>NC_052049.1:21346216-21689549 GCF_903992535.2 Arvicola amphibius
GGGACTGAAGGGTTTTTCCTTCAGGATGAGGAGCCTCCACCTAGATCGCTCAGGCCTTGACTTTTGCCTTTTTAAAACAAATGAGAAAAACAGCCTGCAAAGAAGCATTTTTCTGAAGTCTATCTTTGGCAGGGTACGGGAAGTTTAGGGTCCGCTGTGACACACAGGGTGGTGGAGTGAGAGAAAAGCCTGTGTGTTGGGACCAATTGAGTCCTGGCCTTCAGCTGCTCTTCCCTGTCTAGAGCCTTCTAATTGAAGTGACTAAAAGCTGTGCTTTGCCTAGAGGATCGGAGGATGGGATTTTCACCTGTTGGCCATTGACTGCAATTTAAGCCTCCATGGTACTATTAAAGAAGGGCTTTTGGTACCAGTGATTGAAGGTCTGTGTGTTTCCTCAACCTCCAGCCCCTTGCCCGAAGCTGGCGAACTGGGTTCTAGCGCATAGAGCGCAGACGGGGGGCGGTGCACAGCACCTGTGTTTCTGAACAACTCCCTTCTTAACAAAACACGGGTTCAGACTGTTTCAAGATGGGGCTTAAAGAGCAAACTCTTCTCTAAAGGTACAGGACAGGACTGTTAACCAAATCCACCACCTCTCCTTTTATTGCCCAGAGTGAATCATACTGATGGTCACCCCCTCCTCACACTTGCTGGGGTTCCCGCAATGTCTCGTTCTCTCTCCTCAACAAAAGGAACGCTTCAACATCAGTCTGTGGCTTGCCTGTCTCCTCTGGAGCATGTCACTGTTCCTACAGATCTTCATTCCAGCTTCGGTTTGGATTCTTTTGTTCTGCTACAGTGACCTCTAGTCTAAGTCACAATTTCCAATGCCTAATGGGCGCCTTTGACCTCGCATGCGCTCCAGAAGCACAGGAGCTCCTCCTTTTCAACGCTAAGCTAGCGAGTGTGGTGTCAGGAAGAGCTGCTGTTCTGGTGGGCCCCTAGGTGTAGGTCTGAGCTGCCGTTCTGGTGGGCACCTAGGTTTAGTTAGTTCCACGTGGGTAACATTCTCTCCAAGCTTCTGTTTTCTCAGGTGTGAGCAAAGATAATCCTAGTACCAAGTTCCAAGAGTTCCCTGCTATCTCAATGAGTAATGCAGTGAGAACACTAAACCCAGTGCTGGTCACAGGAAACACTACCATCAATAACAATGTATCAACAGCATTGCTAAGTCAGCTTTCTCCTCCAACCACTCCCAATTTCTCCAGAATTTGAGATTACGTACATTCTGATTCATTTTCTCCTTGCTGCTTCGTGGTTTTCTCTTTAACACACACACACACATACACACACACACACACACACACACACACACGCATGCACACACGTGCGCGTGCACACACACACACTATTTGCGATTTCTCCTTAGATGTCCCATCTTGGTGTAAATCATGCCGTCTTACACCTACATAGTTCACTCACAACCATTTCCTTTTACTTATCCCAGTGCAGTGTCAGACCCAGCAATACTTTGAATTAGCTCTAGGTCTATTGCATGCTTCTAGAAAACGTTCAAGATTGACTGGGTCATTAACACAGCATATTGATATTAAATACCTATCATGTATTAGGTTACTGAGATAAACAGGGTACAACTCTGTCCTCAAAGGGGCCTAATGAGGAAGAACAAAGGTAAATAACAGAGCTTAGGTACCTGCAGTAGGTCCCTTAATAATGAAAAATCATTTTCAACTATGCCACAGCTGCCACTTTCTCTGAGTGAATCTCAGATGAAAAGAAATGGATGAAGTTGAGACAGGCTTCATGAAGAATATCAGGCTATTACACCACGATGGGAGGAAGTGGGCACCTGAGGGAAAGCCACATCACTCTGCCTGGGGCTGTTAGAAAAATCGTCAAAGAAGACTTGAAGAAGACAAAAAAATCTAGCAAGCTAGCAGAGGGAAGAACCGAGAGCCAGCCATATACAGGCACAAAAAGAAAATGTCTAAGGAATGACATAAAGCGTGGGCAAAAAGGAAACTAAAACAGGTGGAACCTGTTTTAAAACATCAGATCTGGGCATGTGGTGCCCATCTTTAATCCCAGGACTCAGGAGGGAGGGGCAAGTGGATCTTTGTGAGTCTGAGGCCACCAGGTTTACAGAGTGAGTTCCCAGGGCTACATAGTGAGGCCCATCTAAACAACAAAACCCTGCCCAAACCGTCTATGTTATGCTTGCACAGACGAGGAATCAAATATCTTAAACCAGATTATCACTCACACACAGCACCACTTGGCATGACAAAAGACCGAGGCAAGCAGGGCTGAGGGCCTCAGAAGAACGCAGGGCAATTCGAGTGAAGCAGTCCGAGACTCACTTGAGCCAACAGTGATGACATTTTAAAACTGAATGGAGACATGGAGAAAAGAGCTTAGGGGCAGGACAGACTCTAAGCTTCCTGACTTCAAGATAAAAATAAAATCAAAATATGTTTGAGAGTAAAGGTAACGGGGCCAATACTAAATATGGGAAAGTGGCGAGTCTGTGGAGGACCCCACCAGGCTGCTCGAAACCATCTGAAGAGATGCCTTTTCCCATTTCTAGAGTGCAGGGAGAGGCCAGGTCAGAGGGAAAAGGCAGGTGAAGGTGGGGATGGTGACGTAATACCTTTCCACTGCTGGAGGAGGGCCAGTGGGGGAATCAACCCCAAGCTCCCCGCACTGGCAAACTCACTGGGTAAGCCTGTGCGGCCTCACAAACTAAAAGCAAACATTGCTGCAGAAAATAAAAATCAGTTGAGGGAGGACACACAAGACAGCTCTGCTGCTGAAAGGGCTGCAAGGAGAGCACAGACACTGCCAACGAGGGAGCCAACAGCACACACGCTCCCTTCTCATCCAGCAGCAGGACATCTCTGGAGGGCCTTCCTCCTGACAACACTGCCCTCTCACCTGCCTCACTGTACCCAACACCCCGAAAACCAACTACTGGGGACCTTCTCACCAGAGCACACCATTTCAAACTAAACCTTCTCTTAATTTGGTCTCATGCATGGCAGCCAACCAAGAACCTCAGTATTCAGCACCAGCCCGGCCTTAATGGATGCCTCTCTCCTTGCTTACACGGACACCCCCTTAGCTACACAGAGTTCATTAAGCATTAGTTGTCTGCAGTTCTTTCCTGGCTGTGGATGGCTGATTACATTTTCACAACATTACACATGCACACACGCACAAGCACACACACACATGCCAATGTTTCACCCATTCAATAACTAGTAGATTCAAGCCAATTTGGAAATGTCAATCAAGTTAAAAGGTCCAAGCTTGTATACATGAAAACTCTGAAGCCCAAAGTTATGTATTACTGGGCTGTGTTCAGTTTTACAACAGACACCAAAAAGAGTTCTGAATCAGCCACTCCATTTGTAAGATAAGGTTCGGGCTCTGCTTTTCCATTTATATACTTCTTCATTCCACCCTTTTAACAAATATTAAATGCTGGGCAGGTCAGCATTGCACTAGGCACAGGAAACACAAGATAAGCTCACTAAGTAGACAAATGGGACAGAGCAGTTTAAAGGGGAAAAAAAGTCTAAAAACAAGCAGATCCAATTAAGAAGACAAGATACAAACATGCCGGGAAGGAGCGTGGGAGTGGGTGCAGGTTAAGCCAGGACAAAGGAGCAGGGATAAACAGAGGTGAGGGAAACACTGAGAAAGGTGCAAAAAGGTTGCTGAAATTGCCAACACAAAATAAAGATTGGAACTATATTTTAAAATTTGAGAAAAAGGTCTTAAAATTTATGCTATCAGCTATAAGACACAAATCAAGACACACAGTTACTTGTGTATGTAGGATAAAATGAGGACTACAGACCATCTGCACATAATTCTATCACAAGCAAATACACAAATATAAACATCATCACATTATCTAGGCAAACAAATTCTTGGACGTCACACAGAGATCACATTTTTAAACATATTGACTTGTAACTTCACCAAGTAGTGCAGTGATGACCCCCGACAGAATGTAAGGCGCGGTGGTCTCCTGAGGACTGACCACCCTGACATCCTGTGTTCTTCCTCCTCCACAATTATGACGACATTGCTATTGGGAATACAGAGCTGCCTGTCCTTTTCAATGTTAGTGTGACTGGTTTGGGCACAGAAACCATTGAGGATGCTGCAGCACAAGCAAGAGTAACAGGGCATCTCTGCAATATCTACAGCCTAAAACACCAGCAACAGACTATTTCAGAGTCTTCAAAAATTATAATTGTTTTAGAAAGTTCTCCTAGATGATAAATTCATAGATCCACCAGAAACTCCTGTCTAAAATAAATATTCGTTTTCTAGTCTACTAATTTACAAAAAAAAAAACCCATAAACAGACTAATACCTTTAACTAAGCCTGCACAGGGTAGGAACCCATTAGTTCAAAGGTGCAAAACTAAAGAGAAACAACAAAGCACAGCCCCTCTCGCTGTATTAGTAACGCATATTTCATCTAGAAAAAACCACAAAGAAAGGTGATCCGGTGAAAGAAGAAGCCCGGGAAAAAATGCCAGCGAGCTCTCTCTTCTGCAAGAGCTGAATGAGCTGAGGTTAACGTACCTAACATCTACAGCCTAAGAGGGCTGGCATTAGGTTTCTCCTACAGTCTTTTCAAGGAACAAAACTTTCGCCCTAATATACGGCCGAGGGAAGAAGATGATTGAGTATAAATACCGGGTCATTAAAGAGTAAGCGTCCAAATAACTGTCTGGCTTCCTCCAGGCTGCCCTCCAAGTAAACGGCTCCTAGACGGGAGGAAGCGAATGCAAAAAAAAAAAAAAAAAAAAAAAAAAAAAAAAAAAAAAAAAAAAAAGGCCGCGTTAATATAATATTCAGAGAAAATTACACAGCTCTACAAAAAGCAAACAGACACGCCAAGACCAGTCAGAGAGGAAAGCCCAGGGGTAAGAAGAGTTTAAAGGACACTTCCCTGCTCTCAGCTATGCTCTGTACTAGAATCCAGACGGAAACACAAAGTTAATTCACTAAAATGTGCAAGCAGAAGAGGCTAAATATGAATTCTCGTGAACATGTGGCATATACACTATGAAGGGGACAATATTTAACCATACTAAAGAAAATCTTCAGTTCAGTTTCTGTTCTTATAGGGCATGTTTTACAACAAACATATGTATGGCTCTAAGAAAGAAAAACAAACTAGATAAAGCCAGAGTCTAGACCAAAGAAGACTTCTGAAAATAAGAACCAGGATAAGTTACACTTTTAATTTGAAATAATTAAGCAGAGCTGGAGAGATGGCTCAGAGGTTAAGAGCATTGCCTGCCCTTCCAAAGATCCTGAGTTCAATTCCCAGCAACCACATGGTGGCTCACAACCATCTGTAATGGGGTCTGGTGCCCTCTCCTGGCCTGCAGGTATGCACACAGACAGAATATTGGATGCATAATAAATAAATAAAATAAAAATAATTAAGCCTAAAAAGTATTATTACAAATGCATTTAGCATTAATCATAAACTGTTAGCATTATAGCTACATTTTAACTTGTTAGCAAAATAAAGCTGGAGTAGAAAAGTATTCTTTTCTTGAAATTGAAATCTCCTCTCTGTCTCAAGAATGGCTACCTTTCCACTGCAATGTTAAAGTGTAAGAGGCTTTTGATCAATATTACTAAGTTTCAACAGCTGTAGCAAAATGGACAGCACAGCAGCTATGGTTTCGGGACTAGCAGGAGCCAGGCTAACTACCCCACATTCCTCTTTTCCCCTTCATGGGGCAGCTCAGCAAAGTGTCCGAAGGTTGACGGGGTTCAGGCTCTTAGCTGACTGGTGGAACTCTACTCTGAACAGGACACTGCATGACTGGAATGATTCCTTCAAGACCCCCTTGAGGAAGTGACACTATCTCCATCTCTGACAGGGAAAATAAGGATCAGAGATTGGATTATTTGCCAAAGACACATATCAGACAACTTATAGAATAAGGAGCCAAATCATGTCTGCCCGCACCTGATACCAAACCGCAGCACTCTAAGTAGCATGTGTAAAAGGCACAATAATAATGCCATGTGAGAAACTCCCTGGAAACAGATTCTTCATGGAAAGCAGACACTGCTGGGCAAGAGTGGACAGCTATTAACATTCTCGTGCCAATCTCGTCAATATGAAACTGTGATAGAGGGGACTTTTGTATCCAACAAAGAAGACGGCAAAAGGAAATGCAAAGGATTCTGAGAAACAAAATGTACTTAATTGTTTACTTAAAAATCAAGAAACTGTCAATCAACTATAACATTGTATTGTAAAGTATATCTCAATTACCAGCTAATTAATTTTCCGTTCATTTCCTGTACCATATGCTGTAGTTAGAAAGCCTGGGTGAGAAGTGCCTGTATCAGTCTTGTTTTGCAAAAACAAACAGGAGTTACCCAGATCCAAGACCTAAGAATTAAAAAGGTTTTGTGTTCTTTTCACGATATTGAAATCAGAAAATCTTGTAAACAAGTTAAAACATGTTCAGAAGCCCAAATGAGAACTTATTAGCAATTTAGCTCCTGTCTCCTTGTGTGTGTACGCATGTCAAAGCTAGAAAGCAAGCCATCTCCATGCTAATTCGCTCCAATCCAGGAAATAGTAAGCATGACATCAGATGAAGAACACAGTAAGTAGAAAGCATGATTGATTCTTGGAGACGCTAAATAACTACAGCACAAGGTGGTGGGCTTTAGAACAAGTAATTCTACTGTAAGCTTCTACACTGAATTCATTCTACAATCCTACAATTCATGCACTCTCCAACAAGCTCAACACACGCGAGAAATTACCTATCAATGCTTCAAAACAATTGGCCATTGCATGCCGGAGGTCTGATTCTCTACACAGGTCCGGCCCATGGGCATACAGCATAAATCGATCCAGTTCAAGTTTCTGCAAAATCCAAAATGACAGAGAATGAGACAGTTTTGCCAACATAACTCTGCATCTCATGGGGAAGGGAGCGGCGGTAAACACTGTGACCCCCTGCAAGTTTATCGGGTGCTCAGCACCGTGCATTAGAAACCCATACACTTCAGTCCTGACCAGCTGAAGGATCCTCCAAACTCCACAGGCAGATTGGGGTCAGAAATGACTGGGAGGGATCTGACTTTTCAAATCCAAGTACAAACCTAGTATGAGACTACACTAAAAAGAAATCCTGCTACAAGAACATGGGCATCTGGGTTCACCTAGAAGATACAAACCCAACCCAAAGGTCATCTTGCCTCTTTGATTCCAGAAATACGTGACACAGATGATATCTGTACCATACAGAACGGGTGAGGACTTCAAAAATACTTTCAGCTCTAAACAGCTGACTGGGTGAGAATTCCAGGAGCTCTGTGTTTTGCACAAGAGCCCTTTCGGAGGCTCCCACTCCCATCTCGCTCAGGCTCAGATGTGCCGTGTAATCACAGGATAGTTTTAAGGGTATTGAGAATATCATCTGCACTTAACAGTATTTTCTTTTTTGGGTGTAGCCTTAGATAAAGTGTGTCCTAGGATGAGGAATAGCAGTATTAATCCATTAGTGTTTACTTCCTTTACATTGGGCTACATTTTATGGCTTTTTCATTCCTCCCCCTTAATGTGGTTTCTTTCCTTTGGGGGGGGAAGGGGTCGATAACAATTTGGAGACAGGGTCTCATTGTGTGGCTAGGCTGGCTTAGCTCTCTTCATCTTCTAATTCAGACTTTGACTTCTCCCTTTACCTTGATTTCCACATTGACTCATTTCATATCCTGATACACAATATAAGAACTTTTAGATAAAGCTAGTCCCAAACAAATGAATACTTCCTTAAAAGTTCCTGAGACTCAAGTAGTATTTTTCACAGGAGAAAGATACAAACTGTGGTGGTTTGAGTAAAAAAAGGCCCCCACAGGCCCACAGGGAGTAGCACTATTACGAGCTATGGCCTTGTTGGAGGAAGCCTGTCACAGGGGATGGACTTTGAGGTCTCAAATGCTCAAGCCATGCTCGGTGTGGCATTCTCTTCCCGCTGCCTACAGAACCAGATACAGAACTCTTGGCTCCTTCTCCAGTACCATGTCTGCCTGTAACCCACTATGCTTCCCGCCATGACAAAAATGGACAAACCTTTGAAACTGTAAGCCAGTCACAATTAAATGTTTTTTTTTAAATAAGAGTCACCATGGTCATGGTGTCTCTTCACAGCAATAGACTCCCTAAGACATAAATATTACATAAATATGTAATAAATTAGTTTTAACTTCCATAAAAAATTTAAAAATATTCACCAAACAAAAGCATGAAACATAATATGGAATAAGACACAAGATACTGAACAACCTAACACAGTTGGAATCTCATCAGTTTCTGGATCACAGACATTCAGATTATACTCACTATGTTAAGCGCCCATTTATACTGGAAACCCTACTAAGAATATAGTATAAAATATATTCAAATCAGTTTTGACTACCACAAATATAACGACAGAAAGTTCCTTTAAAAAAACAAAGCAAAATAAAAAACCCCTTGATCCCAGAGTGCCAGAGTTTACACTAAAATCTGTACACTTCATCTGTTTCGCAGCCTCATGGGGAAATACAATTGTGTGCTATGTCTGGAGTCCTGCTTGAGAGCAGACTGCAGGCTGCATGTTTATGTTAGAAACAATTACTCTGGAGTACTGAGAATTTCCAGCTTCTCATCCTCCCCACTCTCGTACCCTTGTTTCTCTACGTAGGTTCTAGCAGAACTCTTAAATGAGAGCGGGCACTAGAACCGATGGGCCTGACTCATGGCGGTGCCAGCCACCAAGGGTTTCAGGGCCACTGCTTTAGGAAAAGGTGGGACTGCCATGGCCTTTTGCTGGAGACAAACACTACCGGGAAGCCGGGTGGTGAGGGACCAATCGCCCAATTCCAGCCTGAGGACCTTTGTAAGAAAATATTCCTTTAACTTGTGTCTGCTTCTACAAAGACTAAAGTTAACTGTATTAGCGTAAGAAATAAGCAACTTCAAAAATCAAAGCAAAGGCGCCAGGCTTAGTTGTAGACACCATATTCTCAGTACTTGGAATCCGAGTCAGAGAACCCAATGAGGGTGGGTTTGGTGAAATAAGAGCACACAGAAATCCCCAGTGGGAGAATTGGCCAGCCAGTCGTCCCTCATGGCTCTGTATAGGATTCCATGTGTTACATAATGACTTGCCTTGAGGCTACAGCAATTTCTACAGCTGGTAAATTCGTCCCACTGTCATACCTCTAAGTGTTTGGGGAATAGTTGAGCAATTCCACTCTGCCCCAAACTGAAGAGAAACAAGGATGGATGGGCTGACAGTTCTTGGTTACTATACACTCCCAATCACATGAATATCCACCACCAGGAAGCACTTGACAAACCAGGTAAGCGCCAAAACAGTTTACACAGCCCTTGGACATTCCTCACTGGAAGGTTGCTAAATTCATGTTTGCTTACCTTGCTGAGTACAGTCTTCCAGCAGACATTCTGCTTCACACTCTCAAATGCCACCAACGGCGGCTGGCAGCCTACCACTGTACATTGTCAGGATGGTACTACAGTAAAACAATGCTTTTGCCAACACAAAAACCAGAGGCTAATATTTGCTCCATTTTTAATATTAGCACCCTGACAAGATGAATCAACAAGTCAGTCACAAAACTAGTCTTTTCCACTTCATATCAAAACGAAAGGGGAGGGGACACAGACTACTTAAGGCACAAGCAAAGAAAAGCTTTTCCAGTAGACGCTGGTGTCTAGGACTTAAGAGCCTCCATTCTTTCTGTTGTTGCATAAAGCAAAGGCCTACAATGTGAGAATTTAACATAAGAACAATGATAAACAATGTTAAAAGTAACTAGATGCTACAAATTTATTGACGTTTGCGTGATTTCTATGAACAAGGATCACGAAACCCACTTTAAACAGACTCATGAAAACTCATAATCTCATTTAATTCTCACAACCAGCATGCATGGTGGAAACTATAAATGGGAGAGCTGAGGTCTGGAGAGAACAACTCCTCTACCGCCACCCAGTACGTAAGAAAAGAGATGGACAGAACCCTCACAGGACAGCCAAAGCATCCATGTTCCTATTGCCTACGAGTTACTATAAGACATCACATGGAAAGATAAAGGCCAGATCAAACCAAAAGTGCAAAATCTTAGCACAAGTCTGAATTAAGTAGAGGTTCTGGCAGTCACTCAGCTAAGTCAATGAAGCAAGCAGACAGCCTAAATCCTAAATCTTAACTAATGGGATTTATGATTTTGGAGATTCTTAAAGCTCTAAAAAGTATCCCTTATGGATGTGAACTGTCTGAAGAATTCTGTTCAGAGCTTTAATTCTGCCTATTAACAAAAATTAATAACAAATGTAATATAGAAATATTCTATAAAATATACAATTGCTTTTGCATTCCTCCCATGTTAATTTCCCCCAATTGTTGAGCCTGTTCACGTACATCTGTCAATTTCTTCCTCGTCTGTTTTCAAGTTACCTCACTGTGGAGTTCATTAGCTGCTGGTGAAATCCACAAAGGTAACAGACCAAAACAAACAAACAGGCAAACCCCCACCATGGTCTGGTCCATAAAGTATGATTCCCCAATATACTCCCAAGGTGGATTCAACCTGCTGCAGAATTCTGTTGTGAGAATGTCAGGCCCAGGCAAAGGCTTCAGTGGGTCACACTACCTTCGCAAGCATGGCCAGGTGCTGGTTCTGAACAATGGCCGTCCGATAGGTTGCCAAGCCGCCTTCTTCCAGACTAGGAAACAAATAGTACAGGTGGACACTGTTGGAAAAAAAAAAAAAAAAAGAACATAATCTAGCCTGCAAATGTGCATCACAAAACAGTCTGTGGTTCTGCAACAGAGGTGACGCCATCTGCAGCAGTTAGTAGTTGCCCTGAGGTAACCTTGAAACCTTGAATAAATTATTTACAAAGGCACTAAACCCCAAACAGCAGCATCTACTCATATGTCCATATACTTTTGTTAAGAGTTCCCTGGAGGCAGATGTAGCACACATATCTGTAACCCTGGCATTCTAGAGACGAGAGAATCACAAGTTCAAAGCCAGCCTGCTGTATATGGTGAATTGTAAGCCAGTCAGGGATAGAGAGTAAGACCACAGCTCCAAAACCAAAAAAAAAAAAGAATTTCCCTGAAATTTGATAAAGATACAATCTGTCACACTGTTTGTGACTAATGGAGCAAACATCTGAAAATCCCGTGGGATTATGGGTGGACCCTGAGTACAACGCGGGAGCCCCGCGTGGCAGTGCAGCAGACACTGACACTACAGCAGGGTCTAGGCAATGGCCGTGGCCAGGGGCGGGGTCACAAGGCGCAGCTCTCTGCCCCATGGCGCACCAGCTCATCAGACCTGCTGCCCACCAGGACAGCTACGCTCATTAGTCTTGGAGGAACAGGAACCGGCTCCTTCTCTTTGTGCCTTTCTTCAGAAAACCACTGACCTAGAGAATAAGACAGTTCCAGACAGTTGCAGGGGAAGCCTGTGTCACCTCCCTAAGGGAAAGATCAGGAGCAGGGAGAGACAAAATGCACTTTCTGGTCCCTACCACCAATCAAAAACCTTAGAAGAGCCTTGGAACACTCTTGTGCAGGTCACACACACAGGCACATTCACACCCTCGTTGGCACACACCCAGCCATTAAAATTACTTGTAAGCTTTACTTCCCTCAAGATTAGAAGACAGAACAGGATCAAAGGCAAATCCTGGAAGACGAAATGACATTTTAAAATATCATCCCTCCCTTTCCAGAGGAATAAAAGCTCTGTAGCACTAGTCGAGGAGCGGCTGAAATCCTGTGGCTGTAAGCAACATTAACACATGCTTGACAGGACAGGGACACCGGCCTTTCATCTTGTAATCCACTCATTACAGCAGCAGCAAGAGCAGGTGTCAGGGCAAGAGCCACAGACATGTGGCTGTTAAGCTCTTCAGAAGAGAAAATACACAGTGCCCCAGTGCCTTGCTTGCTAATTACAAAGGAGGTAACACAGTAAGCATGCAACTTAGCAAATGTAAGTCCTGGGGAAAGACTTACTTACCTGGTCAGAAACTCAACGACAGCATCTCCCAGGAACTCCAATCTTTCGTTGTGATTAATCCTACAATGAAAATTTAAAAGATGATTTTAAAAAAAGCGCATTTAGGGCCAGTGAAATGGCTCAAAGGGTAAAGAATAATGTTGCCAGGGTGCCTGGTCACCCAGTATGAATCCTGGGGCCTACATAATAGAAGGAGAGAATGACTCCCACAAATCGTCCGCTGATCTCCATATATGTGCCATGACACAAACACATGCGTGTGCACCATACATAAATGTAATTTTTAAAAGCTTCTATTTAAAAAAATAGCATTTACTTTCTCTCCCTATCTTTTCAAAAAAAAGAAACATTAGGGTTAGTTCACTAAACACCTTACAGACTTATCTCTCTTATTCAAGAGCTATGGCTATCCTAGCTTATCCTGAGGACATCCAGGTCCCATCTAGTAGGAAAGCGTGGTGGTTTGAATGAGAATGGCCTCCACAGCTCAGATATTTGAATCCTTAGTCGCCAGGGAGTGGCGCCATTTGAAAGGATTGTAAGGATTAGGAGGTGTGGCCCTGTTGGAGGAAGTGTGTCACTAGGGTGGACTCTGAGGTTTCAAAAGCCTATGCCAGGCCCAGTCTCCCTCTCCCTACAGGTGAGGATGCAATTCTTAGCTATTGTTTCAGTACCTGCCTGCAAGCCCTTATGCTCCCCGCCATGATGGTAATGAATTAAAACTCTGAAAACTGTAAGCAAGCACCCAATTAAACACTTTCTTCCATAAGTGTTGCACTGTCTTGGTCATGGCGTCTCTTCTCAGCGACAGACCAGTAAGTGACTAAGACAGAAGGCAAGAATGGGTTTCATCCCATCATACTACATGGCTCTAACTTTCTAACCCAAGGCTTCTTTCCCCTGAAAACAAGACTAAAAAGCTCCTAGAAGCCAGGTGCTATCAAGCTGACTATGGTGTCTCCACTCTGCTACCCGTACCCGCTGAGCCTAAGAAAGAGGAATGCATTCCAGAAGAGTTCCCGAAACAGCATCTCATCACCTCACCTCCACACTCAACCAGACCTAGTCCTTGCAGACAGGCCTAACCTGTCTGTCACCTTATAACTTGCTGCTGGCTTCTCCCAGCTGTGTGCTGGCCTCCTGTTCCAAACCACTAGAGAGTCTCCGAGAGGGGCCCTCCAAAGAACAGTCAATCACTGCCCCTCTTTAAGTCAGGCTTTCTCCCTCCCAAGAACTTTCTACTCTCTGTCCCTCTGCACTCAGATACACTGAAAATCCAGTTTATCCCTCAAGGTTCAGGAAAATCTCTATGACATCCTGCCTGATGATGCCCCTCCTCAATGTAGACACTCCCCTCCCCAGTATATAGATCATACTTTGTTTCTATGATAAAACGTCTATAAAGAAGTCCCTGAAACCTCATCTCAATTGATGCCTTATATTTGCATGAACAGGATATTCAGTTAGGGTTGTAGGTCCGTGACAGAGCACCTGTCTTGAACCTGAAACCCTACATTCAATTCTCAGTAGTGTCCCCCCCACAAAAGAAAACTCCTTCAGGAGTTAATAGCCAATAATGGAAAATAAAGAATGAGAGAAAACTAAACATATATATCAATTTATGCCTATGCTGAGGATATCTTGATCTCACTGATTCTTTAAAGAGTACACACATGCATCTATTACACATATAACAAAGAATACATGAATGCATCTATTACACATACACACATATAAAGAGAATACACATGCATCTATTACACATACACACACATATAAAGTACATTCATCTATTACACATACACAGACATAGAAAGAAAACATGCATGCATCTATTACACATACACACATATAAAGAATACATGCATGTATCTATTACACATACACACACATAGAAAGTACATGCATCTATTACACATACACACATACAAAGAATACATGCATGTATCTATTAAACATACACACAAATGTAAAGCAGTCAGTCCTATAAAAGATTTCTCCGATTCTTATACACCTTGAAGAACACTTTTTGGGTTTTGTTTACATTTTTACTACTGTATTACCCCAGAGTGACTAGGAAGACTATATGGTGTTTTGTAATTGAGCCAAGCATGTTGTTGCAAGTCTGTAATCCCAGCACTCAAAACGCCATCCTGTGCTACAGAATAACACTTCATCTGTTTCTTTGTCTGCTTCCACGTATGTCTCTCTTCTTACAAAAACACATGCAAATTAAGAAAGGAATAGGAAGATTTTCAAAAGGAAAAAAAATTACACTATTGTGTTTCATAAGCCATGAAAAAAAATCTATTTTCTCTGACAGAGATTTTTCCCCTTAACAATTCTATGTATTACACAGCCAACATAACCTAATGTGAAAAAAGGGAGCCCTGTCAGGAGTTTGGGGGTAAAAGATAAACCACATCCCAACTGCAGCTTTATAGCAAATAAGATGACTCCTAGTTAAAGAATGGGAACTGACAAGTCATGTGTGATTTTAAATGACATCTTACCAGCATAACTTTTACTATAATTTCTTTTAAACTTTCATAGAGACAGTGACTATGTCTAGTATTTTAATTGCCAGAAACTGGACTGTTCAGTTTGTTAAAACTCATGATCAACAGCTCTAAAAAGGTCTGTTCAATAGCGAGTTTACCATTCATTAAAAAAAGAAAAATTAATAATAAAAAAATAACCTGCCCATATCTGGCTTTTTTCTATTTCCACATTATGACTAAACTCTGGCAAAAAAACTAAACCAAACATGGGGACTGAATTTCACTCTGGTTACTATTATGCTGGTCAGTTCCTAACCCAACAGTTTATCTAGAATATGGACAGTGTGTTATTTTGAATGAGAATGACCCCCACACTCACAAATATGAACACTTGGGGGAACGATCTGGACAGTATTAGAAGGAGTGGCCTTGTTGGAGGACATGCGTCTATGAGGGTAGGCTTTGGGGTTTCAAAAGCCCATACCACTCCCAGTGAGTTCTCTCTGCTTCCTACCTGTGGCAACACTGCAAGCTCTCAACTATAGTTCTAGCACCACCCGACTGCCATGCTTCCACCAAAATGGTTGTGAACTCACCCTGTGGAACCATGAGCCTCAAATCAAACGCTTTGCTAAACTGCCTTGGTCATGGCTATTGACACAGCAGCAGGACAGTAACTAAGACACAGACTAAGTTACCAGAGCTTACAGCAATGGCAAGCCTTCTGTCCCCTCTACTGTTCACGCTTTAATCCTCTTCTTTACCAACAAAGCGAGATCCAGCGTAGGATGTCTGCTGAGTAGTACACTGTCTGATTTTGAGAACTGAATTAACAGAGCCATTATAAAACTGGAATTGTCTGTCACATGCATACCTCAAATTTCATCTAAAAAATTCAATGTACCTTAAAAAATAAGCAATCTCTCTATACTAGCAAACTGTCTAAGGTGCCATTTATTCCAAACAAAACTGTCTTTGTATGGACCAGATTCAAGGAGCGGACACACAACTTTTCCTTTCACATTTCATGTCTCAAGTGGTGACTAGTAGGCAGACCTATAGGGGCCTTGAAAGTCAGGGGAAACTTGTACCCGACTCAGGAACATCCCTCACTGTATGTAGCTGGACTTAAGGGAGGAGAGGTCCCAGCCTCATCAGATCTTAGGCCCACTGAACTTGTATGAATCATGTGTACAGGGCTGGGTAGAGAGTAACAGAAGACACTGACTTTTGGTCTAGACACACTCATACACACACAAACACACACATAGCTGGGTAGAGAGTAACAGAAGACACTGACTTTTGGTCTAGACACACTCACACACACATACACACACACAGCTGGGTAGAGAGTAACAGAAGTAACAGAAGACACTGACTTTTGGTCTCGACACATACACACACACACACACACACACATGAATGTGCATCTGCACACATGTGTACACACACCTATACCACACAGATAGTAATTACTGTGAACAGTAATTCTTTGTTTTAATATTTATCTATTGAAGTGTCTTCTCTGTGAAAGGTTACAAAATGAAAAGGAGAGAAAAAGTAGGATCACAGGCCTTCAAAACCCTCACTATCTAATAAAGGGAATTAGTGTTGCAGCATGAGCATAATATGCAAAAGGACATGCGTCGTGTAAAAACACCAGCAGGATTTCACAAGGCCATCTGGACATTCCAGAAGCAAATATAAAATGTCACCTGGCACGTGAGGAAGTAAGAAAGCCTACTGCTCACCACATGAAGAAGACATACGTGCCTGGAAACCTAGTCCAGGGCCAGGTCAGGGGGACTGCACTGCCAGGTGGTAGCTCAGCTTTTGCTTGGTTGGTGGAAGCTTTGGAGCAGACAACACCTAAGATCTCAAACTGAGATGTCATTGGTAGGGAGATGTCTGACGCGACAGCGGCTCCAGGGAAAACAGGCAGAATGTGGCTGGTCACTCCTAATGGTTCTGCAGGGTGGGCGCAGAGGGTTCAGAACACTACAAGGGAAGTTTGATCAAGAACCTGGTGGACCAAAGTTCTAGCTCAGGGGCCTCCATTCTTCTCCCCTCAATTAGTATTAGAAACATCTCTACTTAACCCCTTGCTTGAGACCCAACCACCAACTTGTACTCTTGGGAAGTGTGCTTCAAAGTGAGCAGCTGCTTCTGAGCTGTGACAACTCCATTCCATCTATACAGCAGCTGAGGGACAACAAGGGAGAGGGCAAATAGTTTAAAGTCAACTCAATTATTCAAGTGCACAGCACAACACTGCCCTAGAATCCCGGAACAACTGCCTCATCTATCCCGAGCCCCTTGGCAGTTGGCATGATTCACTTTTGATCTTCACAAGCACTTAGCGGTCTCTCCTACATAATTCAGGTTTCTGGCATTCTCATCCTACCCCAGGCAATCGTGCCTCCCGACGAGTGGTGGGTTGTGGGACTTGATTTTGGATCTCCTAAAACACCTATAAACTGCCTCTAACTAAAAGACTCTGGACAAACGTCTGCTGAATTAAATGTGTGTGAAGTTCCTTAAGCAGGGCTCCTGCGGCTGGGGCCAGGAGGCTCTTTCAGATCACACACACAAAGTCAACGCTACATCTACAAACACCACAGCGTCATGGCAAAAGTAAAAGACGATAGCCTTCTGCCAGCTTCCCAGGTTGCGGCTGCAGTCACTCATCCATGTTTGCTATCTCAGTTTTGGATCTTAGCTGCTGTCTGCGCTGAAGCTTCAAAAGAGTCAATTCAGAAACGACATAATTCTGAGGTCATGTCATATGTAATTCTGACATCATTCTCTGTGCCATGGTTACAATCTGCCCCCCCCCCGCCCCACACACAGACACATTCTTGTTCACAATCACACACACTCACCCTCCTACACTCTCTGGGAATGGAATCCAGTGTTAGGAATGCTAGGCATGCCCTAGAGACAGGTGTATCCCACAGAATCCATCTCCTTTAATAGAAGAGGAGGAAGAGGAGGAGGACAACAAAGTCCTCTTGAGATCTGACCAATGAGTGCCATCAAAAGATGTAATTACATACCAACCACTGTGGTGGAGGATATGCCATATTTTCACCTGTTATGTGCTTTGTTAGGGAATTGTGTAGGAGTCCTCTTATAAAGAAATGGTCATGAGGGGCTGGAGAGATGACTTAGTGCCTAAGAGCAGTAGATGCTCTTCCAGAGGAGCCTGTAACTCTGTCAGGAGACCTGACACACTCTTCTGGCCTCCACAGTGATCAGCCTCGCACATGGTGCAGAGACACACATTCAGGCAAAACACCCATAACAAATTAAAACAACAAACATCTGGTTATCTCAGGCCAGTGGGATGCTGAGTAAGGGCACCAAGCTTCATGGTCTGAGCTGGATTCCCATAGTGGAAGGAAAGCGCCCACTCCTTGTTAATTCTCCTCTAACCTATACACACACACACACACACACACACACACACACACACCACAGTATATGTGCCCTGCCCCATAAACAAAAATATAATAAAATGTATAAAAGAACTGTCATCTGGATTCCATGACATAATACGATGAAACAGAACCAAGCATTGTTCTGCCATGGTTCCTACTTCAAGTTTCTGCTAGATTCCTACCCCGATTCCCTTCAATGTAGGACTAAAACTTGTAGGCTGAAACAAATCCTTTCCTCCCCCAAACTGCTTTTGGTCAGACTGTTATTATTTTGATCACAAAACTAGAACACAAAGCTTTTCAACCAATCATATCAGTACTCTTAAAAATTTTGGATTTAAGAACATTTAGATTTTAGGATTAGAGCTACTCAAAATGATAAAATCAATGCAGTAATCCAAAAATGTTTAAACAATTCAAACTCTGAACCATTCTTAAATATTTCTGGTCCCAAGCACTTCAGGTAAAGAATCCATCAAGTTGCATAAAGACAGACAGAAAATACGGCTATGGAGGAAAGCAGCCTCTGAAGCAACCGCCTTAGCTCTCATCTCCCTCCTCCACATGAACCTAGACAGAATGGCAGCCAACACGATTAAACATTTCCACTTCCCACTATGAAAAGGAAGCTTCCCTCAGGCAGTCTCCTCAACTGGCTTTCAGAATACAGTCTGTTCTACTTCACACCAAAATAATCCTCCTGCTAAACCTGGGCGCTGTGTCAGCCAGCCAGACGCCATTCTATTCCGTTTTCAAGGGGTCTACACAACACACCTGGCAAGAGGCAACCTGAGCCAAGGAGGGCACAGGACATCATGGTGTAGACGGCACACCATCAGAGGCGTAGCGTAGTTGGTCACACTGTGTCTGCTACCAGGAAGCACTGAAGGACAGGAAGCAGGCTATGAAACCTCAAGGCCTACTCATAGCGCCCATTTGCTCCAGGTAAGTCCCACTTCTTAAAGGCTGCACAATGTTCTAAACAGCACCACTGGGGACCAAGTAAGTGTTCAAACACACGGACCTATTGGGGACATTTCACATTGAAGCCATAACATGATGTGGAGCTCATATAGATCCAGACCACTTCCTCCCCCAGATTCTTCAGGGACTCAAAGCCAAACAAAAATGAAGACGTTAAT
The DNA here is from genome assembly GCF_903992535.2 of Arvicola amphibius. NCBI lineage: Eukaryota > Metazoa > Chordata > Mammalia > Rodentia > Cricetidae > Arvicola > Arvicola amphibius. Next base: position 21,365,369 of record NC_052049.1, read on the forward strand.
AAAGTACTTGTGAAATCAAGAAATAAGAAAAATCAACCAGTGGCCAATATTACCATAATAAACAAAATAAAAAATATCATAGGGAAGAAAAACTATAGACCAATAACTCAAAACTTCCTCTGACAGTGTGGTGCTGGCACAAGGGCTGACCCAGATCATCAAAGTGAGAAGCAAGTCCCAAAACAAGCCTGCATATTTTCATCAGGGTGTCAGAGTCTCTTCAGCAAATGGTGTTGAATAACTTGATATAAAACAAAACAAAACAAACCAGAAAAACAAAAACCAAAACAAACCAAGCAAAAAAACAATGGAATGGTCCCTACATCAAACCACATCTAAACTCAACTCAAAATGGATTTTAAAACCGACACAAATGAGATAAAACTACAAACACCATTAAAGACGTGAGCATATCTTTGTTATTTTACACCTGGGAATGGTTTTCTAGGCATAACCCCAAAATCACAATCAAAACAACAAAGAATAAACTGGACTTCATTAAAATTTCTTTGTCTCCAAGGACATCAGGAGAATAAAAGGCAATCTTTAGAAAGAGGAAAGACTTTGTAAATCATGTATCTGTAAGAGACTCATCTAGAATATAGATGAATACTAAATCATTAATAAAAAAATAACTACTAAAGATATGAGAGAGATATGAACAGATATCTTTGCAATATCTCTTTGCAATGGCCATAGCACATGCGTCGATACTGACCACCATGACACAGCAGGGAGATAAGATATTTCATAGCATCTAGGGTGGCCAACCACATAAAAACACAGGAGCGGGCTGGGGCAAGGGCTCAGTGGGAAGGTAACTTGCTGTGAAAGCTCTAGGACCTGGTTCAAACTCCCAGCGCCCATGAAAAAAGCTGGCCATAACTGTGCACGCCTGACTCCAGTACTGACAGCTTTGCAACAGCGGCGAGCGTTAGCTGGAGATGCTGTCTTGATGCACCAAGACAGAAAGCAGCAAAGAAAGACCCTCGTATCCTCAGCTGGCCTCTGGTGCACACAAGCATGTGCGTGCACTATACCACACATACAGCAAAAGTTTTAAATCAAAATGCTTTTTGAAGAAGAATAGGAACACTGCTGTAATGAATATAAAACTGTGCAATCACTTGGGGGAAGATAAAATAGTTACTACATGATTTCAAAATTCCATTCTTGGGTAAATACAAAAGTCAAAGCACATGTTCATAAGCCCACCAACTACTGAGTGACTCACACATGGGGGATTACTTAACAACGAGAGAAAATAAGGAGCATTTGCTACAGACAAATCGTATGTCAAGAGAAGTAAGCCACAAAAGACGAAGCTGAGCATGAAGGTGCTCACAGGAACTGTTCAGAAAGGCATTGACTACAGGTAGTAGATGAGGGTGGCGGTTGTTTAGGGCAGGGCGGGACTACTTGTGGGCACAGGGCATTTGTTCTGACAGGCACAGTTGAAGAATTTTATGAGTAAAATCTCCATACCATCTGAAGTGTACATGCAAAGTGAGAAAATTACAGAATATGTACATTAATTCTCATAAAGCTACTTTCTAAAAATTTACCTTGAAGGAGTTGGATCATCTTGGCCAAGACGTGACATAATATTTATTAGGGTGTTAATTCCTATTAAAAAAAAAACACAGATACAAATAAATAACATAAGAACTATTTTAGGACATCATATGAGATACAGAAAGGAATTTTTCTCACCCCAATTTGACTTTTAAAAGTTGACTTTTACATGCAAGTATTTAAAATATTTGATAGAAGAAAAATTTCTAAAATATTCATCCACCTATACTAGACAGTGTTACCCAGAGTGAATGTTACTTAGTATGTGTGAGAAGCACTAGAGAGTGAGGGATTAAGGAGCCACCAGGAAACTGTTGCAAGGATGGGGACTGGATTCACGTGTTAGGAAGCCGCGCAGACTAAACGCAGTGAGAGTGCTATCTTACGGTCATCCACACCAACCTTTCTTCCGCATGTGCATGTGATGGACTTTCCTGTCTCCGTATTTGGGCTGTCGAATTCCACAGTTGGATAAAGAGTTCCTGGCATGATCAGGATTCATCCCGAAGTTTAAATGGTGACTCGGATGAGTCATGGCCAGCTAGAGTTTGAACGAAATAAGCAGTTTAAACACCAGCACAGAGGCACCACCCTCACAATACTCCAAACAGCACGTTTAAGGAACCAAGCTCCTTCAGAATCAAATTTCAGAACTGCAAGCTCTTTTGAAAATAGCCCTAAAGTGCCACCCCTTTCCAGGGAGGAGTAGAATCTGGAATCTAGAAAAAGGAGCCATAAACAAGGGAATGCCAAAATAGGTAATGACTGTTGATGGGCAGATGGTACATTAGTTCACTTTTGGAGGGACAGCCTCAAAAATGTGAGAGAAAGGGCCAGAAAGCAACCGAGGCACGGAGGGGAGAACAAGCGAGGATTCGGTCTATCTCCAAAAATCCTGGTCTTCCAAAGAGAACCCAAGGCCCCATTTACAATCTGCGGGCAAGCTGACTGTGTGACTTGGCAGAGTCGCCTCACCTGTAGCAGACAGCGGTCTTGGAAAGTGTATCCTATCAGCTTGTCCAAGTGCATCAAGCATTGATGGTATCGGATGTGATGGGTCAGAACAGGCAGCATCATGGCATGCTGGGGAAGAAATATTTCAGTATGCTTAACTCTATAAAAGCATCTTGTCTATTAAACAAAAATTAAGAACCATTTTCTCCTCCCAAATGCCATCTCATAAAGTCTTGAAGTAGTTGACAGACTATGTGGCAGCCTGGAGAACTGTCTACAGGGAACTCAGTGCCTGAGTCTCTGGAACCGAAATGCCTCTATCACTCACACACTGTGTGACTTGGAGCTTTTTTATTCTGCCTGTTTATACAGATATAAATAATTTGCATTGGTATGGATCTTGGTTTATTGGTACAAATTTAGGGTCAATTTTGTTGTGTGTTGTATACACACACACACACACATATATATTTCTGCTCTTGATTAACGTTCTGTGTGTGCAGCTCATTTTAAAATGTAATGTATAATATAGAAATACAGGTTAATAGATAGTCATCTATAATAGTCAAGCTTATAGTCATGTTAGGTTTTCTAGATGTACAGAGATATATTTCAGATGAATAGGGATTCTTCAAATCTTTCAACAACCTTCAGAATATATCATTTAAAATGTTAAGATCTTAGGACTTTCCATGACAATGAGACTCATCTGCTCCTGGGAGCACCAATCTACTTCAAGAGGACAATGGGCACCAAAGAGGTTCTTTATGGAGTTTGTTAGCCATTTGGGCAAGACACTGCTCTTGTGTGAACTGTTTGACTGAACTTGCAGGACCCATAGAGAAATGACTGCTGAAGTTGCCTAAAGGTGAAACTGTCCTTTGTGGTTCCTGTTTCATGAAAGAGTCTGCCAGACACTCTGCAGGACACAGAAGAGACTGACAAACTGTAATATAGGTGAACTGTCTTTGAAATTTCTTGCTTTATGGAAAAGTCTGCTGGATATTATGGGTGTGTAGACTGAAGACGGATGCCCCAATGGTACAGAAGAACTCTGGGTGACTGTCTAAGCAGCAAGATGTCTCTGGCAATTCTAGAGTTTGGGAAGTTGCTACATTCACTTCCTGCTTACTTAGATATCCTTCTGGAATCTTTGATGGAGTTGAAGATTAGATATAGTTTTCCTTACTCATGATTACAGATAAAATAGATATAAATACTGTAACAATTATTCTTGTTTGATAACTTTTGTTGTATGTAATCTTGCTATGTTAGTTAAAACTTTCCTTTACATTTAGACAGAAAAGGGGAAATGGTGTGGGAAGTCTTTCTGTATATGTGTTGCTTTTATTGGTTAATGCATAAAGGAACTGCTTTGGTCTATAGCAGAGCAGAACAGAGCTAGGCAAGTAAACTGAATTCTGTGAGAAAGAAGGCAGAGTCTGAGAGAAGCCATGTAGCCTTGCCAAAGACAGACACCAGACAGAACTTTACCATGTAAGCCACAGAAATGTGGTGATACACAGATTAAGGGAAATGGGTTAAGCTAAGGTATAAGAGCACCAGCTATTGGCCAAGCAGTAGTGCAACTAATAGTTTCTAAGTGATTATTTTGTGGTCTGGATAGCCAGGAATGAACAAGTGGCCTCCTACTACATCTCACCTATAAAATGAGGATATTAAATGTAGCTAACCTCAAAGGATATTTAAATGGATAAAAAGTGTAAAATTCTTTTGCTTTTTCCCTCCTTTTACATGGGTTTGTGTCTGCGTACACGCGCGCGCGCACACACGCACACACACACACACACACACACACACACGTTTGAAGGCCCGAGGTCATTTTGGGTGCTGTCCTTCTCATGATCCTCATTTTCAGACAGGTCTCTCAGGTGGTAGAGTTCACCTGGCCCTCAAGTCCCAGGAATCTGCCTGTCTGCCACCATCGCCTGGGGTTTACACGGGTGCCAGGAAACTGAACACAGGTCCTCCTGCTTATACACTATTTTGTACACTGGGCCATCTCTCCAGCCTGTATTTATTTGTTTATTTATTTATTTACTTACTTACTTATTTTTTAAAACCAAGGCTTTACTATATAGCTTAGGCTAATTTGGAATTTGCTATGTAAAAGAATGGCCTTGAATTCACAATCCTCCTGTCTCAAGCTTCTAAATGCTAGGATTATGGACATCTTATAAGGAATAGCTCTGGGCCTATCCATATTCAGGACAGCCTCAAGTAAGCCTTTCTGTGTTTCCTTGTCTCTAATTTCAAGGGAATACATGAAGGCACATTTGTATATTTTAGGGTCAAGATCTTTTTGAGCCTCAAATTAAGAAAAAAAAAACCTTCTCTAGAAAAACTTCCATATATGCAAAATTTTGTAGGCAATTTTAATGTGTTCACAAAGCCCTAAACCTCACGATTATCCGTTAAGACTATCTCAGCCCATGACCTACCAAAGCCCCTCCAGGTCTCCTGATCATGCATTCAGAGACGGCCTTTCTGAAACCACTTATGCAGTCAAGGCGCCCAAGGACTTGGAACTTAAATCTTTGCTTCAATCCCTTTTCATCTGGCTAAAGATTCCTTATTGGGAGATGATTTCATGAAAGACATCTCTTTTTCTTTTCTTTAATAATGTTGCCCAAGAACTCAAGAGAATGAAGGAATCATTCTTATTCATCAGAAGCTAGAGGATGGGCACATCCCACAGAATGATTGACATATGCTTTTCATTTGTCTCTGAAGTATTTTAAGCTGGCACTATTAAAAATACACATGAAAATGGGGCTACACGAAGCTACAGAAATTAGTCTCATGTTATTCACTTAAAAAGAAATACTAGTTCTGCCGATAGGATCTAAACAACAGAACATCTCGCTTGCCAGCGCAACTGAGTAGAGCAGCTACCGAGCACCTACGTGTGCAAGGGCTCCTGTGCCTGTGGAAGATAAAAAAGATGAACACACAGTTTTTTAACAAGGGCACAAGAGACACACCATTATGATATACATCATTGGCACTCCGTAAATTTTGTTTTTATAAATGCAGAATTTAAAAATATGACAAATTGAACACAAAGCACGCAGTCAATATACCATTTCTAGCCACTTAAAACTGCAGGAAGCTCAAGAGAGCTGGTGCGGACAGTTCAGTATAAAATTATAATCACTAGGCATCTTCACTTTCCTCTTAATCCAAGGCAAATGCTGTGTGTGTGTGGGGGGGAGTATGTGTATACGTGTGTGAGACTATATGTGTACGTGTGTGTGTGTGTGTGTGTGTGTGTGTGCGAGAGAGAGAGAGAGAGAGAGAGAGAGAGAGAGAGAGAGAGAGAGAGAGAGAGTGACAGTGTGAGAGAGAATAAGGGAAGGGAAGAAGGAGAAGAGAGAGGGAGGAGAGGAGGAAGGAAAAGAGGAAGTGGGAAAGAAAAAAGGAAGAAGAGAAGGAGGAAGAGGAAGAAAAGGAAGGAGGAAGAGAAAGAAAAGGAAGGAGGAGGAGGAGGAGGAAGAAGAAAGCCCTTTTGTAATATTGTGAGAAAACATCAATATATAATTTACAAATTCTAACTGACCTGTGATGCCCCACACCTAGAAGAGGAGCTAATGGAATGAATGGATGCTGGAGGAAGGTCATGTTTCATTGGGGGAGGGGAGCTAAGTCACTGGTGAGAGCCTAATGCCCTAGTAGGTGGTCCCACACACATACACACTAATTGGACTTAATTCACTATTAAAAAAGTAAAAGAAGCTGGGTGGTGGTGGCGCACGCCTTTAATCCCAGCACTCGGGAGGCAGAGGCAGGCGGATCTCTGTGAGTTTGAGGCCAGCCTGGTCTACAAGAGCTAATAACAGGACAGGCACCAAAGCTACAGAGGACTTGCCTCAAAAAAACAAAAAAAGAAAAAAAGAGGCATAAAGTTGGGAAGGAGGATGGGAAAGAGACTGGTGGTGGGGATGGAGAGATGGGTGGGAGACGGATATGACCATGAAACATTGTACACATGCACGAAATTTAAAAAATAAAATATAAAGGATAAAAAAAGAGACTAACAAGATCAAAGATCTCTGAACAAAAACAGCATGCAAAGACTAAGAACTATGGTGGCATCGAATCTATGTGAAAGAAAAGGGAGAGTAGCTAGATTTGATAGCTCAAAGACTGAAGAAGTCACACATTAGCAGTGTGTGTGTGTGTGTTCACAGGTAAATATGAGCAAAACCAGAGCAGGCTATACAAAGTTAATTCCTAGGCAAGGACAAGGACAGTCCGATAGTGCTGGAGAAACCATGCCCTGTGATCTCTAACCTGGCCCAGAACTATAAATAAAAAGAAAAATATTTTTAGTAAAGATGTCAATAGAAAGGTATAAACACACCTACAAACACCTGATTTTTGTCAAAGCAGCAAAAAATATAAAATGGAAGAAAGAAAGCATATTCAAGAAATGGTGCTGGCATAACTGGATATTAACATGTAGAAGAATGAAAACAGATCCATATCTATCACCATGCACAAAACTCAAGTCCAAATGGGTCAAAGACCTCAATCAATGTAAAGCCAACCACACTGAACCTCATAGAAGAGAAAGTGGGAAGTACACTTGAATGCACTGACACAGGAGACCATATCCTAAATATAACCCCAGTAGCACAGACACTGAGAGAAACAATATATGGGACCTACAGAAACTGAAAAGCTTCTGTAAAGCAAAGGACACAGTCAACAAGACAAAATGGCAGCTTACAGAATCGGAAAGGATCTTCACCAACCCCACATCAGACAGAGGGCTGATCTCCAAAATATACAAAGAAATCAAGAAACGGGTCATCAAAAGAGCAAATAATCCAATAAAAATAAAATGGAGTACAGACCTAAACAGAGGAATCTAAAATGGCGACCCGATCCGTACGACTGGACTTTGCATAAGTGTCTACACGAGTGCCATGCGGGGGGGGGGGGGGGGGGGGGGGGGGGGGGGAACACATCTGAAGGCAGACTCACCTTCACCCAGAGGCATGTTCGTCCCTACTGCACCTCCACAACACACACAGCATCGATACAGAAAATAAAACCTGAACAGCTAGAAAGAAGCCTGTGCTTGGTGCTCTGTTTCACATCAGGGTATAATCCACAGGAATTTCTCAATTAGAAATAAAGCTCATTGCCAACGCCCGTGGGAAGAGATATGTGGGCAGAACTATTTCTGAGAAGTGTCATTACCTGACAGACATCGGAACGAATGCCCGTTTTCCAGAATCCTTGGCTGCTGAGCTCCACAGTCACTTCTCGTCGCATCGTGTTCTTCTGCCGTATTTTCTGGAGCGCTTCCTGGAAAAGAGCTCAGTGTAAGTGACCCAGCGGGCGTGAAGCGATACCAGAGCCACACATCAAGCACTGAAAAACAGTCATACAATATTTGTTTACATTCAGGAACTAAACCTTCCTTATGCAAAAGAAGAATATTTTATTTGAAGTGAAGACCAAGATGGGAGATGTTCTAGGCACACAACAATCCTTCCTATTAGTCACATGACAAAACCTCTAAACTAAACCTCACTAACCCAGCATGTCTGAACATAACATGCTTTTACAAATGAGAAGCGATATATGGTTTGGGATCTGAAACCATCATGTAAAAAGTATATTTATATCAAGCCTTACATTAAGCAATTCCATTAAGAAAGACAATCAACCTGATAGTTGCCTAGTCTGCAAAACCCTTACACTCCTGATGCAGGAGAAGGGGCGGGGCAAGTGAAGCCGGCTGGCACAATGGCTCACACCAGTAGCGCTAGAACTCACAAGGCCCTGAGCACGATGACTGCAAATCTGAGCACAGCCCAGCTATAAAATGAGGCTCCATTGGAAGAGAGGAGGGGAAAGTAAAGACAACAGTCTCAAACTTCACCCATGGGACACAATCAGGAATCGTCTTCCTTTTCACTAGCCTCATGTACAAAACATTGTATTTGGATGTATGCAGTTTAATAAAAATCCCAGGAAGTCATAAAGAAAACAGTAACTATCACCACCTCCACCATCAAGTTCCTACTCTGGGCCACATACCAGGAGACGGATTTTCAATGACACAGTTCAAAAGTCCACACAAGCACCTTTTGCCGTTGGAACACAGCAGGGCCTGCAGCCAGCCCTCAGCCTTAGTGCCATGGGTACACAGTAGGGCGTGCAGCCAGCCCCTCAGCCTTAGTGCCAGTGCCGTGGGTACACAGTAGGATGTACGGCCAGCCCCTCAGCCTTAATGCCGTGGGTACACAGTAGGGTATGCGGCCAGCCCCTCAGCCTTAGTGCCATGGGTACACAGTAGGGCGTGCAGCCAGCCCCTCAGCCTTAGTGCCAGCGCCATGGGTACACAGTAGGACATACGGCCAGCCCCTCGGCCTTAATGCCGTGGGTACACAGTAGGGCATGCAGCCAGCCCCTCAGCCTTAGTGCCAGTGCCGTGGGTACACAGTAGGACGTACGGCCAGCCCCCCGGCCTTAATGCCGTGGGTACACAGTAGGGTGTGCGGCCAGCCCCTCAGCCTTAGTGCCATGGGTACACAGTAGGGCGTGCGGCCAGCCCCTCAGCCTTAGTGCCAGTGCCGTGGGTACACAGTAGGACGTACGGCCAGCCCCTCAGCCTTAGTGCCATGGGTACACAGTAGGACGTACGACCAGCCCCTCAGCCTTAGTGCTGTGGGTACACAGTAGGGCGTGCGGCCAGCTCCTCAGCCTTAGTGCTGTGGGTACACAGTAGGACGTACGACCAGCTCCTCAGCCTTAGTGCTGTGGGTACACAGTAGGACGTACGACCAGCCCCTCAGCCTTAGTACTGTGGGTACACAGTAGGACGTACGACCAGCCCCTCAGCCTTAGTGCTGTGGGTACACAGTAGGGCACGCAGCCAGCCCCTCAGCCTTAGTGCCATGGGTACACAGTAGGGCACGCAGCCAGCCCCTCAGCCTTAGTGCTGTGGGTACACAGTAGGGCGTGCGGCCAGCCCCTCAGCCTTAGTGCTGTGGGTACACAGTAGGGCGTGCGGCCAGCCCCTCAGCCTTAGTGCTGTGGGTACACAGTAGGACGTGCGGCCAGCTCCTCAGCCTTAGTGCCTTCCTTTATGAAAGATTTTGACTGGCTCAAGTCACATTAAGTGACAAAGCCCTAATTCACATCTTTTCCTAGCTTCTAAGCCTTGTACTACCCACAGCAGAATAAAACTTAACCGGAAGTTTGTGTTAATGCTAAATGTATTTTTAACATGCAAACTAAAATAGAATCATGGACTATAGACGATAATAGTATTTATTAGTAAAAAACATGGGATGTGAGATATCCAACAAAGAACTATGGGAGAATGGTCTTTTATAACCATAATACCCAAAAAAATCTACGATCCAATGTTATACAATATAAAATAAGGGATTAAGGATGGTTCATAAATTTTAACCTTTTTCTATCTACAGAAGAAGGCATAGATAAAGGCTGGGGTGTCGCTCAATAGTAGAGTGCTCACTCTGCATGCAATGCATAAATCCTTGGTGCAGTCACCAATACCAAAGCAAGTGACAGATATGTGCTTCAAAAAACAGTGATTTACTAAGAAACTGGCCTTAACGGCAAAAATGTGCTCCAGTGGATGGCCCTACACCTGTGGAAACACCAGCAGTGCCAACCAGATCCACTGGCTTAAAAAAAGGGTAAGCAGAGTTACAAGGGAGACCTGGAGAGAAGGATCTGGGAGCAGCTGGAGAGGAGGGACAAAGGTAAGCTGGATCAAAACACTGCACACATGTATGAAATTGTCAACTTGTCAAGTTAAAAAAATGCCCCCTTGAATACTAAAGTGTTTTTAAGAAGCAACCGATACACCAGAACAGGGAGAGGAGTAACTCCATCTGTTTAAAATCTCTTTCTCGTCTATCTGGAACTCCAGAGTAATGCGCAATGAACATAAACCCAGCGTGCACCGTCAACCACCAGGGGTGGGTTCAATACCTACCTCCCTCTGCGCCAGCTTCTGTTTGTCCGTTTGTTTGACTTTGGGACTATTTGCCAGGAGGTGGCGAAGTTTCACATAACTTTTCCATAATTTTTGGTACCTAGGAAAAGGGCAGACCGTCATCTTAGACAAAGAGAAGGCAAATTACAGTGAAAATAAAACCAACTGCTCTAATAAGCCTGCTCACTCATACATACATTCCTTTAAATACTTTGGTGGCAAAAGTACATCCTAAAGAAGCACAAGGTTTGAGAGTTCAGGGACTGGGTGACCAGGCGTCAGCTGGAGCCTGTGGTTACGTGACTGACAGCTCATTTAGATAAAAAAGGAGGCGCAGACTAAATGGAAACAACTCCACAGAAGACACACAAAACCACTCAGACAACAGAATCATGTTCCACTTCTCAGTGTTACCTCTTTATAAGTGAAATGTTTATTTAAATTTAAAATATATCTTTATGAAAAAAGAATCCCTTTCTTAAAATACGGATGGTCAGTTCAAGAGCACTCGAATGGAGACCCATCAGCGCTGATGCCCAAGCCACACAGGTCTATCGACTGTTCGGCTGGAGGCAGGAAAGGGTATGTACCAATTTGAATTTACCATAATAAAAATTAGCCTATCTGTTGCAGCCAAGACATGCTAAGCTGGGATCATAACAGACACCGTTACAGTGATCAATGAATGGAGAGACTACGTAGTCCTTCATCAGTGCACAGTCCTGCCACCATGAGAGTTGACGAGAGCCTAATCACATTCTACTAACATTGTTCTGACAAGAAGGTGTTTGCCAAAGGCTTCCTGCCATGTCCAAACTGCTCCTTTCCTGGCCTCACGTCTTTCTCAAGCGTTCTCAGAGAATGGAGGAAAGAAAGAAGTACTTACACAGTGCCTGGTTCACTGCTTCATACTTTTATCCAAAGAGGGAAGAAAAAGAACAAAACCCTTTAGCCTCTTCTAATATATGTCAGCCAGAACTGCAGTTACGAACTGAAAATCTCCCATGCCCTTTTCTCCCAGTATGAATCATCTTTTTAAAATTAAGTCAGGAAATTGTTTATTTGTCTAAAAAGTAGGAAATCCAAACACACCTGAAAAATATAATGGTCCTATCTATCTCCATTCCCACATATCCTCATCTTCTCCCAGAAAAATATTAATGTGCCAGTTGGAAAAGCCCACATTTGCAAAGCAATATGAATTCTAAGAGTAGGAATATATAGGTCCTACATCCCACACAACCCTTGACTCTGTATGGGATCCTATGAATACCCCCACGATAGGAACCGATATAGCGCTACTTCCCATAAAGGCACTGAGCAAACTAAAAACAAAACAAAACAAACAAATGAAAACGAGGAAATGTCATAATGACAAATAAAGGAGAAGCTCCCTCGAGTTGAAATCCATGCAGGACTCCTGCTGACAAGACTGGCGGGGGCAATCGACTGAGTAATTTATTGCAGTCAAATATGTAAAGAAACTCATTCTTCACAAGCGACCAGAACCTAATTTGCAAATCTGGAAACATAGTTTGTTTCAAGTCTTAATTTTTAAAAGGAAGATGTCCACTAAAGGCTCTCCTCTGCTAATTCAGTTGTTAGTAGAAGGTGAAATTGGCCAAGACAAACACTGAGAAATATCTTACTGTGGGTCTCCTGCATAACTCAACTGTGCAGGGCGTATCCCAAAGTGGACGATAATTGGAAAAGTAATGACATCAGGGTTGAATTGCTCACGATCCAGTTGATCAATGCGGACAGAGCTTGGTTTCTGGGGAGAAAAGAATATCAAGATCAAGTATTCCCATAAGAAATCTTGAGGCCCTGACTTTAACCTAAGCAGGAAAGGGATTATTGGACTGCTTTTCTAGGGAAGCTTTATCTCCAATCAGAAAATGGCATAGCAGCCGTACCATACAAACACTACACTATTTGAACGCTGGAATGTCATCCCTGAAAGTTTCCACCATTTGGCATAATGAACAGTGAGTCTATCTTTTTCTTTCCAGTCTACACAGAAATCTGAAAGAATGAAACTTTAGAAAGGCTGTCTGGGCAGACGTACCTTTCCCCTAACCTCTCCTAGGCACAGGGAAAGCAGTGGCATCGCAGGAAAGACCGTGCAGGCTTAGCCTGTTGTACGCTCACAGTCAAATGACTAGCGCACCACTGTTTAAGACAGATGCCTCCGTCTGAGTGTCCCACTGGTTTTCAGTGTGGGTTTATACTCCTGAAGTCCACATTTCAATGGAAAGTTACGGTGATACAAGAGACAGCTGACTCGCTAAGATTTTCTTATTTATGTATATGAGTGCTTCATACATATGCAAGTACGTGTAGCATGTGCATGAACGTCAGAATGTTCTGGATCCCCGGGAAGTGGATGCAGGACAAGGAGCTTCCTACCTGTAGGTCCCCAGCCTGCCCAGCCAGGTGACGAATACAACCAGATGACAAAGGATAGATTTGTAGAAATTCCTTCACATTGTTAAAAAAATAATGTCAGGCCGGGCGGTGGTGGCGCACGCCTTTAATCCCAGCACTCGGGAGGCAGAGGCAGGCGGATCTCTGAGTTCGAGGCCAGCCTGGACTACAAGAGCTAGCTCCAGGACAGGCTCTAGAAACTACAGGGAAACCCTGTCTCGAAAACCAAAAAAAAAAAAAAAAAAAAAAAAAAAAAAAAAAAAATAATGTCAAAACTTTTAAAAAAATGTACATCACTTAAAATTAAAATCTCACTACTAAGCTTGAGAAAACAGTCCTTGTTCACAAATGTCAAAAAAATTAGATGATTCTGATCTTAGGTAACCTAAACATAAAATGACACGAATGCCCATTAACGGTAGAAAGGCGCTGTGCGTACAAGGAATGCTAATGATTCGTCCATGTGTCGTGCTACTTCGCTGCGCCACTACCATCTACAGGGGCAGTGTGCGCCTACACTTGCAGCTCCGCCAGTGGCTGAGGTAGCAAGATCACTTGCGCCTAGCCGTTCGAGACCCACCCGAGCAACATAACATGATACCATTAAAAAACCCTCGAGTAGCCCCAGAAGCCATTGTGATTCAGAGGAACATAACCCAGCACTGGGCAGTGGAGGCAGGAAGAATCAGGAGTTTAAGGCCAGTCTGGGCTCATAAAACCTTGACTCAAAACACCAAAAAGTAGTTTTTAAAAATTAAAAATCATTTCTAAGTTATGAGGATAGTGGGTCGGGGAGTGAAGTAAATTCGAGACTTTGGCCATAGCCTACAAATCTATCATCCCATCTCTCGGTAAGAATTTAAAGCATGTTCACTAATGACCAAAGTGTTCTCAGGCAGAGGCAGAACTGTCAGGGAGGAACATTAATTACTTTAAGTCTGAAGCAAGAAAGTATTTAATGTGACCGTAATGGCTTGAAAAACTTAATAAATTTCCCAATGTCCTAGCCACTGGGCAATCTTTCAAAACGAGTCCTGTACGGGATGAAATGAGTGCCGTGCCTACTGTGCCCTGTGAGTAACAGGCACCTCCTGAAGAGTGCGCAATGGGCGCAAACTACCTGTGCATAAGCGGAAAGAAACAAGTGACTTCCTCATCGTATCCACACACCAGACACCTCCTTTCCCAACGTGGTCCTGACTATCTTCCGATATAAGCCTTTTATCCTGACAACTCTGGCTTCTTCCACTAGCTACGAAAATGAGCCTTTCACCATCTCAAGGATATACATTAATCACACCAACAGTAATACAGTTTCTTCATCCTGTGAGTTTTTGACTGCAGCATTTATGGAACACTGATCTCAGCTAAAACTAAAGATGTCAGTGTGTGGGCTGCTAACTGAACATTCACTACAGGCTGCCGCCTCATGGACGAGCTTGGCCAGCTGTGGCTCACAGTGGCTCACCAGCAGACCAGCTGCAAGATGGCGGGGACAGGTAAGTGACCTACATCGATGAGTCAAGACAAACCAGGAGAAACCAGAAGCACCTGGGACGTTTCTAAACTGTGACTTCCTGGGCCCATTGTCTGGAACACAGGCAATTATCAGCCACAGCAGTCTTAATTTTTTTCAAGAGGCTCCCAATTGGTGAGTTTCAGGGAACGTGAACTATGCCACGAAGGAAGGCCAGGATGGCGTGTTCCAGAGACCGCTACAGAACACAACACATTATGTATCCTGCCATTGCCCACATTCCAATTTAGTTATAAAATGGTCAGAAGAAATGAAAATATATGCACCCATTTAAAGAAAAGAAAGATTCACTGTCATACATAGTGCTATTTTTTTTCTTTATAAAGATACTTTATTAATTTTGTGGTGTCAGCAAGCATTTATTTTACTTTCCAAGTTTGAAATACGTTTTCAGATATATACATTTTTACTGAACAGTTTTACTTGTAATTATATTATCTGAAATATTTGTTCAGGTGCCACTTACTACCTTGCTATATAAAAAGTAGAGCCAGAGTAGACAATTTATCAATCAAGACAAACAAAAACAACAAAGCTTTGTTTAAACAATTCACTGTCTTCTTTAAATGAATTTTTGTTGTTTTGTTTACTGAGACAAGGTCACAGTATGCAGCCTTGGGCAACCATAAACTTACTACGTAGCCCAGGCTAGTCTGAAACTCAGAATCCGCCTCCCCCAATCTCCCAGTTGAGACTACATACATCATCACACCTGGTAAAATGGATGCGCGCACACACATATACATACACATTCACATACTTTCTCTGACATTCTCTCTCTCTCTCTCTCTCTCTCTCTCTCTCTCTCTCTTTCACACACACACACATTCTCATTCTCTCTCTCACACACACACACATTCTCATTCTCTCTCACACACCACACACATTCTCACTCTCTCTCTCTCTCTCTCTCTCTCTCTCTCTCTCTCTCTCTCTCTCTCTCTCTCTCACACACACACACACACACACACACACTTTACTGACTGAGCCGTCTCCTACATGGATATATTTAATTCTCCATTTCTGTAAAAATTGATCCTGACAAAATGCCAATATGTAACTGTTTTAGGAAACAAAGAAAAAATTATTCAATTCAATACAAAACAATGCTGCTTTACATAAGAGCTATTTATTTTCTAATTTTTATTTATATTTTTTTCTTTTTTGTATCTATTCTTTAAAAATTAACATTAGAAGCCTTGTGTGGTAATTTAAACCTTTTGTCTGGCACTTAGGAGATTGAAGTAGGACTGAGCTCAACAATTAGGAAGCTGACACAGGACTAAGCTCAAGCACTTAGGAGGCTGAGCTTAACACTTAGGAGGCTAAAGCAGGACTGAGCCCAAGTACTTAGGAGGTTGAAGCAGGAGGACTGAGATCGGCATTAGGAAGCTGAAGGACTGAGTTCAAGTACTTAGGAAGCTGAAGCAGGATTAAGCTCAAGCACTTAGGAGGCTGAAGCAGGACTGAGCCCAAGCACTCAGGAGGCTGTAACAACTAACAGAGCTCAGAGTCTACAGGAGCTAGGCAGTGCACTGTTCTAGGCCAGCCTGAGCTACACAGTGAGGCATCGATTGAAAAGGTAAAATCTTTATGAAGAATGATCAATAACAAAAAGATGAGTAGCAAAAAATAAAAATCAAATAATAGGTATTAACAGGCAATTTATTTAAAAAAAGTAACTGAATTGGCAAAAACCATTTAAAATATAAATTTAATAAAATAAAATATAAAACTAGGCAAAATACTATTTTCCTCCACTACCAAACTGGCAAAGGCTTTTTGTTGTTGAGCTAGTATGGGCAGTTCAAAGGAATGGGTCTTCTCATACAATCCACAGGCTCCTGGGGGAAATTTTCAGTGTACATTGGAAGTCTTGAAGGTACACGTCTCGGGCAGAACAGACATACACTAGTCAGAGGCACTAACTAAATATGCCCGAATTCTGGTATTTTAAAGAGAAACTCCCAGGAGGACGGGAAGCTACAGTACTAACACACACCCGTGCTCTGACTGCTTGTGTGGAGCAGCGGGTGACTCACAGCCCAGGCTGTGCGAGCACAGAACTTACCGTCCCAGGGTTGGTAACAATCATGCCTTTGCATTCTTCGGCATATTTCTGCCACTCAAGCTCCTCCCACTGGAGCATATTGGCGATCTCCTCCTCAGGCACCAGCGCCTTGCTACACCGGAGCAAGTAGAGAAGGATCTGGTGCATGGATAACACTTCTTTGCCGCCGTCTGGGGTGAGCACACAGGGGGTGGAGAGGAATAAAGTTGCTCAATTAACAGCACATCATCAACTCATTAAGGTAAAACAAGACAGCGGCTGCACAAGAGCACATATAAAAAAGTAATTTAAAATTTACACTGTTCAGCCAGGTGCCAAATAATACGAACGCCATTTGTCTCACTGATGAACAGTGCTCATAAACCATCTCATTTACTAAAATGGGAACAACATCATAAATGATGAAGGCTTTATTTGTGAGGTATGAATACAAAAAAGGGTGCTTGCCTAAATAAATTTAAAGTAACCTAGCATAAGAAACCACAGCTTATAATAAACATAAACACGTTATGTCTAAATATTTTATCATTCTTCCTAGGGGAACAGATGAGAGCTTTTCAGAAGTGATGTGACTGTCTTAGGGAAATTCTAAGCTTTATGAGGTATTTATAGATGTTTCCAATAAGATATCACTGCATTGTGATCTAACTTGGGGGTGCTAATGTGCTGCACCTGCCATGATGAATGGAGCTGGAGAGCCTGTGCTAATATTGTAGAAGACCCTTACGGAGTTAGCACAGGGATAAAATACCAACTGTCTGAGGTTTACAAGTACAGGGGGCTGGAAGCAACAAAAGACATAACTAAAGTAGCTAAGAAAAGAGTAACCTGTACTTCATACACCAAATACATGCAGTTCATGTGGGCCCCAAGATGGGGGCTGCGGGTTTCTGCTTCCTCTGTAGATTGAGATGGGCAACACATCGTGTGTGTGTGTGAGTGTGTGTGTGTGTGTTGTCTACCTCCACCCAAAAGGACAAAAGTTCTCCTGGGGGCTCTGAAGAAGATCATTCCTGAGAGGAAAATTTCTGCCCTCCCCTTAACATGACCTATGCTATAAGCTAGGTTCAAGCCCAACACTGAGCGGCCAAAAGAAAGCAAGAAGACCCAACTTGGGTCAGAGGAATTACAGGCATCTAGGAATCTGGTGGGTAGAAAACACAAGAGGATAAATGATGTGGGAAGTCCTTCTGTATATGTGTTGCTTTTATTGGTTAATGAATAAAGAAGCTGCTTTTGGCCAACGGCTTTACAGAATATAGCCAGTTTGGAAAAGATATATAGAGAGAATAGGCAGAGTCAAGAAGAAAACATGTAGCCGCCATAGGAGACAGACGGGCATCTCCACTGGAGACCGCAGAAACTTTGCCAGTAGACCACGACCTCATGATGATTAACGGATCAATGGAGATGGGTTAGTTTGGGACATAAGAGCTAGCTAGAAATATACTTAAGCTATTGGCCAAATAGTATTGCAAATAATATAGTTTCTGTGTAATTACTTCGGGTCTGAGTGGCCGGGAACAAACGAACAGCCTCTGACTAGAGATAAAGACTGTACAAGCTGTCGTTGGCTAAAACCCTGACAGGCCAACATACTTGAAAAAAAGAACACAGATCAAATCTCTACCTCGGGTGCTGCTCTGGAACTGAACACATCTATATACAACACACCTGTGACTGTCCACGCCTCCTCACGACACTCAGTTAGCTTTACTGAACACCTGTCACCCGGCAGGCACTGTGCGAGAGGTCATGCGAACATCACCAGTGTTCTAAAGATGACTACCCAGTGAAAAGGTAGAGATATTTAAAAGCAACTATGCAATAAGTCAGGAAAAGATAACCTATGAAGGAGAATCTACCTGGGAGAGGAAATAGAGGATCGTCGAGGAGACAGGCATGACAGCACATGCCTGTAATCTCAGCACTCAGGAGGCTAAGGCAAGACGATTGTGAATTTAAGGCCAGCCTGTGCTACATAACAAATGGTAAATATATGTGTGTGTGTGTGTGTGTGTGTGTGTGTCTGTGTGTGTACATGTCAGCACAGTGTACTCAGAGACAGTGTCTTTGAAGAGATAGACAAAATAAAAGGACTGAAGACATGCGCAGTGGCAGAGGTCTTGCTAGCATGGGTAAGGTTCTAGGTTTACCCTTCAGCACTAAAAGAAATACAAAAATGAAACTTGAAATAAGAGCCCGCTTACTGTGCAGCTACCTCAGCACGTTAATTTCTTTTCCTGTTGCCATGGTAAAATAACACGACAACAGGGGAGAAAGTGTGTGTTTAGCCACAGCTCCATAGCCTACAGTTCATTTTGGGCTAGCCACAGCTACAGGGACTTAAAACAGGTAGTCCAGAGCCACGGTCAAAAGCTGAAGGAGAACAAATGGCACACACGTTCGCACTCAGCTAACTTTCTCCTTTTCTTTTTCTTTTATTAATTTACTTACTTATTTATTATATATACAACATCCTGCCTCCATGTATGCCTGCATGCCAGAGGAGGGCGCCAGATCTCATTACAAATGGTTGGGAGCCACCATGTGGTTGCGGGGAATTGAACTCAGGACCTCTGGAAGAGCTGCCAGTGCTCTTAACCTCTGAGCCATCTCTCCAGCCCACTTTCTCCTTCTCTATATGGTCGAGGGCTCAGGAATGGCACCAGTGACTCTTAGGTTAGGTTTTCTTCACACGAATTAACATAATCAAGACAATCATGTGAAGACATATCCACAGAACAACCTAATGTGTGTGATCCCTTGAGGAACACTTTGACCAGACTGTATAATTCCAGACTGTGTAAGCTGACAATGGAAACCAGCCACCACACTGGGTAGAGGGTCTCAGCAGAACCAGCCACAGTCCAAAGACAAGCAAGATGGGCATGTTCCAGGAACTGCTAGGCTGGTGTGGAGGACACATTAATTAAACAGGAGGGCAGCAGAGGGGCAGCAGGATGGCAATGATTAAAGAGCTGTACGGCATTCGCTATGTGCCCACTCCAAACAAGATCCACAAATCTTAAGCCCTTGAGAAGTATATAAATCACAGAAGCTCTAAAAGAGATAACATTCTGAAAGCAAATCATCTTCATCAAAGACCATGAGCCTCTTAAAGATGTATCTAAATACAAAGACACCACCCAAAGACATGCTCTGTCTGACTCAAGATCACTGTTCACAGTGGTGATAGCTCTATGCCTTATAATAAGACAGCTATATTAAAGCCAATATGCATATTTGATTAGCAAACTCTCACGGGTGTTACAGACAGAAAGCTGTGTCTCTCAAAATTAGCATGTTGACACCTGTCCTGGTTTCATGTCTGCTGTGCTAAAATACACTGTTAAAACAACAACCTAAGGGGGCCGGCGACATTGCTCAGTGGGGAAAGGTGCCTGCCACTAAGCCTGCTAACCAGATTTTGACTCCTGAGACCCACATGGGGATAGGAAGAAAGCAGATCCCATAAGGAGACCTCTGACCTCTACATGCATGTCATTACACACCTGTACATGTGCTTTTGTCCTCATGCATGCCTGTACGTACACACACACACACACACACACACACACACACACACACACATACACACACAAATAAGTAAATAATTTAGAAAGAAAAAAAAGCAACTTTTTCTTAAGGGGACAAAGGGTTTATTAAAATAAATAATAGCTTACAATTCTGGGGTACAGTACTTTGTTTTGGAGACATCAAAGCTGTAAGAACTTGAAACAGCTAGTCATGTCACATCAACAGCTAAGAGCATGCAGAAATAGGGGCTGGAGAGATGGCTCAGTGGTTAAGACCACTGGCTGCTCTTCAACCACATGGCAGCTCACAACCATCTATAATAGGATCTGATACCTTCTTCTGGAATTCAGATGTGCATGCATATTATAGCACTCATATACATAAAATAAATACATCTTAAAAAGTTATTTAAAAAAGAATTGTTTCACCAGGTGGTTGTGGCACACGCCTTTAATCCCAGCACTCAGGAGGCAGAGGCACAGAGGTCAGGCAGATCTCTGTGAGTTCAAGGCTAGCCTGGTCTACAAAAGCTAGTTTCAGGACAGGTTCCAAAGCTACAGAGAAACCCTGTCTCGAAAAACCACAAAAAAGAATAGTTTCCTCTCAATAAATAAATATATGCAATTTAAAAAAAGAGAATGGCAGAAATGAATGCAAGCATGCCTGTATGTGCTCAACTCACAGTCCAGGGCCCAAACCTAGCAAATGGCAGAGCCCATTTTTAGGCTGGGACTTAGCATGTCAACTAACATAGTCAAGATAACCCTCCTCAGATGTGTCCATAGGCAACCTAAACAATCCCTCATGAAAACTTCTTCCCCGGTGACTTCTAGACTGTGTCAACTTAACGATTAAAACAAACTCTTAATCCCCAATGGGAAGGTATTAAGAGATGGTCCAGAATGACGTGACCCAGTTAGACAGGTGAATAAGGACCTCAGATTTGTGGACTGTGTCTGGAGTAGGCACGAGCACAATCCCACACTCCTACAGAAGATAACTGCCCTCCCTACCACGTCTCTCATCCTCTGCCTCGAGTGCTCCAGGACGCTGTCTCAACTTTCAAGGGGTGATGAGAAAGCTGTCTGGTGCTACACTGCTATAATCCAGTTCTTCAGAGGCAGAGGCAGGGGGATCACTGCAAGTTTGAAGCCAGCCTGGGCTACTCTGCTAACTTCTACCCTGAGCTACAGAGCGAGACTCTGTCTGGGGTGTGTGGGGGGGGGGCGGCGCACGAGTACATCTGTCTTCCTTTTTATTTTTCAGTGCATGAGGAAATGTTAGTCTCCCATCTTCCAAGGAGTCTCAGGGAACCGCAGGCAAGGGACACTGTAAAGCGAATGTGACTCTGCTTTGCATATGCCTACATACAGAACAGCAGGCAGGAGACCCGGATAACTTACGCAGTAACTGCCACACTGATGAGATTCACCAAGACTAAGGAAAGCACACGCTAGTATTTGATTTACAAATGCAAGTGCGCTGCGTTAATCTAGGAAACTGCAGGTTACAGGGATAAGGAGTAGAACGCTGTCTGCCTTAGGATCTGGAAAAGTCTCCATATTTCTATGGGGAAAGGAGCATATTTGCAAAACAGCATAAACAGCTACAGCTAAAAGCAGCAACAGCAGCTCTCGGCATGCAGCTATGCCTGCCGGCTCTACGGCACTTCGCATACAGTAAAATGGATGAGAAGTATCTAATTTAAAGTGGAGAAGTTAAAAGAGCTACTGGCAGAAGAAAATACTTGTCTACAAACCAACTGTCTCTTACAGTCTCAAGTTCTACTCAGTAAGTGGCGTGGGTACAGCCCAATTTAGGACAGGAATATCTGCAAGATAAAAAAAAAAAAAAAAAAAAAAAAAAAAAAAAAAAAAAAAGGCAAGGCCAATAAATGCTTATAAAGACGCCAAGTACCCAGTCTCCAGTTTGGCTTGGGAGCAAACCTGCTGATGAGACGGTAGTGAGTTTCAGAGCAGCATAGAAACTGGACATAATTAAACACATCAGGTGCAAAGCTGCTGCGGCTGGGAGAGAAAGTAAATCCACACTAAAAAAATCTGCAGAATAACTCACATGGCAGCTACAAAAAGATAGGTATTTAAAGCTGTGAAAAAAAGGACAGAAACTCAGGGCAGACATGCTGAGGGGAAAAGTTTATCCAGGAAGGGGACTGGGGCTCTGCTCCGTGTTTGGTACCAGGATGCAATCGCCACAGATTTGAGAAAAGGTAGACAGACAAAACCTAAGTCCTGCGGCAGCCCACAGAATACAAGCTGTAGCCCTCACAGTCCGCCTAGCAAAGAGACGCCATAATAAATATTTGTGGGATGACTTTCCAGAGCGGATTAATCATATGGCCACTTGCTCTCACACTGCCACCAAGATACCAATGCTAATGAATTGGCTCTTTAGGTTTGTCTGTTTTGCTACATGTTTATGTTGGGGATTTATGGAATTATGTCACTGAAGGCAACAAAGTAATTTTTATCTCATTGGCTAGGATAAATAGGACATGATACAAATGAGAAATTAGAGCGGGTAAGCTAAGGTTAGCAGGAATTCTGCCAGCGCTGAGGCTGGAACCGTGACAAGGGCTCATTATTCGGGAAGAACCAGAGTTTGTGTTTCAGGGGATGAATCTGGACAGTCATTAATGAACTGACAGACTGTATAAACTGTTTCTTAGAGGCCCAACTCCTCCATTTATACTGCTCGGTTATTTGAAGAGGGGAACAATTTGTTAGGGAATCTGTGTTAAATACATGGCTGCTTAAACATGCATTTATCAGTGATATAACAAACAATTCAAAGAAATATAAAAATGTCTTCCCCTTTCTTTACACTCAAATTAACTATATTACTATCTCTTTCAGATTTTCCTACCAAGATGATTTGGAATTATTTTATTTTCTCAAGTAGGTATTCATAACAAACATTTTTAAATTTCAAAGTGTAAAGTCATATTAGGAGCTAGAGATGGCTTAAAAGTTAAGAGTGCTTGCTCCTAGGCTTAGATCCCAGCACCCACATACACATAACTCTAGGTCAGGATGATCCACATACTAGTGCACATACATACAGTGAAAACACACAGAAACATAAAATTTTTAAATGTTTAAAATAAAATAATAAAATTTAAAGATGCTTTATCAATTGAAGTTCCCCAATACACTTACTTTATCCTCCTGGTCTCCTGCCAGCCACACCTGACAACTACTGCTCCAGATGGGGCCATTCCCAAAAGTCAATTTGCTACCTAAGATCTGCAAAACAGACTCAGGATTTCCCAGCTCACTCGGTGAAGGCACAGGTGGTGCACAGACTCTTACTTCCTGTTCCCATCAGCTATGGTCAGAATAAAATCTTAAAATGCATCTAGTTCCTCCCAGTTACTTTACAACCAGAGAAAGAGCAGGATACGCGAGGAACAAATGGACGAGGGTCCCTAAAATCTAAGTACAGCAGCTGCTCCACATCTCGGTTTCTGGCACACTGGCGCACACTGAGAAGCGCTGAGCTCACAATGTCACGTGGGGGCTTGTACATGTGTGTACACACTGAGCAGCGCTGAGCTCACACTATCACGCAGAGGCTTGTACATATGTGTATACACTGAGCAGCACTGAGCTCACACTATCAAGCGGGGGCTTTTACATGTGTGTACACACTGAGCAGCGCTGAGCTCACACTGTCACGTGGTGGCTTGTACACGTGTGTACATTGAGCAGGGCTGAGCTCACACAATCACGCGGGGGCTTGTACATGTGTGTATGCACTGAGCAGCGCTGAGCTCACACTATAATGCGGGGGGGCCTTGTACATGTGTGTACATATGTGTATGCACTGAGCAGCGCTGAGCTCACACTATCATGCGGGGGGCCTGTACATGTGTGTACACACTGAGCAGCGCTGAGCTCGCACTATCACACGGGGGCTTGTACATGTGTGTACACACTGAGCAGCGCTGAGCTCACACTATCACGTGGGGGCTTGTACATATGTGTACAGCAGCCAAGATAGAAGGCTTCAAATTAGAGAAATGGAGGAAAATTATGATGACTGATAACACTTTAACATGCAATTTAGTTTTATAACACATTGATATTAATAGATAGCAAATCAGGCATCTTTAATCCATTTAATCCTTTAATCCCAACACTAGGGAAGCAAAGGCAGGTGGGGTATTGAGTTTGAGACCAGACTGGTCTACAAGAGTCCCAAGCCAGCCAGAGGAACACAATGAGACCCCATCTCAACTTTTCTTGTAAAGTAGTAAATAAAAAAAGTTTAACAAAAATATAAATAGAACGAAAAAAACATGAAACACTAGTGTCTCAGAAATTCAAGAAACATGCACACACACTAACAATGGCATTATTTTTTGTATATCAGATCGACAAGACTGTAGAGGATAGATAGTAATTCTCAGTCAGCAAGTAACTTTTTCAAAAGAATACTTTCACCAAAATTCTTGGTCAGAGGGATGAACTCGAATATACTTCCTCAATAGGCAACCTGGTCACTTTTTATTATTTAAAGTGTGTGAGCTCTATTAACAAAGCAATCTTATTTCTAGAATGCTGTCTTCAGAAACACAAAATGCCAAGTGGTCAAATGCACAGTATTGCTGAAGTAGTCTATGGAACAAGTTAAAAAAAACTATTCATCACCTGAACAAGTGTCGGAAAAGTCATACCCATTTGGAATACAGAATTCTCCCCTTTGCCAGTCTTAAAAATGACACAAAACATTTACATAGACAAATGTCTGAGGTATTTTGGAGTGAAAAGGGCAAGTTATGTAGCGTGCTCAACACAATCTCATTTGAGGAGCAAGGCATAATATGCCTCACGCAGATTAAAACGTGAAGAGTGTGCTCAGTCTGCAATTTCTATCCTCTTGTACTGTTTGTGCACACTCACCAAGGCATCCTGTCAAGGGAGGATGACAAGAACACTCCAATTCTGGGAGAAAATGTCCTTAACAAATGGTTTGCAGTAATTGATATTGAAAATAAAGAGTTCCGGCCTATTGTTTTATACCAATTATAAAAGAAATCAAGATAGTTTAAAATGAAGAAGGCATGGGAAAAAATCATAACATTAGAATAGGCAAAAGTTTAACTGACATGATACAAAAAACTATAGCAGGGAGAAAAATCACAAATGTAAGCTAGAGCACAGCCTTTAGATTAGTTGTTCCTGTTCATCACAGAGCACCATGCAGATTATAAAAACGTGAATGTGTCAGCAGACAACAACCCACACAGACAGGCAGGGTGGCTTGTGCCTGTAATCCCAGCACTCCAGAAACTGAGGCAGAAGAACTAACAAAAGTTTTATGCCAGCCTGGGCTGCACAGTGAGTTTCCTGCCAGCCTGTGCTATAGTGTGAAGAGGCTATTCCAAAAGAGAAGAAAAAGGCCTGGAGAGACGCTCAGTGGCCAGAGGCACTGGCACAAAGGCTTGAAGACCTAAGTCTGATCCCCAGATTCCACAAGGTATTTCAGGCCAGAACAGAGGTTTCTATCAAGGTTCTGAACAATGAATAGGCAGGTCCAGAGCGGTTTCTCAGATACAGGTAGTCTTGATTTGGGTACACACACTTCATTAAAATAGTCACACTTCATTAAAATTTATGGAGTGCTATGCTTAGGATATACATATTGTTAATATTTTGCTACAGTTTGATTAGTTTTACTTTAGAAAAATGAGATAAAGTCTAAAGCCTTATCTCCCTGACCCAATCTGATGTGGTTTTGGAAGCTAAGCATGGTTAGGCATAGTTAGAACATGGGTGGAGAAAAAGGAAAGCCAGAACCAGTCTAGGTGACATATGTCCATAATCCTAACACTTAAGAGACTGAGGCATAACAAAAAAAAGTGAGTTTGAGGCTAGCTTGGGCTATATAGTGAGTTATGAGGCAACCTGGGCTACATAGTAAGAATGTCTTTAAAAATTTAAAAAAAAAAGATGAAAATAGGGAAGAGGCAATAGCAAATGTTTGGAAAGCACCTTGGTGAGTACCGCATCAATATTTAAGAAAGTCCCGTCTGGCTAGAGAGATGGCTGAGTACTGAAGAGCACTTGCTGTTTTCGCAGAAGGCCTGGATTCATTTCCCAGCAACCACATAATGACTCCCAACTATCTATAACTCCATTTCCAAGAAATGTGATGTCCTCTCCTGTCCTTCGTGGACACCATGTGCACACACGGTGCACATACATACATGCAGGCACTCACATATACATATGAAATTAAAAGAATAACGTACTACTATGACCCACTAAATAAGATCAGCATGCAAGCAAGCATTTATAGCACCCGATGGGTGCTAAGAATCACATTATCACTGATAGAGCACAAAGCAGATGAATTAGACCTAGCTGCACACACCTGTCAGGCCAGCATTAGGAGAGGCAGCATCACGATGTCAAGTTTCAGCCTGTCAAAGAGAGGGACAGGCAGGAAGGGAGGGACAGGCAGGAAGGGAGGGGCAGGGCTTATTCTTGGCCTCAAAGGAGCGACTGGCTGAATGTGTTACAGAGACAGGAAATAATGTAGGAAAAGAGAAGAAGGGGGAAGGACCTGCCCAGGCTCAGTATTAAAGATTAACATCTTTTTCATGGCAACATGAGATAAGAAATCTGGCACTATAGAACAGAACCCTTAAAAAAGAGCCATCTGCTCAATGAATTATTTAAAAATAGGATGTAAGCCTAATATAACTATATAAGAAAACACCTCATGCCCAGAAACATATGGAAATATAATACATCAAATGTGGCTTTTAGTTCCCTTCTTAAAATGATCTTTAATGAAGTTATATTGTGAAAGCAAGTCAACCATGTGCCGCCCAGTACAAGAAAGTGGTAAGGTCGGTAGTGTTCTGTAGCCCTCAGGTTGTTAAAATCTGTGTATTTTCAGGGGCAAGTCTAATACAAGAGCAAATCCTGTTTTAAAATAAAGCAATAGACCTTTGTATTTATGACAGCTTAAATGTTATCCTATAGTTATGAGAAGCATTTTGTACACTCGGCATCCCAGAGTAAGATTTTTCTATATGACGGTTTTAAAACTGTCTCCTTTCTTACAGATTTGTTTGGTGATAAAATGCCAAAGCAGAGAGGTGCAGAAAGGACATGCTTTTCCCACACTGTCTCACTATTTTCTAAGACGCTTGCTGTTCAGGTTCCATTATGAAGTCAAAGATCCACTCACTAGAAATGAAACTAGAAGCAACAAGGAAAAGCAGCATCCGAATGCATTTCCTAAACAAAATCAACAAGGGAAAGCAGCATCCGAATGCATTTCCTAAACAAAATCAACAAGGGAAAGCAGCATCCGAATGCATTTCCTGAACAAAACCAACAATAACAATAATATTAAAGGCACAGGTGATGCTCGCTCTCCTCACAGAAAAATAAGTCAGTATGACGGCCTTGAAAAAAGAGTAATCCTTCCTCAAATTCTCCAGGGAGCCAGCAGACTAGGGAGGAATGACAGAGGCAGAATAAACAAAACCAAACAAACCAAAACAAAGGGACAGCACCGGGAGCCCAGGCCCCGCTCCAGGAAGGGTGGAACTGCACTGCTCTGCGGGAGGCTGGCCTTGACGTCGACACCGGAAGCCTCCGGGGAATGAACAGCGTGGGGGGCATCTGACACAGGCAAAACTTGTGTAGAAACAGACTAACAACACTTGAGGAAGCCAGCATCTGTCAGGTTCCAACGCACGAGGAAGGCCAGGCAAGCCACCTCAGAACAAGAGGCGGGGCAAAGCCTGACTGCAGGGCTGGATTCCCGAGGTGACACGGAGAACCATACGGAAAAGTTACATCAAGACAAAAGCTCCAGCTCAGGTGCAGACGAATGGAAAGCTGGCTCACACTAGAAAAGGGAGGTGGGCTGGAACGACACCTTAGAGAAAACAGCAATGTGGCTGTGCCCACGAGAAGGGGTGGAGTCAGCTGAAACAAGGGGTAAGGGGATGGGGAGAAGGTGGCACCACAGTCAAACAGTGGAGCTCTGCTCCAGGAACAAACGCATTTCAGGTGTTGACACGGTGCAAGGTTTTACTCAAGGACACAGCGGCTGAGTTTAGCGACCGTTAGAGTACAAAGGGGAAAACACGCAGTTCAGAGGAGAACAACGAAGACATGTTCGTTCACTCAGCTGGCAGCAAAGCCCTGCGAGACTGCCCAGCACCGAAAAGGGCAGGTAACTGACAAGACCACCTGGATGGCAGAGGACGCCAAGAGAAAGACTGTAAATAGGCTTCCAAAAGATTTCATTAATAACAATCATTCATGATACTGAATGAT
Source organism: Arvicola amphibius (assembly GCF_903992535.2). Taxonomy (NCBI): domain Eukaryota; kingdom Metazoa; phylum Chordata; class Mammalia; order Rodentia; family Cricetidae; genus Arvicola; species Arvicola amphibius. Next base: position 21,393,808 of record NC_052049.1, read on the forward strand.
AAAGGCCGTATCTTACAAGTATATTCTTAGAAAAAATAAGACAAATATTACTTTACAAACTAAATATTCATTAGCTTATATTTTATAATTGAATGGAAGAACAAATTATCATATATTCTTCTTCATTAAAAAATAATTTAAACTAACCTATCAAATAGAAAATAATTACCTATATCCTACCACCTTAATATAACGATTATTGCAGTCATTTTAACACAGCTATAACTAAATTATAAATTAAATTTTTCACTAGTAGTTTTCCAATTGACCACATGCAGAATTAAGTAATATGTATTTTTCTATTATTTTAACACTTTGCATGGCATTTTACTAAGCACATTTTCAAAGTGTATAAATCAACTCACCTATTGCTCACCAAACCTAGGAGGCACAATAAATTATGAAAGGTATAAATCAGCATGTAAAGTTTTACATTTCCAAGTTCAACCTGAGAAGTGGATAATTAACGGCACCCAACACAGAAAAGCTGCCCCTACAGACTGAAAGGAGAGGGGCAGGCTTATTTTCAGACACACGGTCACTCCAGGTCACGGACAAGTCAAAAGATTTACCTGGAAGAAATCTTACAAAACGTGGCATGAAATGAAATCTTGGACAGCAGGGAGGACTGTCTTCAAACAAAGGACCTGAGGCAAACAAGGAAAAAGAAAAGAAGAAAGAAATCAAACAACCTTAGAGAGCCAACACTGCAACTTAATTCCCAAGATTTACGGGAACCACAAAAACACCACAGAAGCAGGGACATAAAAATTGCCATTCCCCCCACCCGGCCTCAATAACTCAATCCCTCATCAGCAACTGCCGCAGCTTCCAGTGAAGACCTCAAAGAGGGGCCTGCAGCAGCTCAAAGAGACAGAAAGCCAAGGAGCCAAAGCAAATAATTTACTTTTTAAATTAAAAAAATCAGCATCTTGGTTATACTCGAACTACATACAGCATTACATAATATGTGCTTATGTATTAATTCCTTCAGTTTTTAATCAATACACTAAAGCATGCTGTTAGTTTAGGAAACCATTTTTTAAACACTTGGTTTTAAAAGATATTCATTTATTTCATTTAAAAACTAGCTTCAGGGGCTGGAGAGATGGCTCAGAGGTTAAGAGCATTGCCTGCTCTTCCAAAGGTCCTGAGTTCAATTGCCAACAACCACATCGTGGCTCACAACCATCTGTAAATGAGGTCTGCTGCCCCCTTCTGGCCTACAGACATACACACAGACAGAATATTGTATGCATAATAAATATATAAATATTAAAAAATTCTTTAAAAAAACAAAATAAAAACTAGCTTCAAAGACTTCCTTCAATACATGACTTTAAAAATAAGCAAATTTAAAAAGCTATTGGAAAATTAAGTCTGTAATCCGCACACGCATGTATGTTTTAATGAATAATTGGCTCTCGAATAAACTGTTATCTTACAAGTTTATTACAGTAATGGTCATTATATTTAAAATATAAACCACTGAGATTTTTTTCCCTAATGCACATAAATAAGGCAGTTATATTAGTAATAACTGGTACAATCTTATTGCTAATAGGCACTGACAAACTACATGGAGCAGAACCCATAAGCACATACTCCTGCCAAATGATAGCAAGAACTCCTATAGACATCACACCTTTATTTTACACCTCTTTATTTTACAAAATAAAAACATCAACCATACCCCCACAATTTTGTGAGCTTTCATAAACACTGTGACATACATCTTAGAAGACTTACTCTTTTTTTTTTAAACCCTATAATTTACCTTTAAGATTCCAGTCATACAGTTCCAAAATATCTCTGAATAGGAAAAGTGAAAACAGTTCAAGTCCTTTTACACAAAAATTCTGAAAAAAAAAGTCAAAATCAAATTACTATAGATCTGCAAATACATATGAACTGAAGTTTTAATTTGTCCTAGCCAAGCATCTCAGAGGGTTTGTTGAACTTGTACTAAAAGCATTCCCTGCACAGCTTGGCCACTGTCCTAAAACGACTTGCTGATTTCAAATTGAAATGAAGTAGACAATAGCACCATTAGGATTTCTACAAAAATGTCAACTCAGCTCTTTTCAGTGTACAAATAGAATATCTTATAGTCTTCCTTCTACCATGTTCTTCTAATCTAATTGTAAAATGTTTAAGAATCTCCTGGGAGCTTCTTGTGAATGCAGATTCCACACATACACCTGCAAGCTGACTAGCTAGCCCAACCCCATTCCCATCCCACCCTACTCCCACAGTGCAGGATTACTGTTGCCAAGTTACCAAAAAGTAGAAGTCCTTTGTACCAAAAAATTTTAAACTATTAACAGAGGCAAATAAAAGGGTTGAGAAAACAGCAGAACTCAGCCGCAACTGCTCCTGCAGACAAGCTAACAGACAACATATCTGCAAGAGAGTCTAGTCTCGTGAGGCTTCCTCCTACTCATCTTGCTCGAGGTTCATAAATCACCCAGCATAAGATCACGTCAGGAATCATAAAGTTTTACAACGATAAGTGAAGGCTTATGACCTTAGACCCGAATAAAGCAAAGCAAAAGCTAAAAACTCCCTACACACGGAAGGAAGGGCCATTTCAATGCAGGTAGAACGAAGCCGACCAGCCCGGAATGAAAGAGGCGGTAATTTAGCATGCATATCAGGCCCATCAATCGCTCCTCATTGCTCCCTGCCATCCATGACAGCGCTTCCCAGTTAAACAAATTCCAAGAGCCAAGGGCTCCAGAAATCGACCCCAACTCCAACACATCAAGCACACACGCTTGTTTGCTGTCGAGCTATTATTTCTTAGTGTGATTTCTTGACAACACTAAATTCAAGATCAGGCAATGAATCATTCTGAGACTCACATTAATCTTAGTTTGGAATTTTAAATCTCTTGCATATATTTAGATAAATCTGCTGTTTAGCATCTGCAATGAAAAACAATTAGGAAAAAATGTAAATATACGGGAAGAAAAATGAGGCAAACGCTGATCTTATCACTGAAGATAATGAGCAAGATTATTCCAACAGCTTTCAGATTCTGTTCCGCTGTTCCAGCCCTCTTTGTGAGACTGGCCAGGACCCAAACTCTGTCCCTTAAGCAAAACTGAGAACAGATGTACGGTTGACTATCAGCAGATGCAGCAGGAGCAGACATGGGTTCAGAAATAGGTCAACGAGTTTAAATTCTTGAACCATGGTACCAGAGGTACATTACAGCAACCCTTTTGACAGTGAGCATGGTAGTCAGGGGTCTCGAGTGGCAAAACGCTGGAGCTGACCAACTTCAATTGTGTTGTGTTGCTGTGTGTATGTGTGTGTTTAGGAAAAACAGATTAAGAAAGCAGAGTAAAACACATTCAGCTGCTAAGCAATCCATCTCTTACCTCAGGCATCATCTCTTCAATAAAGTGGATCGTGTAGTCTATGTTGAACCTAATCACTTTACACAGTGGAATCTGCAAAGAAAAAGAGCTGTTGACTGCAGGCTCATAATGCAGACTTTGCTATTTGACTCAGAGGACCAAATGCAGTTTCATCTTCATGTAACCTGGTAACAACCTTGGGCACAACGTTCAACTACCTTTTTTTTTTTTTTTTTTTTTTTTTGAGACAGGGTCTCATTCTGTAGCCCTGGCTGGTCTAGAACTCCTGTGTAGACAAGACGAGGCTGGCCTCAAACTCAGAGAAATTTGCAGGCCTCTGCCTCCCGAGCGCTGGTATGAAAGGCAATGTGTTACCGCACCTGGTCCCAAAATACTGCATCCTAATGATGAGAAGTAGGAGCTCTCTGACCAAGCTTCTGAGAGAGATGGGAGTAAAACTGGTGCTTCACTCAATGTGATTAGCAGAGCAACCCAAACACAAGAACACTCAACCCAAACATGTCACCGCCAGAAAGAAATAATAAAACCAGTCATGTGCTAATTTTACCTTTAATTTTTCACCCAGGTCAAGAATGGCAGCACAATAATACAACAGTTATAAACACTTAGCTCATGGATCAGTGCACAATGCAGGCTGCCTGCCTGGTTCTGGGGCAAGAGCAGCTGCAGTTGAAAGTACACAAGAATTAATTATAAAAAAAAAAAAAAAGCTGGTATTTGCTGGGCCAGGTACTGTCTAATATTTCACCGTATTTACTGATAGAACTTTCACAGGTGCCCTAAAACATAAGTTTCATCATTATGGGAGAGAGGGAAAAACGAAGAGAACCATCAGGCAGGAACCGTGGCTGAAGGGGCAGGTAGCTGGTAAAGTGAATTCTTATTCTAGACCCATCTCCTCACTGCCCATACCAGTGCACAGAGCATGTGAGAAACTGAACTAATCCACATCTGTCTTATCTTCCCAGTGCATCATCACACCAGCCTAGTATCTAGCACCAGAGTTTTCCATAAATAGATTTCTGAATGAATAAAAGAATGAGGAAGGGAGGGAAGGGAGTTACTGAACTGGCTAGCTGGGCACAGTAATTGAAACCAGAGGCCCTGGAGATGTGTTACACGGTCTTTCTGGCTTAGCAATCTGTCCATGAAACAATGTAATCACTTTTACAAACCACAGCTGTCAGAAAGAAACAGATTTTAATTCTCCCAGAAAAGGGGAGGGGGATGTAAAAAAATAGAAAAACAGTCTTACAATGCCATCTACTGGAAATGAAGTTAAATTTAGATCTTAGGTATTCTTTTTCTATTTTTTTTCTTAAATATAGTGATTGTTAACTTTACTATGGGATTCATTTTCAACTTCTGGACATTATGTCCTCAGTCCTCAGCTAACCAAAGCAATGTTATTAGTACACTATTATTTTTACAACCTACTTTAACCCCACTGACACTTAAAATACTCAGGAGTTACAAACTGGCATATGATTTAGCCTGGTTTTAAAATACCCATTCTTGGGATGGCTGGGATACAGGAAGGGTGGATATGGGAGCAGGGAAGTATATATCTTAATTAAGGGAGCCATCTTAGGATTATTAAGAGACTTGGCTCTAGAGGGGTTCCCAGGTGCCCAGGAAGATGCCCCCAGCTAGTTCCTTGGGCAGCTGAGGAGAGGGAGCCGGAAAAGGCCAGATCCTATAGTCATACTGATGAATATCTTGCATATCACCATAGAATCTTCATCTGGCGATGCATGGAAATAGAGACAGAGCCACACATTGGTGCACCAGACAGAGCACCCAAGATCCAAATGAGAAGCAGAAGGAGGAAGAACATGAGCAAGGAAGTCAGGACTGCGAGGGGTGCTCCCACCCACCGAGATAGTGGGGCTGATCTAATCGGAGCTCACCAAGGCCAGCTGGACTAGGACTGAAAAAGCGCAGGATAAAACCGGACTCCCTGAACATGGCGGACAATGAGGGCTGCTGAGAAACCAAGGACAATGGCACTGGGTTTGGCTCCAACTACACATTCTGGCTTTGGGGGGGGGGGGGGGGGCTAGCCTGATTGGATGCTCACCTTCCTAGACCTGGATGGAAGTGGGGGGGGACTTGGACTTCCCTCAGGGCAGGAAACCCTTACTGCTCTTCAGACAGGAGAGGGAAGGGGAGTAGAGGGGGGAGAGGGAGGTAAATGGGAGGCGGGAAGGAGGCGGAAATTTTTAATTATATAAAAAAATAAAGCTATCAAACATAAAAAAATAAAAATAAAAATCAAATATAAAGAAATAAAACAAAATACCCATTCTTTACTATCATCTATATAAGGTTCATACTTTAGAATAAGCCATATGCCCTGTATTAAAATGCAAGGATCTAGAGTCCAGTAAAATGGCATAATTCCTCTCAGGCAGTGGTGGCGCATGCCTTTAATCCCAGCACTCGGGAAGCAGAGGCAAATAGATCTTTGTGAGTTCAAGGCCAGCCTGATCTACAAAGCTAGTTCCAGGACAGCTAGGACTATTACACAGAGAAACCCTGTCTCAAAAAACAAAACAAACAAAAAAGATAGTGTAACTCCTATAACCCTGAAGATCCTGAGGCAGAGAGGTAGTAGGATCATGAATCCCAAGCCAGCCTAGAAAGCAAAGTGAGACCCTTTCTCAAAAACAAAAAAGAAAAAGGAAGCCAAGGATTTGGAAAAGGAATGTAAACAAACACAAAGAGAATATATGATGCTGTAGATGCAACTAAAAAGGAGCACATGAAAAAGCATGGACAGTCCAGCTAACATGTGGGTTGCTTTGCTAGACCTCACCTCTATAATGCCAGGCACACCTCACCTCTATAATGCCAGGCACACCTCACCTCTATAATGCCAGATGACTGAGGACAGCCTAGTTTAGACAATAGGTTCTAGGTCAGCCAAAGAAATGCAGCAAGAATCTGCTCAACAATATTGGGGAAGAAAAAAGCAAAAACAAGAAACATCCAGGTGAGGAGGGCAGATACTGGAACACAGAGAAAAAAGACCCGTGAAGTCATCAAGTTCTTCAGAAAGCACAGCGCACACAGAGAAGAAAGAACTGAGACCAACTACTGGGTCCCCGGGCTTGTGTCACCAGAGAGACCACAATGGCACCACAGCAAATGCAGAAATCCATAACACTGCCCCTTGAGTAACTAGACCCAACATGAGAGACGGTGAAGAAGAGTTAGGGCTCACGAAGGCTGCGTGCCTGTCCTGGCTGGTTTTATGTCAACTACAAGTTGGAGTCATTGCAGAAGAAGGTCTCTGAATTGAGAAAGCACCTCCAGAATATTTGCCCCCAGGCAAGTCTAAAGTGTAATGATGGAGGAGTGTCTATGTGTTACTTTCATTATTAATAAAGATACTGCCTTGGCCCTTTAAGAGAACAGAAAATTAAGTAGGCGGAGTAGACAGAACAGAATGCTGGGTAGCAGGAATGGGGAGACGCTTCAGGCAGTCGCCATATGCAGTTGCCATGCTTCTCCTCTCTGAGATGGACGCAGGTTAAGATCTCTCCTGGTAAGCCACCCCTTGTGGTGCTATATAAATTTTTTTGTTTTTGTTTTTGTTTTTTGTTTTTTTTTTTTTTGTTTTTCGAGACAGGGTTTCTTTGTGGCTTTAGAGCCTGTCCTGGAACTAGCTCTTGTAGACCAGGCTGGTCTCGAACTCACAGAGATCCGCGCCTGCCTCTGCCTCCTGAGTGCTGGGATTAAAGGCGTGCGCCACCACCGCCCGGCTTTGCTATATAAATTATTAAATATGGGTTAAAGCAAGATATGAGAATCAACCAATAAGAAGCTACAGATAATGGGCCAGGGGCCAGGCAGTGTTTAAATGAATACAGTTTCCATGTAATTATTTTGGGTAAAGCTAGCCGGGTGGCTGGACACAGCCCGCCGTTCCTTCAACAGTGTAATTTCTTGACTGGTTGACAAGGGAGGGCGCAGATAACTGTGGGTGGTGCTGGGTTTGGGTGGTCCTCTGAAAGGCAGGCTCCACAAGCCAGGAAGAACAACTCAATAACCAGAGATCGTCCGTGGCCTCTGCATCAGTTCCTGCCCTAGTTTCTGCTCTCCCTGACTTCTCTGAATGATGGGCTACAAGCGGTAAAGTCAAACCAACCCTATCCTACTCAACTTGGTTTTGGTCATGGTGTTTTCCACCGCAACAGAAACCCTAATTGAGGCAATGCCCAAGGGGACATACCGGGGCAGGGCAAAGCCACTCATGTCAGCTGTGAAATCTCACGATAGGGGAGCAGAAAGAAAACGGGTGGTGGTGTTGAATCCGCCGGCAAGAGTGAATGCACAGAGGAGGAAAAAATAAGAGCTCTGGGCATATATAGAAGACAACAGAGAAAGAGCAGGAGAGAGACCTTCCCTCCTCCTAGCTGTGTGGAAGGACAGCAGAATGGTGCAAACAGAACTGTCTCCACCTCCTTGCGGCAGAACTCACTTACTGTCCCGAGACTCCTCAGGACACGCTTCGGGCTTCCATCCGCACCACCGGAGGCTACTGGCTCACAGCCGTATGTCTTTCTTAGACTCGAAGAGAACTTGTCCTCTCTCACTAAGAAACCAGCACTTCAGGTCACCAGAGTAGCTTCCATCAACCCACAAACTGACACAAATGCCCAGAACTTCCTAAATCCTAAGTACACAGTGCTGCCATGCTGATACTAATCCCTAACCCATAACAGCACAACTAATTCATTAATACCCCCAAATCTGTACATTCAATCAATACTTTTTCTAATGAGTGAATGACCGGATGGGTCATCAGTGATCAGCGAAAAGGAACCCAACCAAGTTCTCGCTCAGAATGATCACGGGGCTTTCCTGGGCATGAGATTATTGTGTGACGCTGTGCAATCAATGCACCTTTTACACTGTCAAAGCCCCAAATGTCAGGTATCATAAGGAACCACAAGCATACTACACGACAGGATAAAGCCCATCCAGGAGTGCTACACACTTAGCCAACAAAGCTTTCAATCCACTTCAATTCGAGACCTTAAGATCACCTTTCAGAGCTAGCTCTGGTCAAGAGTCCACGTGACTGTCACCTCTAGGCCCTTCTTGTTGATGGGCTCGTTCTAAGAAATGAATCAGGTCAGTAATGCAGTTTAAGAACCTTATAGGAGTCTACTTTAAATTCAAGAGATCTTTGATGGCTCTAGCTCTGTGAACTTTAGAATCTTCAACTCAAAATTCAATTTCTATTGTCAACATCACTCACAAAAATGACAGGGCTCGTCATTACGAACAAAAGTTCTCAAGTTTTTTAAGAAATTCAGTATTTATGTAAAATGCATGCTGAGATCAGGGATTTTCTTGTTTGTTTTCGGTTTCATCTCTTCTAACACAACAAAACCTGACTAATTTAGTAAAACTGCCTCTCAGTGCCAAACTTAATGCTGGGAAACTTTTTAAAAATTATCTTTAAAAAAAAAATCACATTTCCTACTCACTTGTGCCATGAAACCTGCTGTAGAGAAGCAAATGTGTATTTCAAGGCCAATCTGTACCATATAATAAGATGTTTCACAGAAAAAAAAAAACAAAATAAAAATTCTATTTTTAAATCTAAGTCTGAGGCTGAAGGATGACTCAGCAGTTAATAGCACTTGCTGCTCCCAATGAAGACCTGAGATCTATTCTCAGCACCCAAGCCAGGCAGGTCACAACCTCTTGTAGCTCCGTCTTCAGGTGATCTGATGTGTCTAGTTTCCATGGGCACCTGCATTCCCATGCACACAGATACACATATACACAAAATAAAATTAAAAATACATCTTTCTTTTGAAAAAAAAAAAAAAGGTCTGACTTAAACTAAAAAAGAATCTCCAGTCCAGTGTAAATGTAAAAAAAGAAAACAGTGAAATTATTCAAACTCATCTGTCTGACATCTTTCCCAAAATGAGAGGTGCCAATATTTATTATGCACCAATTACCATGGTAAACACTTGCCATGCGCCAGTGCATTCATCCTTCACAAAAACGGGTAACCTAATGCAACTAGTACCCCATCCACAGACGACAAGACCAGTGTACGGTGGTGTCAGGCCACAGTCAGCAAGGGGACTTCACTCCAGGTCCCAAACTGGTGTCTACGAAGCCACACTGTTTGTCTTCCCTGATGCAGGTGACCCTGAAGTCAAGGTGAGAACTAGATGACCACCAGGGAATTAAGAAGTGAGGTGACAGATAGGCTGAAGTAACTTCCTGCAGCAGGACTGACATTTGCAGGTGGACGTTAGAAACTACAGAACGTCTGAAGGCCATTATAACTTCAGACTGAAATGTGGGGAGCAAAGATGACAGACACAGAAACACAGCAAAGAAATGATGGAAATTCTAACAATTTCTGGAAATTCTAACAATTTATAGTATTTTACATATGAAAGTAAAAGAGGAGAAAAGAGGGGGAAGAGGTCTAAATGGGAGAGCATCAATAAGTAAGGGTGATGGGGAGACTAAATATTGCGTATTTCCTGCTGTTAAAAATCCGGTTCAGACAGAGAGATGGAGATGTGCGTGTGGCGTGAAGGCAGGAGGCTGAGGAAGGAGACGGGAACAAACAGTGGGAGCAGAGGAGAGGGTGGCGGGGACAAATGTGAGAGTACGACAACATACGTGTATGAAAATGCCTTCATATAACCATCTCCTGAAAGAACACTCTCCAATAAAACCAGGTAAGAATGTGTATGCCTGCACCCTGTGCAGACTGAGGCAGGAGGACTCTGAGTTCAAAATCCTTGATCTATACAAGTTCCAGGCCAGCATGGGCTACCTAGTGAGTTTTTCTCTCAAAAATCCAAAAAGTTGAAAACAATTCCCTTACGGTTAGGACATAGCATAGAATAAGGAAAAGCTGTTTTAAGTTAGCATCACTACCTAGAATCACATCTACTTAGTAAAATAAAAAGGAATGACAGATAGAAGCAAGGTAAGATCAAGATTTGAAGCTCAGCCTCCAATGGAAAAATCAGTGTTCCAAGTAAACAGTACAAAGATGACTTTCCAACTGCAGACAAGAAACACGCCGAAACTCTAGCTCGCTACATCCTTCAGGACCCATGGCCCAGGCAAAGCTGCATGCTCTTCCCAGCAATGCTATAGCAGCTCACTGTTCAACCCAGAGACAAGATGAGCAGCTGGGCAACTCCAAAACAGGACGACTGTGATGCCCAGCATCCATTTGGACTGATTCCCAGAAGAGCATTCCTGATACCCACAAGTATCACTAATCCTGTGTCAGACCAAGTCATTGAACACACAGAAAGCAAGTGAGGTCGCTCCAGATTTAGTGTCCTAAACAAGTCCTGCTTCTCTTACCTTTGCTCAGAGACATACATTAGCTTCTCCTTAAAACTTCCATTTTCCTTTGAAGAACAATCAACCCAAAAATAGCTCATCACATCACTCCACAGTTTATCCTCCTTTTTCCAAGTTTCACACTCTCAAAATGTTATTCTAACACGTTTACTCACACCATTTAGTGTAGCCCAAGCCTGTGACTCATTAGCAGACTGAGAGTCCCACCTGACACTGCTGTAGCCGCCTGCAATTCACACAGGTGGGATGAAGAGTGACGGCTATGGACACAAAAATTTGGGGGAAGAAAAGATAAAGGGAAGGCAGGAAGTGCAAGGAAGGAAAAAGGAGCCAACTGGCACATACTTACATTGGTCAGGGGGGCATGTGCAAACATAGAAAATCCTTCAAAGATATACTCGTGATCATCATATTCTATAACTGTTGGCCTGTCGGTCTGAAAGTAAAGAACACAAACAGGATTTAATCATAGCATTTGCATGCGCAGGAATGCTCCCAGGCACAAACTCTCTCAAGGCAGAAACAAACGCAACTTTGTATACTCAACATATTTTCCAATACCAGGAAACAAACACTAAAAATTAATTTTAAATGGAATCCTCTGGTTTCATGAAATTCTCTAACTTCAGATGTAGTATGTATGTGTATATACATACATATACACACATATATATACTTCAGATGTAGTAAAACTTTATTTCCTAAAAATTAATTTTCTTTAATCCCATAACACAACCAGTTCTACTTTACTGAACTGTATTTCTGAACAAATAGACTGACCCCACAATAGGGAGGATTCTGAGGGCCTTGAAGTGCTGGAAGCTCAACCCCACAACTGTATCCCTACCCTGCCCTAAGAGAAGACAACCCACCAAACACTGCAGTAGAGTAGGGACCAAGCAATGTCAAAGACTTCAATACCTAAAAACAGAATCTGTAATTACATGATATAAACGTCAATCTCACCATAAGAGACTCTCTTCCTTGTACATCATTCTTAATAGCCAGCCCTTTGGATATTAAATGCCAAATGTAGAGCAAATTATAAAGATTGGTAGCTTAAAAGATACTTCTTACCTAGGTACTAAACATCATAATTTCACAGATTACGTGTGTGTGTATGGGGGGGGGGCGGACAGGGAAGAGCTAAAGATTATCCACATACACATCATTCCTTTTGTCAATATCACTGTCACTTTCTATTTGAGTGACTCAAGAAGACTAAATTAAATATAATGAGAAGATTCTGATGAAACAAGCATTAATAATGAAGGGCACGACCACTCTGAAGAATATGTCACAGGCCTACCATATAAACCAGCAATCTCAGTCTTAAGTATATACTCAAAAGATATCAAAAATACATGCATACAAATACTGTTTTGATTAAAATGAAATAAAAATATCATTATATTACTTCCCCTTCCCTGTCATCTCCCCCAAGCCCTCACACATCCAATTCTATTTTATGCACATGCTTAGTGCTCACAGAAGCTAGAAAAGGAATCAAATCCTCGTGAACTGGAGTTATAGGTTATGAGCTGCCATGTGGGTGCTGCGAACCAAACGAGGGTCTTCTGGAAGAACAGCAAGTGCCCTAAACTGCTGAGCCGTGTCTTAGGCCACACAAATACTACTGTCAGCACCATTCACAATAGCAAGCGTGGAGACAACCCAAACTCTATCAACTTAATGAATGAACAAATGAAACATGCAATAGCTATACAACACACACACGCATGCACGCACGCACGCACTTCATAGGGGGATAGTATTTGGCCATAAAAAGACTATAAAGGATGTAAGCTGCATAGCTCTGTGGCAGAGTGCCCGCCTTGTATACAAGAGACCCTGGGTTGAATAAAAGGAAGAAAAAAAGAGAAAGGGGAGTGAATGTCACAACACAGGCAAATCTTTAAACTCCAACTCTACGTAAACGAGAAAAAGACAGAAAAAGCAGCTACCATATGACCTCTAATGAAAAGTCTAGGCCAGGCAAGTCCATAGACACACACCACCTAAAGGATATGTTTCTTTTAGGATAAGAAAAATGTTCTAAAGTTAGGTGGTTTTAAGCATTTGTACTTATGCTGAACATCATGAATTACACAACTTAAATGCATAAAGTTGATGACACAGAAGTATAGCTAATAAGTTATTAAAATATGTAACTATGAATACTTCTGCAATCAAGACGTCTCAACATATGTAACCAGAATTACCAAATTTCATAATGTAAGAAGCAATGCAGCCAAGCACAGCATATAGACATGGACATTGATTCCCTGGCTTCTAAAAACCACCATACTGCTTAGTACCTGAGAACTCACTTAGCCTCATTTATGAAACATGAATTAATGTCCCAAATGGGTAGTATGGATAATATATACACAGATGTTATTATGAAAATTAAATTAGCTATGCTAACCACTTAGAATGTAGCACATGAACAGAAGTATACCATATTATCACAGTGACATATTATACACTGAATGTTCTGATTCAGTCACAGGGCAATAAGCTGCCCACCGACTTTTAAAACTTGGAAATGTCCTACTTCACGCTTCCCACTCACTGGCTCTATAAATTTGGTTATTGCACGGTACCAATACAAACACAAGACATAATAAAACGGTGAGAGAGGAAAGCTGAAATAAACATCACGATAAAGCCAAATTTTATCTACATAGTGATTTTAAAATAAAAACGACATAAGAACTGAATCAGAGGCTAGTGTGACGGCTCATGCTGTAACCCCAGCACTTTGGAAATGAGGCAGGAGAAACTTCTAAAAGTGAGAGGCCAGCCTTGGCTACACAGGTAAGAAGCTCCAGGCCATCCTAGGCTGAAGTGTGACTTCATTAGCAACTTACTAAAAAGTTGGTAGGTGGGGAGACGGTAATCCGGTAGTGGAAAAGACGTCCAGCGTTGTTAGTCATGGGACGGCAGGGCTTGATTGCCTGGGGGAACAAAATGGAATCATTTTACAAATTAAACAGAAAATAGTTTTCTTTTAAAATAGACTACACCATCAGTTTCACATCTGACACCTGCTTCTATGTGTGCCCCTCACAGACTATTCGTATGAACTAAATGAACAAAAAGATGTGGCCAATCACCGGTTCTCAACCTTCCCAAAATGCACTAGTGGAGTGAGGACCAAACTGACCTGCGATTTGGTGCTCAGTGAGACCAGAAGTGTCTGTAGGCTCTATGTCCCCCAAATACATGACCTCAGTGAATGGGTATCTGTCATCAGTTGGGTACCTGGGAGACATGGCTAGATCCCCGGGACACATAGCTGGACCTGTTATTGGTAAAATACAGTTCTATTCAATACAAGTAGATATGTAAGTGCTGTCAGCATCCAGGAGGGTTTGGGAGGACTCATGAGGCTTGCCATCCAGAAGCCAATTTGGGAGCTGCATTTGGCATAACTACTGGTAGAGACTGGTCTACTCACTGTGTAAGTGGATGCACTTCAGAAGGGTCAGAGCCTACAAAGGCCCTGAACAGCAGTACAAAGTAGATGGACTGCTAGTGTTGCATTCCTTGCCCTTTCTAGGGCAGTCAGGCCCCGAGGAGCCTACCTATCTCTAGAAGCTATGCCATCAGCTCCACGGGATCTTTAGCCCATGGTGGGGTTCCCTTTACAGATGTAAAACATCTGATCCACGTGACCTGATGAGGGTTTCCCAAGCTGCTCTTGTCCCGTGAAAATAACACTTGCAAATATCCCTTGGGACACGCCTGAAGGTCTTACTAGTCCCCTCCTTCCTCACTGCTCAATGAGAGGAGGCTCGTGCCAGAGTGCAGTATGGACCAGGCCACAACTGCCATTACAGCAGAGTACAGGAGCGTGTGTGATGCCCCGCCAGGGTAAGCCTTGTTTGACAGTACCAGCTACCGCAGAGTGTACAGAAGTGTGTGTGACGCCACGCCAGGGTAAGCCTTGTTTGACAGTAACCACATTAGTCGTCAGCTACCAACTGTTGTGCTTCTTGGCCTGGGAATTACAGACATTTTCTGGGTACAAACATAATGCTCCCATGCCAGGAGCCTACCTCTATGTGAGCTCAGTGGTGTCTGGGTGAAAGCTGACATCTGAGTCAATTACATATGTGATAGCTGCCTCCTTAACCATATCCTAAGAGGTGAATAACAACATCTCACTCAGCATGAACACTCCGCAGACCACAGAGCTCCTGATCAGTCCGGAGGAGTAATCCAACGCTGAGAGGCGCCGGGGAGACCCGAGCATTCTCTCGGTTATATCTGTACCAAAAGGATGCAGTCGGCCACACATCCTGCAAGGACATACACACATTACACGTGTGCTCAGCCGCAACAGCTGCTTGTGGCACAGGCAGTACTGCGCACCAACAGCCCCTGGCAGGCATCACAGGGGGCGGCACTCTCCACTGAATGCCATGCTCTCAGCAGGAGAGATTATGGGTGAGGTGTAGTGATCCTGTGGGCTCTAGGGTCTATCAGCAGGTGCTCATCTAGATCCTCCTGACAAACAGTACATGTACTCTCTGCGGATAAGCTTTTCCTTAGCCCTCTCAGGCAGCGGCATCATGATGCCGAGATCTTTCAGAACCAGCCACGCTCGTACACCGCAGGGACTGGGGACAAACCATCTGGCCGTCAGTTCTGCAAACTGGGAGCACACTTCCTACCCATAGCAATCAGACCACCCTCCTGTCAATCACCTGCCAAAGAGCAGGCCCAGAGTGGTCTTAAGAATCATTTTGCCATATTGTGCCTGGTAGCAATTTCCACAGCAGAAACAGGAAGTACGTGTAACAAGCTGAAGCAGGTTAAAAGGCAGCACAAAGCGACCAAACCAAGTGTGGAGCATCTCATATTTCCTAATCATATCCAGTCACTACTCACTCTCCTGATTCTCCACAGAAATTAATGCAATGGCTCACTTGCTTATAAGAATCCCACCTTAGTCTCCAGCTACCATGCTCACGACTCTAGGGCAGTCCCAGGAAATGAGCCTGAGGACTCTCGCTTCCACACCAGTTCAGTTCTTATCAGTTCAGTTCAACACTATCACAAAACACACAGCCAATGTGGGTCAGATACAGCCACGAGACAAATAACTGACTGACCAGAAGAGTCCCTACGTAAAACTGCTCTTGGAATTTGGGACATCCATCCCGTTTTCTTGTACCCGTGTTTAGCCTGAGGCAGGTACTGGGTGTTCCTTCATTAAGGCACTAGCTCTTTGAAATGACTGAGCAAAGGTTAAGAAAGCTGCAGTGGTGCTGAGGGAAACCCAGACCTGAGCAGCATTACTCCAACCCTGCACCTGAGACACCTTAGCTCTGCTTCTAGGGAACCTAAGATGCAGCAGATGGTATCAGGAGCAAACCAGCTGAGGACATAAGAACAAAGACAGCACTTTAGAGCTGAAACACTCCCACACAGCAGAGTCCCTCACTGGTGCTAAGTGCAGTACAAATGACCCCTGGCATCGGGGGCCAGACATGGGGAGGCTACCACACTGGAAGAGCTGGTACAATTCTGTTTAGGATTATAGAAGAAATGATGTCTAAAAGAGGAAGGGCCACAAATTTTACGAACAAATGGCAAAGGTTAAATACCATGTGCTCACCATGGTCTCAGTTCCCGGTCTGCCATGAACTCATCTGGAGGGCTAATGAAATCTCAGCACGCTCTCCCCCTGGCAGCTTGTGGGGCTGACAGTGTACATTCCCAACAAGCTCCAGATGAAGCTGCTACTAATCTGAGACTTCGCTGAAAGAACTGCTCTAGAGAAACATGACGGCAGAGAAGGAGAACGTGAGTGCCACAGGGCTTCTTGAAGATCCAAAGGGAACTTCTCCTCACTTGCAGTTAGACCTTAGAAAAAGCAACAAGTCAGAGCTGACCTGTGAAACAGCCATAATTCAAGGACAATTGACAGCCAACCAAGATAGGCCTGTTAGGGCAAGGTCAGGGCCCTCTGAACCTGACTCTGCAGAGATGGCACATCCCTCCCTGCTTAGAATAACCACTCACCTATACTAGAAGACAGTGGAAGATTCTGTCAGACAGCAGTGCCCACATACAGTACCCAATCAATCAGCCTCCTTGCCAACAGACCTACAATAAGAGTGTTACTTCACAGCATGACCCAGTTGGACAGGTGTCTGGAAGAAAAACTTACTTCCTAAAGGAGCTACAAGAAATGGTCAGTGAGCTGGGCAGTGGTGGCGCACGCCTTTAATCCCAGCACTTGGGAGGCAGAGGCAGGCAGATCTCTGCGAGTTCAAGGCCAGCCTGGTCTACAAAAGCTAGTTCCAGGACAGGCTCTAAAACTACAGTGAAACCCTGTCTCGAAAACCAATAAATAAATAAATAAATAAATAAATAAATAAATAAATGAATGAATGAATAAATATAAATAAAAGAAACAGTCAGCAGTTCCAGCAGGGAATCTGCAAAGGGTCAGATGGGAAGTTGACTTGGGAGAACTCGGGTGGAAAACCACCAAGAGATACTGTGTAGAAGGAAGCGGCGGGGCTGCGTCCCGCCACCCGGCTAGCTTTACCCAAAATAATTATACGGAAACTGTATTCTTTTAAAACACTGCCTGGCCCATAGTTTCAGCCTCTTATTGGCTAATTCTCACATCTTCCTTTAACCCATATTTAGTAATCTGTGTAGCACCACGAGGTGTGGCTTACCAGGAGAGATCTTAACCTGCGTCCATCTCGGAGAGGAGAAGCATGGAGACTTCCTGAAGCGTCTCCCCCCTCCTGCTACCCAGCATTCTGTTCTGTCTACTCCGCCTACCTAATTTTCTGTTCTCTTAAGGGGCCAAGGCAGTTTTCTTTATTAATTAACCAATGAAAGTAACATAGACAGATAACTCTCCTCCATCAATACTGGAGTTTCTTTCCTCCGAGGGTAGGTCTAAGTTGCAATGGTGCATCTAAGTGATGCTGAAAATCCAGATGTGCCCAACCGAATGGCGAAGAAAAGAAGAGGGCATGCTGGGATGGAAGCAGTACTCACAACTAGGAATATGCAGCTAATCCCCAAGGGACACACAAAACAAATGTGCTAGGGTGGAGTGCTGCATCACCAAGGTCAATGGTGGCCTCCTCTGACAGGACAGACCACGGGACCAGTAGTCGGAGTCTGTCAAGAACAACAGGGATGACGGAATCTGGAAACTAAGCCAATAGAAGCCCCATCCCATAATCATCATCATGACTAGTAAAGTCAGAGCACCAGCCAAGGGGGTCTGCACCATGGAGACAATTAACAGAACGTGCTGTCGCTGGGTACAAAATAATGAGCAACCAGCAAGAGTACTGCACAGCTTGTACAAGCAGAAGAATTCAATGAGTGCCAAGAGGCTAAAGGCAAACACTCCACTGAACAGTCATACTACCTCCTGACCAGTTCCAAGATTTATCAAGATTTTTGAGATTAAAATCCACTGGCTGGAAAAGCAATCAGATTCCAGAAGAAAAGATCCTGCACACTGCAAGGACTGTAACTGGTGATGAGCATGCTCTCTATCCTTCCTTAACAGGTCTCATGGCTACTTCCTTGAGAGTCTGTACAAAGTGGCAACGGGACATCCAGACAGTTCAGTGAGTATTGGACAGAATAACCAAATAATCAATACCATAGAGATGGATGTATTATCCTCGCACCCTGTAAGAGTAGACAATATGATGGAGTGCTGGCCACATCTGCTTTAGTAACTCTATCTCAGATCTACCCAGCAGTCATTTCCCTGGCTGTTGACTGCTCATTGGAACTGACATAACTTGGCATATGAAACAGTTTCCCCATGTCTGTTCCTAAGGTGGAAGAAGAGCAGAACAGCATGATCAGGCAAATTACTCAAGTACCAAAAACGATCCTGCATTACAAGACAATGGAGATCCGTGCCATCCTTAAGGCTCACCGAGGTGCTATCACTGTTGAATACGCCAGTGTAGCCCGTAAAGGATCCTGGAGGGTGACACTAGGCTACCATGTCTCTCCCAAGCAGCAGCTCTGATGGCAGCTGCTGTGCCAAGTACTGTAGCTCAATGAGACATTAACCAGACTCCATGGCAACTCATTCAGTCACCATATCTGTCTCCATCACAGTCAGAAATGAGGGTTGGAATTTCTCACAATTTCTCTCTGTATTCATAATTTCCACCCCAATATTCATAAGGGTCCCAAATGTCTAGACGTACTACAGATCAACCTCCTCTGTTATCTCTGTGAAATTATGTTACTCAAGCTAGAAACTCTAATAGAGATATATGTGCTACAGAGGATCAGAAAAAACCCACAAAGGTCCAAGGACCTACCACAGTCTAAACTATTGTCAAGTCCAGTTATCTATGGACCCCCATGACATCATCTCCAAAGTAAAGGAGTATTACACCATCCACTTCCTACAGTGAAGAAAGAAGCAGAACATCTGGAAGTTCTCTACAGGTTCTTAGGACAGCCAAAACCACCCAACAAGAGAACTCTGGCCAATTACACCGTGACTCAAAAGGCTACAGTATCACGTGGGGACACAGACACCTTAGCAAGCCTAGGCAGACAGCACTCCTGCTGTTGTGACCAACAATTCAGCAGATCCTACAGCAAGGTCGGGAAACGGTGCCAAGAGGAATTCATGGGAGACTGCACTGGAGAATCACAAGGCTGGTCCCTGGACATAGGCCAGGTCATCTTAAGTAAAGAATGACATGCCTTGGGGGGATGCGGGCAGTGGTGGTGTAAGGTAGTTAGTGTACCTGATTAGTATGGAAGGCCTAGCTTTGGGACGACACCAAATCAATATGTGTCCAGACCTGCCTGTCATAAACTGGATTCTGTCAATCCCAACAAGCAATTAGGCTGAGTGGCACAGGCAACAATCCATCCCAAAGGAAGGTGGCAAATTCAGAATCAAACACACAATAGGATCAAGGGACAGACAAGCTATCTGGCAGATGGCCCAGATCCCCACTGGCTTCAACACTGAAGCATCAGCGATGACTGAGCATAGAATGATGAAGATGGGGGAGCTCAGGCCTGGCTTACAATCTGGTTAATTTAGAAGGTGGATGCACACAAAAGCAAAGTGTACTACAGTCGTGCTCTGGGATGACTCTGAGGGACACCAATGGGGGGAACTCTCTCCAGTGAACAGTTCTAGCAATGCCCCATCAGGTACCCTCAACTCCCGGGAAAGGAAGTACCCTGATGTTGTCCACAAGGAAAAAGACCAAAAGATCAAGAATGAAAAGGTCTTGGGAGAGACTTGGAACTGGGTTAACGGGAGGGACTTAATGACGTCTTCATTAGTATGGTGACCATCAGAGAGCAGCTATATGGCACCAAACACTCAAAATGACTAGGACAATCATGTCTGTCCCCACACCATCCCAGAGTTGACAGGGTGCATACATGAGTGAAGCGACCACGGTAATAAGAGAAGGAAGCTTTACATGAACCCAACAGCACAGGCCCCACTTGACAAGAGAGAAGCCAGCTATCCTTATACTAGTGAGCATCTATCCAAATGGCTAGTCACCACTAGTACCACTCCTGGA
Organism: Arvicola amphibius; assembly: GCF_903992535.2. NCBI lineage: Eukaryota > Metazoa > Chordata > Mammalia > Rodentia > Cricetidae > Arvicola > Arvicola amphibius. The sequence continues at coordinate 21,414,140 of NC_052049.1, forward strand.
GAAGAGCCTACCATCAGTAGCAACTGACTAGCTAGGCCCCTTGTATCTTCACAAGAGCAAACAAGTAGGATATAGGCCACAGGCATCCATCCTGGAAAAGCCTACTGCCTAGCTCTAGGGAATGCAGCCAGCATGCAGGCTACAGCTATTGGTCCACAGGCCGGCTCTTGTGAGGTCTCCCAGATATGAAGCCCCCTCTCCCATGGTTATGTGCTTACTAAAAAGGGCTGCTCTGGACATCAGGGGATATGAAGGTATAAAGGCCATTCCAGCCAAACAAAAGGTAATTCTGTCAAGCTGGCTAAATCAGGCCACAGAGCAGCTGAACCACACCCCTCTACTCTTGGTCCAGATCCTTCTTCTCAGACACTGATCCCCAGCAACAGGTCACAACACCCCGCCTGAGGGACAGGAACAGATGCCCACAGATGAAACCCTGTCAAAACTCCTCACCACACTCGCTGACCTTCGACCCAAACAGAATAGCTGAAATTATTAGGCGGTCTCATAGCTTTACTAGAGCCTCAAGCAAGTTTTACATAGAAATTAAGAACTTATATATTCCATGTGTAGGTGTAATGTGTCGAATCATAAAATAGTCTTCCTGGGATTAATGAAAATAACTTACAAAACTGAAAGCTAGTGAGGAAAAAAAATCATAGGAAACTAATCATGTTTCGTGTTCCGGGTATGGGCTGTTACTGAGTTACAGAGGGTAGTTACAAATGACTCTACAGGAAAGATGGTCTGTCCCTTCAAGCTTAGAGTGCCCCTGAGAAGCCAAGCCTGGGCTGTGTGGTCGATGGGACCTCAACAGCTGGCAGAGACCATTCTGACAAGCACTGTAGTGAAGACGAAGTCCCTGCAGGTAGATACAGGGCAGGTCCCCAGGGGAAGAGGACATGGGCCTCATGGCTGGCATAAGAACATTTGCCTGGGGCAGTCCAGAACACTAATCAAACAGGACACTAATTCTATGGAGGATCCAGTCGAGAACACGTAACAACACAGGTAACATACATGAGCCTTCCAAACTCTTTAGTTTCCTTGACAACGTTCTGTAGTCTACTCAAAGCCCAAATACCTTCCCTGTGTAACTGTCAGTAACAGAGCCTATAACCGGGAACATGAAAAGATTATTTTGACATTATTTCATTTAATGGGAAAAGAATAACAATGACATCTGTCTGCTCATGGCTCCTTGGTGCTTACACAATCATCCCCCAGCCAGTTACCTCTTCTCCAGGATAGATGCTGTGCCGGATTCCTGTGCGTCTGGCTTTGGCGCTGCATTTGCAAAGTGGTCCATCGTTCATCTGTCAGAAACAGAACACAACTCAGTTTCACTGTGGGAAAAGTCACAGGAGGCACAGTGATGCCTCAGAAACTGTGAGGTTTAATGTCGAGCGCTGAGGCCTTGACGAGGCTGTCATGGTTAGAAAATTAGGGGGAGGAAACAGCTGTTCCAAAACCAATACAGCTGCAAACTGTCTATAAAATACGATAAAAGGAAACCGTATAACAACACTGGAATCCCAAGTTATTTGTGCAGCCAAGCAGGAAATATCAGTGTCAGCACACCGTTAGCCCTCGTTGTCTCCTGCCTCTCTGGAGTACTTCCCTTTTTCTTATTTCAGGGAAAATGACTTTACACACAGAGACAAATGTACTTCATATCCTGAAGGTATGCACAGACTGCTTTGAAGATGACCTGTAGATTAAGTGTTTTAAAGACTAAAGTATGTATGAAGCGCGGGAGCGGGTGTGTCTAGCAGAATAATATAAAAAGCTTCAAGTGCCAGACAGCTTAACATACAGCCTCTTCCACCCTGCTTCACTTGACTGCACGTGAACAAGGCAGAACACCTCTCAGAACAGTAAGTACCAAGCCGAAGAGGACAAATAGCAAAGTCCATGAACTCAAGTAACATTTATTCTAGAAAGGAGAACAAATAACACACTTAGATTTTTGAAGAAAAAGAAACTCCATCTAAATGGACGTAGCACTGGAGCTGTGGTTGGTTAGGCAAGGCCTAAAGAGAAGAAATTGAAGTACTGGGCAGCACAGGAAAACAAGATGGGTATTCCACCACACACCCCTAGCATACACAAGATAAGAAGGAGACCTGTCTTACACCCAGGGACATGAAACCCCATTAAACAGAATAGCTCATGTATGTATGTGATACATATGTGTGGAGACCAAATATGAGCCAAAATCAAAATCTCAACAGACCTAACAGCCAGTGTCCAGGCTGAGATGGCTCAGTTGTTAAGGCCCTTGCCTCACAGGTGTAAAGACCGGAGTCAGAGCCCCAAAACCCATATAAACACCCAGGCAAGGCGGCACACGCCTGGAACTCTGGCAATGGTAAGCTCAAACCAGCTAGCCAGGCCAGAGAGGCAAAGTTCCAGGCCTATGAGAACTCTGCTTCAAACAATAAGCGGAAGATCCCTGATGATTACATTACCTCCACCATGCACACACAGGAACACACTTATGTGCACGCATGCTGAGCACTACACCTGGGCTTGTGTTCTAACCTACATGCACACGCAGGAACACACTTATGTGCACGCATGCTGAGGACTACACCTGGGCTTGTATTCTAACCTCCATGCACATGCAGGTACACACTTATGTGCACACATGCTGAGGATTACACCTGGGCTTGTGTTCTAACCTCCGTGTACAATGCTAGTCCCAGGAGTTACCCAGTGTAACTATAGTGAAAATAGTTTTTTCCACTCCTTAAATATAGTGTAACAACTACTGACACAGTATTCACACTGTACTAGGTATTATAAGTAACCTAGAAATTTAAAACATAAAAGAGGCATGTCACTTATATGTAAATACTGCACCATATTCATAAAAGACTCTACATATGTGGATTTTGGTATCTGCAGACCATGGAACTAAAATCTCCTTAGATACCAATGGGTGACTATATATTGATAGCTTTGTTGTTGTTTTTCAAGTTCTAAGGATTTATAATTCATTATACTCAATTAAAATATAAATGAAAATACTTCAATAAGACTTTGGCAAGAAATAGTAAAGTTAAACTCCTTTTAGTCTTTGGGGAAATCTAAACTCCTGGAGGTACAGCAGAAAAATTGCATTACCATCTGAAAAACAGTGCTAGGATGTTATCTGAGGAAACAGCTGGCCAATAAGAGGCTTTCCAACTCTCCATCAACAACCACAACACACTCCTAGAACCAGTCCTAGCTCAGGGCACAAACAGCCTCCATCTGGCCTTCCACCAGGGTCTATGCTGCCACATGGACCACTGCACAAGGCCCAAGCACACTGAGGACAGAAACCCAAGTACAATAAGCAGAACAGTAAAACAACCATGGAGCTCTAGGAGGCTGAACAGAGCAGCAACACACAGAAAGCAAGGCTCACACTTCCTGACTAAGAACAGCCACCGGTGAAAAAGACCGGGTATGGACAGAAGCTTTTAGGGCAGAAAACAATGCTTTAAAATTAGATTGTAGTGATGGTGTACACTTCTGAAAAACAAGAATGGATGCTGACTTCTGTATAAATTCTATCATATGAAAACCAACCCCTTCATCTGAATAGAAAGGAAACTGCTAAACGTGGGAGCAACTGTTAAGAATGGCAGCACTCAAGAAGCTGAGGCACAAATAGTCACAAGTTCAAGGTCAACCTGGACAATTTATAAAAATATGGTGTAAAATGCAATGAAATTTCTGCAAAAGTTTCTACTCAATTCCAGGGCATCACAAAGTACATTTTTCTAATGTAATTTCAATTATATAGCCCTTTTCAAAAAATAAAACCTGAAAGATTAAGAGGTGGCTCCATGGATAAGAACCCCAACACCCATGTGGTCGCTTATAACCATATGTAACTGCAGTGGCAGGGGATCCAATGCCCATTTCTGTCCTCCATGAGCACAAGAAACGCACCTGGTGCACAGACAGACATGCAGGCAGAATACTCATGCATTTAACATAAAACAAAACAACAATAATAATAATTTTAAAATAGCTGTTATCTAATAAGAATCAGAAAAAAATTCTAATTAATACTGAATGGTATGAACCTATTCACAAACTGTAACTGGTAAATTATTGTACTAACAGACATGTCTTACTATGCGCTACAAATTCACATTCTTAAAAGACACATTTTTATATGGACTGTGTATTTGTAAGATACAAATCTGTTTTACTGGGCAGGGGTGGCATACGCCTTTAATCTCAGCACTCAGGAGGCAGAGGCAAGTGGATCTCTGTGAGTTCAAGGACAGCCTGGTCTACAAAAGCAAGTTCCAGGACCGACTCAAAAGCTACAGAGAAACCTGGTCTCAAAAAAACCAAAACCAAAACAAAACAAAACAAACAAACAAACAAAAAAAGAGATACAAATCTGTTAAAAAGACACCACTTTTAGAACCAAGCCCTGTGGCACAGGCCTGTAACCCAGCACTCAAGAGGCAAGCCAAAAGTACATAGTGAGATCCCATCTCAATAGCAGCAAATAAATATCTAAAGACATTGTGTTTTTTATCAAATATTACTTCAAAATAAAATAAAAATCAGAAATTTTTAAATGTTTCAGCTGCTAAGTCATTAGCTCACATGCTTAACTAAGAAGAGAATATACGAAAACTTCACGACTGTTACCAACTGAAAGAAACGATATTGAAGAGAATGATTCAGTTCACCAGTTAGCAGCAAGAACCCTTCCAGGTGAGAACTGCTTCACAAAGACTCACAAGCTTTTCCCTCATCCTGCCATCCCTCTTCTTCCTCCAACTGAAGGTTTAATAACAGCACCACTACCCTGCTCCCAACAAGGAACTTACAAACGTGATTCAAGGAACCGAAAGGAAATAGCTCTGACAAACGACACACAAAAGCCCAGCGAGTGAAGTTCCATTTCTACACCAGTCAACATGCATCTTCTCGGCCCTGAGTCATAAATGTGATGTGTGGGTTTGCAAACTTCGTAGCAAAAGCATAAAAAACACTCGCACCTGGCCCGGGTCGTTGTACCAGAGTTCATCATGAAGCCGGTCAGGGTGAGCCTTTTTGCGTTTAATCTCGGCAATGACATCAAACACCTCGGAGTCTGAGCTGCTGGAGCAGGTGCTCTCCTCGTCAGACTCGCATTCAGACTCACTGGAACTCTCTAGAAGGCAGGAGAAAACAGGAGAGGTTCATGAACTTAACCAAAGGTTCTGCAAAGACTTCCAAATGCCCAAAACCTCTGAAGGTAAGGGGCATCTGGGATCACTTTACTGCTCTAGTGAACTGGAGGGGTTAGTCGACACCAAACACTGCTAAGCCATACCATGAAAAACAGACGGTTTGTAACGTTAAATCATAATCTAGGTAAGGAAACAAAGAAAATACAGATTTGTATAAAGAAAATGAGAGATAATAATAATGATTATCAAATAAAAATAACACAGTACTAGTGATTTCACACTTTAAAAAGATATTAATTCAATAAAGAGCTACTCCACTATGAGCCAAAAAGGTCAGGCAATTTCACAAAAGGGAACTTGCGACCCAGGCCCTGGACAGGAGACTGACGGGAGAGAAAGAATGAAGAGGGGCCGTGTGGTCAGGGCATGGAGACTGGGCTAGCCCCTGAGTGCAGCAGAACAATGCTGGAGGGAAGGGGGCAGAAGCCCCCAAATGCGAGACTCGAGGCTACATATGAAAGCAACACTGAAGATTTTATACTTTTTCTCTTGATAGTAGCAATTAAAGATATTACTCCTTCCTAGTGTGGTGGTTCACATTTGTATCCCCAGTACTCAAGCAGGGGCGGGAGGGTCAAGAGTTGAAGGCCATCCTCAGTCAGGTAGTGAATTTGAAGTCAGGTTAAACTAAATGAGACGCCTCAAAGAAAAGAAAGACAAGATTGTAGTCCCCCTGAAAGTAACTCTCTGCATGGAAGCAGAGAGAGAGAGTCATGTGTGAAACAAGCCACAAAAGACAGTCAAATACTACAAGATTCAAATTCAGACAGAATGTGGTGGTAGTTTGGGATGGGAGATGGTGCACTGTTGCTCAATGTGAATGTTTCAGTCTTACAGGATCAAGAGTTGCTGGCAATACACGTGTACTTAAAACACGAAACTAGATAATTCTGATGGTTAAGAGGGTAAATTTCGTGTTGTATTTTATTACAACTTGAGTATTTCAAGTTGGGACTCTGAAGGACACTTCCCAAGAGGCCAGCAGTAAGCAGTAATAAGGGAGCAGTCTCAGGCTCCTCCACTCACTCACCTAAATCTTCATCTAACTTTGTCTTCGGAGGTTCCCACGGGGGCCGAGCAGCTTTGGCCTTCTCTTGCCTGTTCCCCAACTCTTCCTCAAATTTGTCGTATAAGTCACGGAGCCTACTTGTCCCGACGACAGTGGAATCTCCCTTTTCAAAGCAAAGGAGCAATACGAGAAGCCATATTAGCAGTCACCATACTAAGAACCTTCAACCACAAAATGCCATTTTTAAAGCCCCAACACAATATTTGAAAAGAAAAATGCCACCCACTGGCAGTGAGCATCTGAGCCAAACACGACTGCTTGCCTGGCAGTTCGGGTAAATGCACTTCACCAACACTGAGCAGCACGGGAACTGTTTGCCAGTGCCCATGAGGTGTGGCATTTAAAAATACCATGACCCCTGGAGCAAAAAGAAAGTTCCCTCGCCTCCTTTCTCTGTCGCGAGCACAGGGCTTCTACATCAGAGTCCAAGAGGAAGTCCTCTGCTGCTGCTCACTCTCCTTCCAGAAAGAAAATCCCTGTAAACGCCCAGACCATTGACCTAATAACCACAACATATAAGAAGCAGACCTTTCATATATAAAAAATAAAAGGAAGGCAAATCAATGAGCTGCCACTCAGAAGAGGAAGTGCTGCTTTCTGTCTGCCCCTTCTCATTCCCATGACTATTGCTGCCTTGACAGCTGACATTCTTACCACCGTGTACGTGTGTGTAGCAGTGCCTTGGAGGTCAGAAGAGGGTGACAGACATAGACAGTTGTGAACAGCTACGTGAGTGCTGGGAATTGGACCAGGATCCTAGTAAGAGCGCGCAGTGCTTTTAACCACTAAGTCATCTCTCCAGCTCCCTTTTCTTCTGCCGTTAAAGGTGAAGCTGAGAAGACAACTTCAGTCCGGCATCTGCCTTCGAATCGTATTGTCTCTGGCAGTGACAGAGTGGTAAGAATGGCAGAGATGTCGTGGCAGAGTCTTGGAAATGAGGAGAAATACAAATACTGCCAAGAAAGCCGGGCGGTGGTGGCGCACGCCTTTAATCCCAGCACTCGGGAGGCAGAGGCAGGCGGATCTCTGAGTTCGAGGCTAGCCTGGTCTACAAAAGCTAGTTCCAGGACAGACTCTAGAAACTACAGGGGGGAAACCCTGTCTCGAAAAACCAAAATAAAAAAACAAAAAAAAAAAAACAAAAAAAAACAAAAAAAACAAAAAAACAAATACTGCCAAGAGTGAGGAACCCACAAAAGACGTTAACCAACGAAACCAGAAACTTGTCTAATGGACACAAGGAACAAAACTCGGCCAGCAATTTAATGAATGAGAAAACATTTTCTCTAGCACTCTAGAAAGGGCCCTGTTACCCTTCGGACACCTTGATTTAGGCAATGAGACCCGAGCTGAATGTCTGCCCTGGAGCTATGAAATGATAAAGGCTTGTTTCTAAAGCCACACAGCTTATATTTGCTATGGCAACAGTGGGAAACAAGCTCCATGGAGATGAGCGGCACAGCTCTGAAAAGAGATGAAAGGGGGAAGGGCTGGAGGGACGGCTCAATGTTAAGAGCACCGACTGCTCTTCCAGAGACCCAGGTTCAGTTCCCAGCGCCACATGACAGCTTACAACTGTCTGTAAGACAGATGGCGGAGGAATCTGGGCAAGGCCCATGCCCTGTGTAGCCCACACAGTACAATTCTACAACTATGGAAGCCTCTCAAGACCGTCAGAATGCTGTCCCTGAAACCATGTCTTCCCTCTGCACACCTTCTTAGAAGAAAACTAAACCTGCCTCATTCAAGTAGCAGCATTTTCGTATGGCAGCAGGCTGTACACTAACAGAACACTGACTTCCTCCCACAGATATTGAGACAATTAATTAGGACAACATTAGAAACAAGGCATAAAATGTCAGCGCCATGAAAGTGCGCAGCACACATATTCCCTTTGCTACACAACATGAACCATCTGACGTAAAAGCCTGCTCCAGTTTGTCAAGTATCATACCACTATCATGGATTCCTCAAACCCTTTTCTTCCAAAGGCAAGGAAATCTTTCAAGTTCCCCACAGATACGGGCCTCAAAAGGAGCAACTGGCAGACCAAAAGCAATACATACTCAACAGAAGCTGTATTTCAGGGCCAGCAAGATGGCCTGGCAGGTAAGACACTTGCTGCTGAGTCTGACAACCCGAGTTCCACCCCATAACCTTTGTGGTGCATAGAGGGAACCAACTCCCACAACCTGTCCCGTGATCACAGACATGCACACACACGCACACACAGAATAAATAAGTGCTTAAGAAAAGGAAACTGTACTTCAGATGTGGGGTTTTAATCTTTTCCCAAATTAACACTCTGTATGGTGCTCTCTTGAGAAGCTGGGCAGTGACTATGAGATGCTGCTCCCAGGCAGCCACGCCATTATGAAAAGACACAACCCATATTCTATTTCATACTAGGCTGCCAGGATTCCTTGGATACATATTTCAAAACTTGACATGAGCTACTCAATACGTCACTGTAAGACAGACTTTGTAGAAGATAATTTTGTCCAACTACAGAGTAGAACCTAAGTGCTCTGAGCACACCTCAGGCAAATCAGGGTTAACTATGACATTTGGAAGGTTTATTAAATGTATCTCAGACTTAAGACACTTTCAACTTATAATGAATGGTGTGACTGACATGTAGCCCTGTCCGAAGTCAAGGACCGTCTCTATTTTCACAAAATCCCAAACAGCAAACCCCCATCTTACCTAACCGCACTAAAGCTCACAAGGCCAGCGTCTTGAGCCTAAATCTATAGTACAAACTCACTCATTTAATTAATGAAGCTTGTTGCAAGTATTTGATAAGAGCCTAATTTATAATTAACAGTGTTGGCATAATCCTTACAGGGAATAAACAGAGACAAGAGAGGATGGGAGAAAATAAAGTGAGGATGAAGAAAAACGAAGGGCAGTCAGTTGTGGAGAGCTGAGTGTGCCAGGGCAATGGCGGTGCCCACAGCTGAGCTACAGGAGCTCGTCCACGTGCTGTGTCCACGGAGTCCCGGCTATGGCATGGGTAAGGCAACTAGACGGCTTCCCTTCCCCAAATCAACCAAGATGTGCTGGAAACTTCCTATGGCTACTGATCTTTGGGTCAAGGATACAGCTCAAAATGAAACCTGAATCCTTTACCTGCCGTTTGGGGGAAACACACACATAGGCACACCGCCAAACACTAGTTAGCAATAGTGACGCTCAACTTGGGGTGATTTCCCCTCATGGAATGTTGGGGTTTGAGTGAGAAATGCCCCCACCCCTGCTAGGCTCAAGCACAAACACTTGGTGCATAAGCAGTGCTGCTGTCTGGGGAAGTTCTAGAACCTTCAAGAGGAAGTATGTCTCTGCGGAGTAGGCGCTGAGTGTTTATACCCTCACCCTGCCTATAGCTCTTGCCCTTTGCTTCCTACATGCCGCTGGGGTGTGATCTCTTTCCACACCACACCATGCTGAAGGCGCCCCGATCTTGTCAGGTCTCAGAAGACAAAGCCTGCTTAGGGCTCTGACTGTCATGCTCAGCTTCTTGCTCCAGCCAGCTGCTGCAATTCCCGGGTCCCTGCCATTCTGGACTCTAACCCTCTGGAACCACAAGTCAAACTATCTTCTTTAAGTTGTTTCTGGTCATGGCATTTACCACAGCCTCAGAGAGGTAGCTGATACAGATGGTCACATCTGAAGACAGCTCTAGTTGTCACCGTTGGGAATGATGATACTAGCACCAAACGGATAGGACCTAAAGATGGCGCTTATACACTGTGTGGGCAACAACACAATACACAGGCAACGCCACAAAAAAAAAAAAAAAAAAAAAAAAAAAAAAAAAAAAAAAAAAAACCACAACAGTGCTGCGCTGGAGAAACCCTGGTCGACGTGGTCTTTGCGTCAGACCTACCACCTGATCCATGGGGTCGCTGGAGTAATAGCTCTCTGAATGTGTGCATCGAATCCACACAGGTTTAAGCAGCTCCTCCTCCTCCTCCTCATTTCTGTCAGGAAGCGCCTCCTCGGGCTCTTTTTCTTTGATGGAAGTGTAGTTCTTCTCTTTGACAGAGCTCTGGCTGTCACTCCATCTGTCTTTTTCCTCCTCCCAGCGAGCTCTCTTCTTCTCCCTGCTTGGAGAACGACTTCAAAGCAGGGGAGGGGGAGGTAGTTATTAAAAATAATCAAAGCTACCTGGTGCATTTACCATCTGCATGCCAATACCCCACACCAGCTTTCATTAGACCAGTGAATGCCAAACCGTCAATTGCCTGGTTTATTTGTTTAATAATACAAATTCCCAGGTCCTGCCCCAGGTTTACTTACTGATTGGCAGCGGTCTCTGGAGCTGGGGCCCAGGAATCTGCATTTTTTGTAATCTCCCCAGGTGATTCTGGTGTGCACCCGGCAGCTTCAGGAGCAACTGGTAAACCGTAACTCCTAGAAGAAAAAGATACTGAGAAAATATCTGCAAATCTCTACTTATGGACAATTTCATTAATGAAGATACTAGTTTTGAATCTTTCACATGCTGCTTTGCCCAAAAGAAAAAAATTTAAGCTTCCTAAAGCATGGCCTCCACTTGGCTATGGATTTAGCCTGACAACCTATCTCAGTGAAGCAGTGCTAACACACCTACCCAGGGAAAAGCAGACTTGAGTATTACTACTGAATGAATCAAAACTGGCTGATTTTGACCCTCAAAATACTAAAATCAACTTAACTAATGAAGAAGGTAAGAAATCTACTACCCTTGAATTCCTGGAGCTTAAAAACAGGAATATTAATTCTACAGGTGTACTTGGAGGGGAAAATCTGGAGTAGACTCTTAAGCCTATTAAATTTAGACCCTAAAAACCCTTCAAAAAGGCAGCGAGGAAGAACAGCCACATTATTAAGTCAGTGGTCACCCCACTGTCCACTAACTAAAGTTACTATAATCCAAAATCACAGTCAAAAATTATTTTGGGACAGGCATGGTGGCTCCTGCCTGTAATCTCAGCACTCCGCAGGCAAAGCTAGGAAGCCTTTTTCAAGTTCTAACCTCCCTGATACGCAGTCAGCTCCATGACAGCCTGGGAACGGATCTGAGACCGCCTCCGAAATTTCTGTAACTTCTAAACATGCACCATTAGTTTTGCTAACAAAAACGAAAAAGCTCTGGTCAAAATAAAACATATGAAGCCATGAACTTGTTCTAGAATACTGTTTTAACTGTGTAAATGTGTTACATTTGTTTATGGTGCAGAATATTTAACTGTGTAAAGGTGTTTTACATTTGTTTACGTTGCAGAATATTACTTGAACTGTGTAAAGGTGTGTTACATTTGTTTACGTTGCAGAATAGTTAACTGTGTAAAGGTGTGTTACATTTGTTTACGTTGCAGAATATTTAACTGTGTAAAGGTGTGTTACATTTGTTTATGTTGCAGAATATTACTTGAACTGTGTAAAGGTGTGTTACATTTGTTTAGGTTGCAGAATATTTAACTGTGTAAAGGTGTGTTACATTTGTTTACGTTGCAGAATATTACTTGAACTGTGTAAAGGTGTGTTACATTTGTTTATGTTGCAGAATAGTACATGAACTGTGTAAAGGTGTGTTACATTTGTTTATGTTGCAGAATATTTAACTGTGTAAAGGTGTGTTACATTTGTTTATGTTGCAGAATATTTAACTGTGTAAAGGTGTGTTACATTTGTTTATGTTGCAGAATATTTAACTGTGTAAAGGTGTGTTACATTTGCTTCTGCTGCCTTTGTTAATGAAGTAAGGATGTGTTACATTTGTTTAATTATGAAAAGATATGTTGTTTCATCTTGCTGGCCTAAGGCACCTGATTAGTCTAATAAAAAGCTGACCAGCCAAAAGCTAGGCAGAAGGATAGGCAGGGCTGGAGGACAGAGAGAAATAAAGAGAGAAGATGCCCAGGGACAGACAGACAACCGCTAGTTAGCAAACACAGAGGACAGAAAAAAACGTGAAAAGTCCATAGGGCAAAACATAGATGAAGAAAAACAGATCAACCACCACCTCAATTAAATGTTTTCCTTTATAAGAGCTGCCATGGTCATGGTGTCTCTTCACAGCAATAGAAAGCCTAACACACTACCTATTTCTCACATAATTATATACAGTAACCATTCATTTGGTTACTACTACTTTAGGATTAGTTCTAACAGTTTAATGTTATTATTTCAGTGGCACTTCATCAGTCAATAAGGAAAACATAACTATTCTTATTTGATGTAAAAGAATTATGGCTTAGAAAGGTTGGATAACTTCACAAGTAACAAAGATGAGGGAACTAATAATCAACCTGCAATTTGTCAGACCAGGACCCACTCTTAGTCCCCATGATCTAAGAGCACAGATTGGCTTTTAAACATAGAGGTGATGTTTTAAACTGTACCTATCACAGTCACGGGTCCATCTGCTTAAAGGGGCAAAATTGAACACATTGCTGTTTTTTCTGAAACTGGTAAGAACATAATTATGAATAAATTTCAAGGCTTTTGTCTACAACTATTTTTTTAATCTAGACTTACTAGTTCATAGTTTTTTCAAACTGTGGATGATATATACATACAGACATATGTATATTCACACTTTCTAATCTGGGGATAAGTATGAAGATTTTCCTTAAACACCAACACTGTTAGTACTGGGCTTATTTTCCCAGCCCCTGGCTGGAGCTGAAAGACACACTTGGCAGAGAGCGGCACACACACAGAAGGTGAACTGTAAGAGAGGTGTACTAGCGCTTACCTCCCGGATCTCTTATACTCTTTCTTGTAGGTCCTCTCCAGAGATGGTGATCTGCGGTTGTCCCGGTGCCTGTGTCTCTCTCGTTCCCGCTCTCTTAGAGGAAACAATACACAGAGCTGTGTTTAGCAGAAAGACTCAAAGCACCATCGCTTTGCTGAGTGTTCCTCTAAAGAAATGGCCCATGCCTAAGGAAATTCTAGGCGCTATTCCTACTACGCCTTCTTGGTTTACTACACTGTCTACAGGGGCAGTTTTCAAAGTCATATCTAGCACAAAGCGCTCAACAGAAGTCTACCGACATCTCAAGACCTAATGAGCTAACCTAAACCTACAGCAGAAGCATCCAAGGATTCTCTTTACCTACTGACTTCTAGAAAATGCAGACTAAAGCACACAGTCAAGATTAGCACAAGTCCGGGATGCTTTTCAAAACCTTTCTTTTTTAGGGTTTTGAGAAAGGGTTTCTCTGTGTAGCCCTGGCTGTCCTAGAACTTGCTTAGTAGACCAGGCTGGTCTCAAACTCAGAGATCCAGGGGCCTCTGCCTTCTGATTGCTGGGATTAAAGGAGTGCACCACCACCTGACTCACAAGTTACAACAATGTATTTGCTTCTCAGTCTCTCTTCTAAAGAGTCTAAATCATGTCCATTCTTTTTACAAATCAAAGTACATGCTGGGCGGTAGTGGTAATAATGGTTCAAGCATTTAATCCCAGCACTATAGGTACATGTCAGTAGATCTCTGTGAGTTTGAGGCCAGCCTGGTCTAGTGAATAAGTACCAGGATAGCCAGGGCTACACAAAGAAACCCTGTCTCAAAAAACAAAACAAACAAAACAACAGTTCACAACAGTTGGTTTGGAAACTGACAGAAACTGGCCACGCCTGTGTCTCCATGGCTTTATTCACGTGCTCTGCAGGCGGGTTTACCTGCTCCTTTCGTAGCTGCGGTGGCGAGAAGGCGTTCTCCCCCGGTCATACTCTGACCGGTAGCGGCTATCGGGTCTTCTCCTTTCGGGGCTGCGGCCTCGCTCTCTGCGCTCCAGGGACCGATGCCTCTCACCTCGCCCATGACTGTGATCTCGGTGTCGGTGGTCATCATAGTGCTTAAGCCTTTCTGGGGACCTTCTCTCACTCTGAGCCTTTGGGAGTGAGTACGGGGGGAGGTGTCTAAAATGAGGGCTACTGCTATTGTTAGCACTGGGTGGAAAAGAACTGGAGTTGTTCTGGAAACTGTTGAAGTTGGGAGGTGGGAAACTGTGTGAGTGGCCAGGAGGGTACTGGTAATTAACCTGCTGGGGCATGACAGGAGGGGGTGGTGGGTGGGGCATGGAAGGTGGGGGCACCATAAAGGGGAAAGAGCCTTGTCCAGGAGGTGCTCCAGAGACCGGTGGGTTATTAGGGCAAGGCATTGGAGGGGGCATGGGTGGAAAACAGGGAGGAACAGGGAAAGGGTGTCTCATCTGGTGGTTGGGGAAAGGGGGCCTAACAGGGCAGGGAGGCACAGGGCCTTGGGTTGACGGCGGCATGGGTGGAGGAAAAGGTACAAAGTCTGGTCGAGGAGGCATAAAATTGGGGGCTTGAGAGTTCGAGTACGTGCCCGAAGGTGCACTTGGAGGTTCATATTGATATTGCACAGGAGGCTGCTGCGGATGAAGAAGTCTCAGATTTTGTGGCCTGAAAGCTGGCGCTGAGGGTCTGGCTCCATGTCCTCCTCGTCCTCGGGGACACCCTCGTCCTGGGTGGAATGACATTCTGTGACTTTTTAGAGAAAAGGAAAAGAGAAATCAAAACGGGGCCTCACCAAGAAGCACATCGTAGAGAGAACAGACTCCTGCAAACTGTGTCCTGTAACCTACACACAGACACACGCACAAGACAAAGGGACAAAGAAAAAAAGGTGGGTGATGGTGGCACACGCCTTCAATCTCAGCACTCAGGAGGGAGAGGCAGCAGGATCTCTTAGTTCAAGGCCAGACTGGTCTACAGAGTGAGCTTCAAGACAGGATTACACAGAGAAACCCAGAGAGAGAGACAGAGAGAGACAGAGAGAGACACAGAGAGAGACAGAGAGAGAGAGAGAGAGAGAGAGAGAGAGAGAGAGGAAAGAGAAAAAAAACCCAAAACCTCACAGGATAGGGAGAACACAAGGAACTGAGTTTGAGCCACAGAACACATAAAAAAAAAAAAAAAAAAAAAGCCAACATGGTGGATGTGCTTGTAATCCCACAACTGGGAAGGCAGAGACAGGTGGGATCCTGAGGCTCCCTGGCCAGTCATACAGTGAGAGAGCATGTCTCAGAAAGTAAAGTGGGTGGCACCTGCGGTCATCGTCTGTCCTCTGCATGGATCTATGTGGATGCACACACATGTCACAATGTAAACAGGGTTTCCCAAATACAAGACTATCCCAATGAGCTGTTGAGAGGGTCAAATTTGAGCTAAACTAAGACCACCCCTCTTATGCCCTCTCCAAGACCCCAAGTTGAACCCCACCTTGGGTATGACTGATGACAGCCACTAATCGCATGGCTAATGACAGCTACTAACCACATGCCTCAACCATGCCTGATGTGTTTTTAACTATTTTTCTCTTCAATTCTGTACTTCCCTTCGCCATCAGGTTAAATGCCAGCTACTCCAAGACCCTCTGACAGGGCTGTGACCCTTTGTTGTTCTCCCTTGTGGTTTCCCCTATATAAACCCTAACCTGGAAATGCTCGGGGCCGCTCTCCTCCACCTGCTGCACCGGAGTGTTGGACAGTGGACCAAGCTTGAGTCTATCTGTAATCAATAAACACCTTTGTGTTGGCATCCGATATCGGCTCTGTGGTGGTCTGAATGAAAATGGCCCCCACAGACTCCCAGGGAGTGGCACTACTGGAGGTGTGGCCTTGTCAGAGTAAGTGGGTCACAGGGGGTAGACCTTGAAGGTTCAGAACAGATGCTATATCAACTTAACAAACTTCCTGCATCCAACCCCATCCCCAATTTCCTGCTCCTAGCAAAGCTTATCTCACTCCAAGCCCTTGGGGCCCCATCTCCAAACACACATTTGGAACAAGGGGACCAGCACTCTCCATCCACCATTTCCCATCTTTCCCTACCACCAGACCCTTGACATCAGCACTTGGAATGTCCAATCTATTCAACATGAAACACTTGCCATGGCCTCCAGTCCTCCCTCAACTTTGCACTCTCTCCTCTTCTTCAGTAATGCTACTATAGACTAAACATTTCTGTTTCCTCAAAATTCTTTATTCCTGTGTCGTGATACATGGAGGAAGGGCCTCAGGGAAGTAACCAGGATCAAAGAAAGTCACAGATATTATTAAAGTAAGTCATAAAAGTGTGCTCCCCACCCCAACCCCGCATGTGTTCATATTTTTGAATGCTTGGTTCCCAGTTAGTGGAACTGATTGGGAAGGATTAGGAGGTGTGGCCTTGTTAAAGGACCAGGGTCACTGAGGGTGGGCTTTGAGGTTTCAATAGCACATACCAGGCCCAGTGTCTGTCTGTCCCCCCCCCCCCCTCTCTCTCTCTCTCTCTCTCTCTCTCTCTCTCTCTTTCTCTCTCTCTCTCTCCTTGCCTGCCTACCTGCCACCATGGTTCCTACCAAAATTATCATGGACTGACCCTCTGGAACTATAAGCAAGTTCCCAATCAAATGTGTTCTCTTACAAGAATTGCCTTGTTTGCTCTCTGCCTGCTTGCCCTCACCTTGTTAGCAATTCCACTTCTTCACTGGCAATAGACCCTACTTCTTTGGGATTCCAGCATACACTGAGTACCAGCTAGACCTCCAGATTCATGCACTGAGCAACTACAAAATTCCTGGACTTCCCATTGACAGCCAGCCACTGTTGGATTAGCTGGACATCAGTCTATAAGTCATTCTAACAAATCCCTTTCTGTCTATACAGACTCATCCTATAAATTCTTTAACTCAAAAATACAAAAGAAAAAATTCTTAACTCTAGAGAACACTAATACACCTTCCTTATATTTCTTGCTCTTACAAAACTCTGTGTTGCTGCTTAGCAGGTCCATAAGCATCACAATCTACCTGCTAATCATATACTTGTACCTTCAAGGCCTATTGTAATCAAGAACTTCAAGCTCAATGGGGAGGGCTCTAGGTTGCTTCACTAACTTTCCTGGTCTGGTTCTTAGTCCTACACACAAATCTCTAATGTGTTATAACCATAGCCCATCCCCTGTATCTGCAATTTCCCACCCTCTGGCCCACTACCTACCCTCTCTCCTTTAGTCTCCCTAAACTGTCATTTCCAGCATATCACTTACCACGTATTCCCTTGCATGGTCACGTATCCTCTAGATGTGCTAGATCTTCCACTCAGAAAGTAAGTTCTACGAGACAGAGAGAATAAAATATTTAAACACATTACAAAACTGCTGATGCTATAAAGTATGTGTTTTTATTTGTTCACAATTATCTTAATTTTTTTTTTTTTTTTTTTTGGTTTTTCGAGACAGGGTTTCTCTGTAGCTTTGGAGCCTGTCCTGGAACTAGCTCTTGTAGACCAGGCTGGTCTCAAACTCAGAGATCCGCCTGTCTCTGCCTCCCAAATGCTAGGATTAAAGGCGTGCGCCACCACCGCCCGGCTTTATCTCTCAAAACTGTTTAGCCTATTAACAAAATCAGGAACATACTGAGCTATCTTCAAGTTTCCACACAAATTGCAAGCTGTGCTCATTGGCTATACTAACTCAAAACTAACTATTGCTAGATAGACCAAAAGCACAGCCACCGCCCATCTCTGGTTCAGTAAAAGACTGAAGGAAAGACTTTAAAACACACACATACACAAATATTAAATGCAAAAAGTTTACATGTGGAAACACCTTTCTAGAGGCTGGAGAATAGCTCAGCAGTTAAGAACACTTGGGGGCTCTTGCAGAGTTCAGTTCCCAGCACCCACGTTGGGTGACTCACAATTGCCAGGAGATCCAATGCCCTCTTCTGGCATCTGGAGGCACCTGCACACACATACACATATAAACATGTAGACCAGTGGTTCTCAACCTTCATAACGCAATAACCCTTTAATACAGTTCCTCGCGTTGTAGTGACCCCCAACCATAAAATGACTTCGTTGACCCAAAGGGGTCGCAACCCACAGGCTGAGAACCAAGGACGCAGACACACTCACTATGATGGCTATTCTTGGTTGTCAACGTAGCTATACAGGGTACACAACCTGTGAGGGATTAATGCTTAACTTGACACGGGAAGATCTACTTC
Source organism: Arvicola amphibius (assembly GCF_903992535.2). Lineage (NCBI taxonomy): Eukaryota > Metazoa > Chordata > Mammalia > Rodentia > Cricetidae > Arvicola > Arvicola amphibius. The sequence goes on from NC_052049.1 coordinate 21,432,470, forward strand.
TAACCCAGATCTTTGAAGTAGGAAGGCACACCTTTAATCCAGATCAGGAATCTAGATCTAATCTGGGCCACACCTTCTGCTGGAAGCCTAGACAAGGACACTTTCTAGGACAAGCTTTTTGCCTGCTTACTCTCATGTTGTTAAAGTCCATTCCTTCACTGGCTTTAGAGCATAATTCTTCAAGATGCCAGCATTTAATGAAGACCAGCTAAGACTATCCATCAAGGATATACTCAAGGACTGAGCAGCTACTGATTCCTGGATTTTTCCATTCATGGCCAGCCATTGTTGTCATTCTAATAAATAATAATAAATAAATAATAAATAAATAAATAATGTCATTCTAATAAATCCCCTTTCTATACAGGTAGCTCTTTAACTCTAGAGAACCCTGACTAATATGCACACATATATATGAATATATAGATACACACACATAAAAATAAAATTTTTAAAAATGCTTAATTCTTTATCAAACAAAGGAAAACACTGCAAATAATTGAGCCCTATCGATTACTGTTTAATAAGCAGCAGCTACCAAATAATATGATTAATGATTACTCCTCATTCCAATACACTCATGGTTAAACTTGGAAGCCAAAGAGCTACTACTGGCATCACGGGCTCCTCACAGCTGACAGAATTAAGAACAAACTCCATGCTTCAACCTCTCCCAGGCTTATCATCCTATTTCCTTCTCCACAAAGCCCCTCTCAGCCCAAACTCTCACCGTGCCACCGGTTAACATGCCAAGCGCTATCATGAAACTTCTTTGCTCCCATTGTCCCTAACTGTCCATCCACCAGCCTCTTACTGAACTTCATTTGTGAAGCATTCCTGATTTCCTCTGGGAACAAGATTTCACCCCTTCTAGATTGCTACTGCTTAGTCTAAACTCACTTCTTTTACCAAACTTACCAGAAATGGCCTCACATGACAGTCACCGGTGCCCATGTTGAATTCCTTCAGTAAGCTACTAGATCCTTGAAATCGTGAGTTCAGTCAGTCATTTCTGCATCCTTCAGTTTCTACACAAAATAAATGACAGGCAGGTTTGACTCTCAATGTGCACCTTTCTGTATCACTAAGTGTGCATTTCCCTTCTGCTTCTCCCCACCAACGTGCATTACTGAAACCACCCGGGAAGGAGACACTTTCACTGATTCACACATCATTTACTGAGCCAGTACACATGAGGCCCTGTCCCAAGCTCTGTAGACTCAAAGAAGACTGTGACAGGACTAAAAGATCTCAACCCCATATGCAAATGTTTAAATAATAATAATAAAATATCCCCACAAAACAAAAGGAAAACTGCAATGGGAAAAACACAAGGGAAAAAAAAGGATGAGTCCGAGATAACAAAAAGGAATACTAAATAGTAAAGCGAGAGGTGGGCAACAGCATAGTTAACACCTCTGGACAGTGTAAAAATGGAATCGAACACTCACTGCCAGACGATTCTGTACGTTTCTACAGTTAGAAAAGCTAATAAATACTGAACCACTGTAAATTCAATGTAAATGGGAAATGCCTATTCCTGGGCTGCCATTTGAAAGCAGAGAGACCCAGGGAACTATTCTGAACAGTTTACAAGTCCAGGAACGTCAATCAACACACGGAGTTGGAAGCTGCGGCGATAAGGAGACCCCGCACTTTGCCATGGTGGAACCCTGATGCCCGGCCTCTCCGCCTGGCGGATGCTCAATGGCACGTTGGCCGGTTTGCATCTCCCGCCAGCCTGCGAGGTAAGCGCGGGACTGCGGGACTCGCCTCCCCTCCGACCCCAGGCGGTCCCGGGCCTGGACCAAGACTTGCGCTCCACAAATGGGTGAACCGGACCCCATCCCGTCTCTGCGTATCTGTAGCTAGGGTCGCTCTTTCGCCCTCGGCGGCGAATCTGCAGCGAAGCTGCCAGAACCGACTCCTAGGATCATTTCGCTCAGCCCAGGACTCCATTGAAATCCCGACCGTCGATCCTGGCTCGCCAAACACCCGTCAAGCGCCCCCATTTACCTACAGAGAGTCCCCGGGTCGCAGCCGGAGCCGAGCCTGGTTACTACAACAGCCTCCACGGCAGCGGCGCCGCCCGCGCCTCCGGAACAGGAAACTCCGGGAATTAAAAAGCAAACCTGAAAAAGCCCAGCCTAGGGAGGGAAATCTCTCAGGAGCGCATCTCAGCACCTTTTGCACCGTGATTGGCGGGTCAGCGTGAGTGACGGACATCCAGACCAATCGACACTGCCTATAGCTCTAACACCCGCCCCTCCACCTTGACGTTCTCCAATCCGGAAGCGCAACCGGGTGAGCGCGGGTTTCCGCAGCGTAAGGGCATCGGTGCGCGCGGCTTGGAGAAGCCGGGCACCTCTCCGGGTGCCTCGGGGTCACGGCGGCTAGAGTCGCGCGGAGACATGAGTGACACCGGAGGGGACTGCACGCGCCTCAGGAACTACCCCCGGCTCCCGGTGTGGGTGGTGGAAGATCACCAGGAGGTGAGCGGGGCGGGCGGCAGAAGTCCCCGAGCCCTGACAGGAGGGATTCGAACCCCAGCAATCTGCAGAGCCCTGGCCAGCATCTGACGCTGGCCGCCTCCTGTCTCCTGCCGACGTTGAGAGCTGACTCCTCCAGCTGTGAAATGGGGACCATAATCGTAGATCCTTTTATAGGGCTGTTACTGAGAGGACATAAGTCTTCAGCGTTTCTGAACGTTTTATAGCAGTGCTGTAGTAACGTGGGTTCCTTACGTAGACTTCTAGTAGACTAGAGGTCCGTGGGTCTAGGAGATTTATTTAAAGGATTCATGGGGAGGAGGTCTCTGGATATAAAACAGGAGGTGTTAAGAATGAAACTCAGTGTTACTGTGCTTGACGTTGGCCTTGGGTTCAACCCCTCCCCCGGGAAAAATGGGGGAAGGGGACTTACTGTTGGAAAAAGATGAAGGAGGAAAAGAAAGTTGATTTCTGAGACACAGTCAACTTTGGGTGGGTCTGTGCTTTCCAATTTAGTAGTAAACCTGGACACATAATGTATAAGAGTGGCCTAGGGCCACCATCCTAAAGGGACAGAAGATGTCCTAAAACCTTAAGAGTACCTGGAACACAGAGTGGCTGAGCAGTTGGGTAATAAAGATGGAGATTTTCGTAAGCACCATCTACAAGAGATTTTATAGTTTTCCACTTTTGAACACCTTGATGCACTTCAGGTTTGTGCAGTTAATTATTTATTTAGAGTCCGTCTGCACTTGGCAGCATGCCATTCTTAGTGTGTGTGTCTCTGTTACAGGTTCTGCCTTTCATATACCGGGCCATAGGTTCGAAGCATCTTCCTGCAAGTAATATAAGCTTTTTACATTTTGACTCACATCCGGACCTCCTTATCCCTGTGAATATGCCAGCGGACACTGTGTTTGATAAGGAAGCACTCTTTGGGTAACACGATGCTTTTAATCATATTTCATGTGTTTGAAATATAACATGAAGCCAGATAAAAGAGCAGACTTGGCTATACTTGTGTATTTATTTTTTTGCTTTTGTGTGTTTATTTATTTGCCTTCTTTATTTTGTTTAGAACAAGTTTTTGACAAGCTAAAAGAGCCAAAATAGAGACCAGGCTTGGTGACTGATACCTATGATCCCAGCCCTTAGAGCATTGAGACAGAATTACTGCTTGAAGACAGTCAGGGATACATTGAAGCCTCGTTAGGGTTAAGTGTCCATTGTCAGTTCGTTGGCATTTAGAATTATCTGTAAAGTGGGCAGCAGGACTTGGTTGTGGGTGGATTACTTAATCCCACCTACGGTGAGTAGTGCCCTTGGCAGCTGAGGTCCTGGTCTGTATCAGTGGAGAGGGGGACCTGAACAGTACCTTGTGTATCTCTGGTTCCTGATTATGGATGTAACGTGATCAGCTGCTTCAAACTTGCCACCATGACTTCGTTGCCAAAACCTGTTACTTTGGTCAAAGTATTTTATGGTGGCAACAGAAGAAGAAACTAAGACTGTGTGTGTCTGTATGTGGTAATTTCAGTTTCCTGACATTGTATCAAGACAACTACTTGTTCCTGACTTCGTAACATGAAAAGCAGTCATGAATATTGTGGAAACAAACAGCAAGAGGTCTTTCCAATAACACTTTACAAAGAGAAACAAATTATAAGAGACAGCCACGCCAGAGTTTGATGGCCTCTAATTTAGAACTTGAAACATTAGAGAAGACTTGCGAAGTCATCTGAGTGTGGTCTCCTTCCTCTCTCTCCCCTCTTAAAGCCTGGTGGTACAAGAAAATGTGACTTCTGGAAACAATCTCATAAGCATGCAATGATACATCTTCAGTTTGCCTGTCCTTTCTGTTATTGTGTCCTTCCTTCTTCTCCTTGACCTTATTTTCAGGTCCCAAATCCTGTTGACTTTCAGTTTTGTAAAATCACAGGCGCGGGACTGGAGAGATGGCTTGGCACATAAGAGCACTTAAACTTGCAAAGGACCCAATTGTGCTTCCCAGCACCTACACCGAGAGGCTCACAACCATTTCATAACTGCTCTACAGGACCCAGCTCCATCTTATGGCCTCTGTAGGCAGCTGCTCTCTTGTGCACACACACACACACACACACACACATAATTAAAAAGTCAAATAAATCTTGAAAAATACAGTCATAGGAATAGAAATAAAATTCATAATTCATATTCCATCCTTCAGAGTTATATGTCTTCAAATAATGGCTTCTCTTCTATAATAGAGTTCCCTGAAATCCTCTCATTTATCTCATATGAAAAAGCATATGACTTTTAGTCACCTATAGATCTTTTAGTTGACTTTTTCCAGTACTCCAAATCGGGGCGCTAACTCCTAAAGAAATGTGGTAGTTCCACCGTTCCCTTACTGTGTTCCATAGTTTAGAAACTGGAAGAGAATGTTAAGCATATAGTCAGTAGTCAGACCACACAGTTCTTAAACTTTTTAGTATTCTCATTCTTTTTGTTATATAGCTATATAGCCAAGGCCTCCCTTGCACCCGTCAGTGCAGGGACTGCACGTACACGCCACCATACCTGAGTGTCTGCTTTCTTTGAAACTCTTAAAAAATTAAGCCTTGAAAACAATGTGAATTATAGTTGTGTTATTTACTTTAAAATTAAAAATAAAGTTTTCAGATGTTCATTGTAAAATGTCAAATTGTTATGTCTGTATAAACGAGTTATTTTTGTAAATAAAACACATTTTAAAACTAGAATTATTTAACATTTTTAACATCTAATTTTTGCCCCTGTAAACGATATCTGGGTTCTCTGTCTGCTTCTTCATTCAGTGTGTTGCTGTGTGTTGTTTTGGTTGAAGTATATGGTGAAAATTCTTACTCTCATAGACGTGATTGGAAAATGAGATAGTGTTTTCATTACTTATTCAGATAAGTGATGTTGTGACTGTTCTTTGATCTTCCACCAAAACTCCACAGGCTTCTGAGAGCTCAGCTGGAATGCAAAATCCGACAATCCAGCCTCGCGTCTAAATAACCACAGTTAATTGAGGTTTCAAAAAAAAATTGACTCGTTTCACAATTCAGTCCCAGATGCTTTTCCTTGAAGCAGCCTTTGTACTTCACAGTCTAGAGGAGGGGTTCCGCTGTCTTCCTCTTTTTGCTACAGAGAATATTTTAGAATATCCAGTTAGGAGCAAGAATTAATAAAACCAAGTACATTCTTCAGCAAAACTAGCTTTTGGACAGGGGCAATTGCTAGTCATGAAACTGAGAGGGGCTGTTAATCGACCTTGCATGATGAGTAGGATCCCAATCCACCATCAGTCTTGTGCAAATGTTTGCTCAGTGGAATGGAAATAGCATCTCTGTGAAAACCGTTTTAACCTCAGGGGCCATGAGACCCACTGTCTTCAAATGTTTGAGGGGAAAGCATTCACTAATGTTTCTGGTTTTTTCCAGAGAATTAAGTATTGAAAACTGGATCATGCCCGCAGTTTATGCCGGCCATTTTTCTCACATAATATGGCTTCATCCCACATGGGCTCAGCAAATCAGAGAGGGCAAACACCACTTCTTAGTAGGCAAAGACATTTCTACCACCACAATCAGGTAATTTCTTCATTTTTGGTAAGTATGAAAGGAACTGAATGCTTGTTCCTTTGAATTCTTGTAATAACTTCCTAAATGCCTCCTTGCAGAGCCGTATCTAGGCCCAGATGCTCCAAAAAGTCTTTGAATCACCAGAAACAGATTTTTAATTCTCTTGATCTCCTTCATGTACTCTTTGTATTTGTTACTAGTTAATTTATTTTGTTTTATGACGTTCTCTGGAATTCAGGTTCCATTGCTGGCTTCATCAAGTCTTTACACTACCTTATCGATGTATGCAACCAATGGTGTCTTTTGTTCCCTGCTTCTTCTGATGCAACTGTAGTGTGCTGAGTTTAACTTTTAGATTTGAGCCAGACAAGGTGAGCAGCACATATCTATAATCACAGCCCTTGGGAGGCTGAGGCGGGAGGATGCTCAAATTTGAAATCAGCCTGAACCTAAGAGCAATACCTTGTTTCAAAATGCAAAAGAAGGACTGGAGGTGTAGCTCAGTGGTAGAACATTTACCCAACATGCCTACAGTCCCGAGTTCAATTCCCATCCTGGGAGTTGTGGCACACACCTGTAATCCCAGCGAGACAGAAAGGTCTGGAGTTCAAGGTCATCCTCAGCCACATAGTGAGTCTGAGGCCAGCTGATAATTCAGTATCTGGATAAGCAGATTTTAGGTTTTAAATTTATTGTTGTGGTTTTTGGTATTCAGGCTAAGTTAAATTACTATACCCCCTGATTTGAGCTATATGTACCTCAGGGTTTTTGTATGTGGTTCTGAACCAATATCCTCCAACTTGCGTTGCTACAATGTCTGTCTTTAGCAGTAGCAGTCTAGTTCTAAATTCTCTTGGGAGAGGAAGAACTTTTAAATCAATGTACATATAATTTTATAGGCCCTGAGTGATAGTAAAAATTGTGACCCTAATTCTGTTTCCATTTTGATGACAATGTTACCTTTGGTGTTACATGCCTTTATCATTAATATGAGTAGCATCATCTTGATTTATGAAAATTTGCTATATATATATTGGTTTTTCAAGACAGGGGTTTCTCTGTAGCTTTGGAGCCTGTCCTGGAACTAGCTCTTGTAGACCAGGCTGGCCTTAAACTCATGGAGATACGCCTGCCTCTGCCTCCCAAGTGCTGGGATTAAAGGCATGTGCCCAGTTTACTATATAATTTTTAAAGTGATTAGTACTCACTTTATAACAAATATTGTACGTAATATTGGTCTACATAAAAAAGTGAATTTAGTATGTTTAGTGGGCCTAATAGAACCTGTAAAATCAAATCATTTTGTATAGGCTTGACAGATTTTTGTTGTTATTGTTCACAACAGCCCTTCCTTGATCTCCCAAATGCTGGGGTTAAAGGTGTGAGCCACTGTGCCAGCTTGATGTGGTCTGTGAGAAGAATGCTGCAGCTTGCTTGCTGGCAGGGACCTTGAAACGCCATAGAGTTGTGGCAATAAAAATGGCTACTGCCGGTATCTCTGCCATGAGGCTGGAAAGCTAAAGAATGGGCTGAATCTAGCCAGCAAAGCCACGGCTTTAATCCTACCCATATTGCTCAGTAATTTAAAGGTTCATGTGGTCAGAAAAAGAGAGATACAGTAAAGAGAGATTCAAAAACAAAGAAAACCTCTAAATGATATACAGTGTGTTAAAAATATATGCAGGTTAAAAGTTAAAGTTCTTTAAGTTAAAAAAAAAAGAAAAAAAGGAGTAGTTGGGTGTGGTAGCACATGCCTTTAATCCCAATGCCTGGGAGGCAGAGACAGAGGGATCTATTAGAGTTCAAGGACAGCCTGGTCTACAGGGTTATTACAGGACAAAGATATACAGAGTACCTGTCTCAAAAAATAAAAGTAAAAATAAACGAAATAGAGGTTAAAATAAAGCCGCACAAAGATGGAAAATATACAGAGAATCTTGATGCTGTATGCTATTATGCTCTCTTTGAATTGTTTGAATGCTGAGGAAGGAGCAACAGCTGCTAAAAGATATTTGTTTATAAATGCTGCTGAACTATTACAAGATAGATATTTTCAAAATACCTTGACTTCAATATTTGGATCTAAGGTTATGATGCTTTGGAAAAGTTCTTTTGTTTTCACAAAGGATGAGACCCTGTGGATTGCTTCTATCCCAATGTGGTATGATAGACCACGCCCTCCTGAAAGGTTGCTGTGAACACCTTCAGAAAATTACTTCACCCAACTGATGACTGAGATGAACCTGGCACACAAGTTACACCATGAAAGATCTGATTAACAGTGCCCCTATACAGCAGGAAGCAGTTTGGAGAAAAATAACTGCGCCCATGTTCCCAAATATTGTTTATAAATGTTCTTTTACATTTAAAGGGGGGAAATGATATAGATATGGATAATTTACATTGGTATAAATTTTACTCTATTGATATAAATTTAAGGTCAATTTTGTTATATGTATATGTATTTCTTATCTTTAGTAAGGTATTATGATTTTGTAGTTCATTTAAAAATGTAATGTATAATTAGGAAATATAGGTTGTTAATGAATAATCATTGGTAATAGGCTTGTAGTCATGTTAGATTTTCTAGATATACAGAGATCTATTTCAGTTAAATAGGCATTCTTCATATCTTTCAAAGACTACAGAATATGGCATTTAAATGTTTTAATAATTTAGGGCTTGTCATGACAATGAGACACATCTGCTCCTGGCAGCACCAATCTACTTCAAGAGGAAGATGAGCATCAAAGAGACTCCTTATGGAGTTTGATAGCCATTTGGGCAAGAAACTGCTCTTGCCTGGACTGTTGCATAAACTGGACACAGAGAACCCGCAGAGAGAGGACTGCTGAACTTGCCTAAAGGTGAGATGGTCTTTCGGGGTTCCTGATTCATGAAAGAGTCTACGAGACATTCTGCAAAACACATCAGATAGTAACTGAACTGTCTTTGGAATTTCCTGCTTCATGAAAATGTCTGCTGGATACTATGGGCCTGTAGGCCAAAGATGGATACCCCAACGGTACAGAGGAACTTTGGGTGACTGTCCAGGCAGCGAGATGTCTCTGTCATTTCTAGAGTTTGGAAGTTGCTTATTTCTTGTTTACTTAGGTAGTATTATATCCTTCTGAAGACTTTGATGGAGTTGAAGAATGGATAGATAGTTATAGTTTTTCTTAGTTATGATAAAAGATAACAGATAAAAAAAGATATAAAATTGTGACTATAATTATTGCTTGATAACTGTTTTGTTATATTTAATTTTACTATGTTAAAGTGAAAGTCTTTTTTGTTTAAACAGAAAATGGGGAAATGATGTGGGAGTATCATCTGTCTACCTGTTGTTTAGAAAACTGCTTGGCCCGATAGGTCAGAACATAGGTGGGGGGGAAGACAGAACAGAATGCTGGGAAGAGGCAGTGAGGCAGATGCCTCGGGCAATCGCCATGCCTCTTTTCTCTGGGACAGTCGCATGAAGCCAGCCACCAGTTCAGACATGCTGAATCCTTCCCAGTAAGATACCACCTCGTGGTGCTACACAGATTACTAAGTATGGGTTAAAGCAAGATATATGAGAATTAGTCAATAAGAGACTGAAACTAATGGGCCAGGCAGTGTTTAAATGTATACAATTTGTGTGTTGTTATTTCGGGGCATAAGTTAGCCAGTGGCCAGGAGCCAGGCGGGATGAAAAGCAGGCCTGCCCGTCTCCTCACTACATTTTACTTCATGTTCCATGATCTCTGGAGTCCTCATAGGCTGACATAACTTCCCACCTTTGTGCTCATGGCTGGTCAGCGGGATGGGAGAACACTGTTCCACACACCTATTTTCCTATCACAGTCACTGGCCAGACCCTCTGAGGTGGCCACATCTAGCTGCAAGGTGAACTATAAAAATGCAGTGGTGTGCCAGCTGAGAATGTGGAGAAAGCCGTTTCTACTGAAGCCAGAGTAATCCAAGTGTTGCAGTCCCTTGTTTTTGTCGGGTGTGTCCTATTTCTGCAGCGTCATAGTAATGTCAGCTGTTTGCTCATTCCTTGAAATATTCTTTTCCCTTTGCTCCAGGGTTACCAGTACAGATTATTACTTCCTGAGTGATGGTCTGTTTGTACCTGAAGACCAGCTGGAGAACCAAAAACCATTGCAGTTGGATGTGATCATGGTAGAACCTTACAAACTCGGTAACCATCAGGATGGCAGTGACTCCATGTCTTCTGCAAAGAGGCCCAAGCTGGCACTGGGCGGTGGAGAGAGCACTTCCTCTGCTAATGGGGACTCTTGCTCAGAAGGACTGTCAGGGGATGCAGGGACCCCAAGAAGTGACCATGCTTGTCAAGAGCCGTCACGCTCATGTTCTGGAGGCCAACAGTACCAGAGCCCAGCCAGCTCTGGGGAGATTCTGGAAATGCTGAAGGATGGAGGTGCATTTGTTTTAGATATTGACTTGGATTTTTTTTCTGTCAAAAATCCCTTCAAAGAAATGTTCACTCAGGTAAATGTCATCTTTTGGAAGCATAGACCTTGACAATTGCATGGCATTTCTCTGTATTACAGGTAGCAAGCTTTCTGCAAACATCCGGATAATTGTCTTCTGTTTAAAGGTCATGTTTTCTGCTACATATTCTTCTGTTCTTTGCCAGTCTTTTAAAGTTATATATAAGCTTATCACTAATTTTAATTAAAAATTCCAAAATCAGCTGGGTAATGGTGGCACATGCCTTTAATCCTAGCACTTAGGAGGCAGAGGCAGGAGGATCTCTATGAGTTCAAGGCCAGCCTGATCTACAGACAGAGTTCCAGGACACGTTCCAAAGCTACAAAGAAAACCTGTCTGGGAAAAAAAAAATCCAAAATCTAAAATACTCCAAAATCCAAAACTTTCTACACACCATGATGAAATGCTCCCATAAAGTCTTCAGATATTCCAAAATCTGAAAAACTCCTGGGATGTGATAGAACTTCTGCTTCAAAGCATCCATCTCAGATAAAGATATCCAACCTACATTATACTTTATAATTTAGTAGCTATATTCGTATTGTTAATTACATGAACTTATTTATTTTGGGTGATGGTGGCTCGTGCCACAGCACACATGTGGAAGTCAGAGGACAACTCTCCAAAGCCAGTTTTAAAATCGTCAGGCTTGGTGGCAGGCACCTCTACCCTCTGAGCCATCTCACCAGCCGTATTTTTAATATGAACGAAGATAACAAGGCAAAGCATAGTGGTACGTGCTTGTAAGACCAGTACTTGGAAAATAGATACAGAAGATCATGAGTTCAAATCCAGCCTGGGCTATGTGAAACCTTATCTCAGAAAAAAAAAATGATAATACGTAACTCCAGTTTGTTCCATCTATTGCTCATTAGCTGTGTCATCCTGGGAAAGGTACTTGCCTTTCTGGCACTGTAAACAATCACCCACAGCCTACTAAGTGTGTACCTCAGTAGTAGCACGCTTACCTAGCTTGCTCAGGGTTGTGGACTCGATCCCCCTCCCCCTGTGCTGCAGAATAAGCACTTAAGGAATAAATGAGCCCCAGCTCATAGTATTGTTAAGATAGCGGAGTACTGAAGACGTGCTGCGGTGTTGTGCCCCATGCTGCAGTGTTTTGCCCCATGCTGCGGTGTTGTGCCCCATGCTGCGGTGTTGTGCCCCGTGCTGCAGTGTTGTGCACAGTACTTTTTATCTCCTCCCTGCCCCTGGGCCAGATGCAGCCACTTAGAAATGGAGCTGTCTAGTTAGGTTTTTAAGGAGTCTACTCCTTTTATTTTACTTACAAAACCTAGCTGTGTTAGGCATCTTTCTCTTAACTCAGGTTCTGTGTGCCAGCATTCCTTCTGTACACCAAAGGTCTCTGTTGCCAGGGAAGTAGCTGCGTGGTACACATGGGGCATCTTCTGTCATCGTCACTGCAGACATGTGTGTCTCCCATGAACAGCTACAGTCTTTAGAGCTTGGAATATATCCATTCTCATAATGGTATAGTGTTAAAAAACACTTTTATGATCCGTTAGCCTATTCGATAATTTTTATACTCTATTCTGTCCAGCTAGATAAACTTGTCCTGGAAAATTTGATCTGCTTTGGAAATCTAAAGTATACAGTGTGCTTGATTCTCCCACACAAACGTTTGGATGTTATCTCAGATATTCTCTTGTTTATCACAGGCATATTGTTGGAAACTCCTAACCTTGGGGGTTTTGTTTTGGCTTGCAGGATGAATACAAAATTCTACAGGAACTTTACCAGTTTAAAAAGCCTGATAGTAACCTTACTGAGGTAAACCCTACACTTTATCTACCACTAACTACTACCTTACTTTTGTTTTTAGGTTGTTTATTTTAAAAGAATTTGTATAGTTCTAGCCGGCCTCCAATTCAGCTCCCTGAGTGCTGGGGTTGTAAATGTGAGCCACCTTGCCTGGCTCTAATAATAGCTTGTAGCTTATTTAAATGTTCTCAGCTCTCTGGATTCTTGTGTGCATATAGATATTCACATATACATGTGTGTTTTTTTGATGAGTGCCTCAGTACATAGAATATCTTTTTAGCTAAGTGAACTGGTATTTTCATAATTACTATTTTACTTGTTTTTTAAAGGAATAACTGTCATCTCAGTTTTTCAATGTTTTTAAAGGAAGATTTGGTAGATATTGTTGACACTCGAACTCACCAATTAGAAGACTTAGAAGCAATTTTTGCTGATTTGTGTGATGGTGATAGTGAAGAAACTGTACAGAGATGGGCTTCAAATCCTGGGTAAGACCCCCTAAATGTTTTCCTGAATTGTCCCTTCTAGCTACATTCCAAGTTTGTTGGACGGGTTGCTCTTTAAATTAGACTCAAGGGTTAGGGAGATGGCTTACTCAGGAAAGTGCTTGCCACATCACCATGATGACCGGATTTCAGATCCTGAGCATCTATTTAAAAAGCCAGGCTTGGTAGTAATAGGGAGGCGGAGACAAGAGTATCCCTGTAGCTCACTGGCCAACAAGCCTAACTGAACTGATAAGCATCCGAGTCAGTGAAAGATTCTCCCTCAGAACTAACTAAAGACGCCACCCAGTGTTGACCACTGCCTTATTGAGTATTATTGGCGTGCTCTCTGTCAAAGGATTTGGGGGTAGAGACAGGAAGATAGGAGTTGAAGGTACTCAGCTGCGTATTGAGTTACAAGCTAACCTGGGCTTTGTGAAATAAAGTTACTTTTCTAAAATACAGTAATAATAGTAGTAATTACAAGTTTTGTTAACAAGATGGCAGGTGAGATGGTGCATACCTTGAATCCCTGCACTCAGGAGGTAGAGGCAAGAGGATCCCCTTGAGTTCCAGGCCAGCCATGGCTACATAGTGAGACCCTGTTTCAAATTAAAGAAGATGGTATTAAACAACTTTATCTTTATTTCTCAACCATCATTTGAAGCATGTATCCATGTTGAAGCTCTACTTTTTAATCATTAATATTTTTTGTATAATGGTGTGAGCTAAACCCGGAGCCTTGCAGTGAGGTGTTTTTGTTTTTGTTTTTTTGTTTTGGGTTTTTTTTTGTTTGTTTTTTGCTTTTGTTTTTTGCTTTTTGTTATGTTTTTTTGGTTTTTCGAGGCAGGGTTTCCTCTGTAGCTTTGGATACTGACCTGGAACTAGCTCTTGTAAGACCAGGCTGGCTTCAAACTCACAGAGATCCGCCTGCCTCTGCCTCCCGAGTGCTGGGATTAAAGGTGTGCGTCCCGGTGCACTGAGTTATGTGCTCCCGTCCTAGTTAGGGTTGCTATTGCTATAATGAAACACCATAGCAACAGCATCGTGGGGAGGACAGGATTTATTCAGCCTATCCTTCCACATCACAGTTCTTTACCAAAGGAACTCAGACAAGAACTCAAGCAGGGTAGGAACCTGAGGGCAGGAGCTGATGCAGAGGCCACAGAGGGTGCTGCTTACTGGCTTGGTCGTCCTGCTTCCTTATAGAACCCAGGACCACCAGCCTAGGGATGGACCTACCCACAATGGGCTGGGCCCTCTCCCATTGATCACTAATTAAGAAAATTCTCTACAGGTTTGCCTACAGCCTGATCTTAGGGAGGCAATTTTCTCTGTTGAGGTTCCCTCCTCTCAGATGATTTTTAGCTTGTGTCAAGTTGACATAAAACTATCCAGCACAGCTCCTAACCCCAAAGCATGATTTTAAAAAAAAAAATGTATCTAGTATGCCATTTGTTGCTAATTCTAGTCAAGGTTATTGTGTTTAATGACTGGGGTGGCTTTTTTCCAGAATGGAATCACTAGTTCCACTTGTACGGAGTTTGAAAAAACGGATGGAAGTACCAGACTATGAAATGGTAAATATTTTATAGCATTCTAAAATTGATGCTTTATACAGGTAATTTTCCGGGTGAAATTTTTGTTAAATTGGCTGTCTGTCCATGTTACTTATTTAAAAATTAAAGAATGATTAAAATACATACTTTTCAGAAAAGATTTTTGAAAATAGTTTTCTAGGGGGGTTGGAGAGATGGTTCAGCAGTTAAGAATACTGACTGTTGTTCCAGAGAACCTGGGTTCAATTCCCAGCACCCTCATGGTAGCTCACAGCTCTCTGTGACTCCAGTTCCAGGGGGCACAACACCCATGGCAAAACACCAGTGCACATAAAATAAAGATAGATAAAATTAAAAAAATATTTTTACCTTGAAAAAGATTCTTACTTTCTCTAAGCAGCAAAGGTACTCTGAATCTTTTATTTTTTTTTACTGTGGTTTATGACAGGATCTCACAGTAGCCCCCTGACCTGTAACCTCCTAAGCTAACCCTCACCCTAACCCCTAACCCCAACACTAACCTTCTGCGTCCACCTCACAGTTTTGGTATTTCAGACACACACCACCATGCCCAGCTGTTACTACTTCTTTGGTTTTGGGTTTTTTTGTTGTTTGTTTGTTTGTTTTTATTGCTGTATTTGTCAATAGTCCAATCTTATCTCACCATCCATAATTTAGTCTCTAGTTTCATACCACTTTATTCGAGATGGTGTTTACTAACTTAATCTTCACTTAGTAAATAAATAGAAAAATAGCAGCAAAAGAATATCATGGTTAATGCTTGCTAAGCCAAAACATACTCTTTTCTGAAAATGGCATTTGTTAAAAATAACACAAATCAGAATTGGAGAGATGACTCAGCAGTTAACAGCACAGGCTGCTCTTTCAGAGGACCTGGGTTCAGTTGCTAGCACCCACATGACCACTGAGAATCATGTTACTGCAGTTCAGAGGATCTGGTAGCCCCTGTAGGCACTGCATACATGTGGTGCACATACATACATGCAGGCAAAACACCCATACACATAGAAAAAGAATGGTGGGTGCATGATGCTTGGGGCTTGAAAATGCTGATATACTCAAATGCGTGTTCAGGTAATGCCTGAAGCATTCTCTCTCTCTCTCTCTCTCTCTCTCTCTCTCTCTCTCTCTCTCTCTCTCTCTCTCTCTCTCTCTCTCTCTCTTTCTCTCTCTCATCATCATCATCATCACAGTGCTCATGTAGTGGTCAGACTCTGTAGAACTGGTTCTGTCCTGCTCTTATGTGGGTTCTTGAGATTGAAATGAGGCCCGGCTTTTCACGTCGAGCACTTTTACTGATGAGCCATCACACTGTCACCGTCGACTTTTATTTTTGAGATAAGGTCTCTCTGAATGTGAAGCTCCTTAGTTCAGCTTGGCTCAGTGGCCAATGAGCTTTAAGTATCTACCTGTCTCTTCACTGCTCACTCTCTCAAGAACCTCCCATAATCATTAAAGTGTTATTTTGAGTCTTTGTTTCCAGCGTTGGGCTTGAAGCCAGTGCTTGTGCCTGCTAGGCTACACTCTACATTGGGCTGTGTACCCAGCTCACGGTGCCATGTTAATTTCTTTTCAGGTTCACCAGGCTGGGCTAACCTGTGATTATTCAGAACTTCCTCATCACATCAGCACAGAAGAAGAAATTGAGTGCCTTATTCAGTCTGTGTATTATCTACTGAAAAGTCTTCCAAAGCCTACTCTTGTGACAATCGCAAGGTAGGTGTGACTAGCTGAATAACAGCCCATCACAGATGTCCGTGTCCTAGTCTCTGGAACCTGTAAATATGTTGCCCCTGCACAGGAGAGGGGCTTTGCAATGCAATGAATGTAGGGTTTTGAAATGATTTATCCTAAATTACCTGAGTGGAACCAGTGTTGTCACAAAACTAGTAAGAGAAGTCTAAAATAGCAGAATCAGAGAAGGAGCTAATGTGTGGAAGGGGCCGTACTGCCAGCTTTGAAGATGGAGAGTGGTCTCCTGTTCTCAGCAAGGAATGCAGGCAGCATCTGGATGCTAGTAAAGGTGAGAGGAAGAGCAGAGCTCTCCTCAAGCTGTATTCTGTGAATTTGTACACATGCTCACATTCTGTGAGTTTGTACACATGCTCACATTCTGTGAGTTTGTACACATGCGTACAGAAGAGATGGCTAAGCAGGCAAGAGCATTTGCTGTTCTTGCAGCGGACCTGAGTTCTGTCCCAGCACCCAAAATCAGGTAGCTCACAGCCACAGCTCCAGTTCTAGGGTATCTGATGCCCTATTCAGCACCCTGTGATGCGTACACATATGGGTGCACACTCACACAACACAAACACACAAAAGTAAAATTTTAAGGAAAAAAAGTTCCCTTATGTAGTGATGAGTCCAGCAGGCCTGCTTTTCATCCCGCCCAGCTCCCGCACGGCTAGCTTAGCCCCAGAAATAATAACACAAACTGTATTCATTTAGACACTGTCTGGCCTATTAGTTCTAACCTCTTATTGGCTAGCTCTTACATATTGATTCAACCCATTTCCAATAACGTGTATCACCACTTGACTATGGCTTACCAGGATGAGTCTAACCGGCGTCCGTCTTGGAGAGGAGAGCCATGGCGTCTGCCACACTTCCTTCTTTCTCTCAGCATTCTGTTCGGTCTACTTTGCCTATCTAAGTTCTGTCCTATCAAAAGGCCAAGGCAGTTTCTTTATTTAACCAATGAAAGCAACACATAGAAAGAAGACCCTCCTACACCACCCTTACCCTGAAACAACACTGTGTCACCTATTTGGGGCTTGTGAGCATTAAAGAGCATGTAGGGCATGATCTGGGGTGATGGCTCTGTGGGTAAAGTGCATGCCACTTCGTACGAGGGCCAGAGTTCAACCATGGTAGCACATGCTTGTCATACACACTTGAGAGGCAAAGGCAGAAAGGTCACGGGAAACTTGAGACCAACCTAGTTTACATAACCTGTTCAAGGCCATCACATCTGCATAGCAACATCCAGTCCCAAAGCAAAAGTACAGAAAATTGGTCATTGTACCTGTCCTACAGAATAGCTATTTAAAAATAATGATAAGGAACAATTCTTGTAAAGCACCTAAGGAAGGTAAACATCCTCCAGGTCTCAGGAACCCAAGTGTCACCTCAGTGACCGCAGCACACACGGCTGTCCCTCCACACAGAATGACTCTGTCATAATCACAGGTCCTTCCTCTTTCTCTCTTGGCTGCAGGTCAAGTCTGGATGATTACTGTCCTCCTGAACAGGTTGATAGCATTCAGGAAAAGGTCCTCGGCATGCTGAGCTCACTCTATGGGACCCTGGACACTCACCTGGTGTATTCAGAGGAGTCTCCTCCATGTTGAAGCTCACAGAGCACTAGGCTCCTGTGCAATTGGTACAGCAGCAGGGCCTTAGTTTGTGAGTCTTCCAGAGGACACTTTCATTTTTTGGCTTTTCGAGACAGGGTTTCTTTGAGAAACCTTAACTGCCTGGAATTCACTCTGTAGACCATGCTGGCTTCAAACTCACAGAGATTGTCCTGTCTCTGCCTCCCACTGCTGGGATTAAAGGTGTGCACCACCACCACCCAGCCAGAGTACACTTTTTATGCTAACTTTCAGTTGAAATCAGTCTGATATTTTGAATCGCAAGCAAATACCAGTTGTTGAATACGGCAGTTGGGGCAGAGGTAGGGGATGTTTGTTGCTTTGGTTCTATTGTTTTCATGTCAAATCTGTAAACCCCAGTTGATGGGGACTCTTGGCGGTCTTCCTTGCTTTCCATGTTGTCTTTGATTTCATGAGAGATTTTTTTCTCTTCCCCAAACAGAGTTTAGGATTAGATGAGATTTATTTATTTATTCTTTCAGCTGGTGCTTATTTAGCCAGACACTGTTAAAGACAAGATGCCCTGGCCTCCTTGGGGGACAAAGGAGAAGTAATGATGGGCTCTGGACAGTCTCAGGGAAAGAGAACAGATGCGTCTCAGGCACCCTGGCCTTACAGGAAGTAGGAGTCTCAAAAGTGATGCAGAAAGATCCTTGCCGGTCCATGAAGATACTGTACCAAGGCTGCCTGTCTAAGGATGTTGGAATTGTGCCCTCGCTTTTGCTAAATGTTCTCCAGCATTGTTTCTATGCCAGAGGTCTGGTTGAGTAAACAAAATTTCCCTTTCTGTTGTTGCTTTTAGGTTTTTTGGGTTTTGTTGTTGTTTGATTGGTTGGTTTTTGGTTTTTGGAGACAGGGTTTCTCTGTGTAGCCTTGGCTGTCCTGGAACTCTGTAGACCAGGCTGACCTCGAACTTGGAGAACTACCTGCTTCTGCCTCCTGAGTTCTGGGATTAAAAGAATGCACCACTACTGCCTGGCTGCTTGTACTTTTTGAAAATTGGAATGACTTCTGGGGGTGGGGGCTTCCTTTGGGTTGTTACTGTGGGCCTCAGCTGGCATTTAGTCACTGAGTGTCACTTAATTGCCAGTCAGGGTCAAGGGGCTAGAAAATTGCTAAGCACTTTTTGCTCTTGCGGAAAACTGGAGTTTAGTTCCCAGCACCCACATGGCACCCAGCGTCTTATAACCCCAGAGCTGGAGGCCAGCACTCTCCCCACAGCACCACACACATACGTGCATGACAACACATAAACACATAAATAAAAATAATCTTAAAAATCACAGTGGGGCCTCCCATAGGTGAGCGCAGAGCAAGACAAGAAGTGAAGAACTGTTTATTACTTGAGGCAGCCAGGAGAGCATTGGGGACATTTTCCAGAGTAATCTCTCCCCAAATAAGGAAGGGAAGGAAATTGTGTTGGGGAAACTTGTGCAAGTTTTTGCTAGAAAGACCTATCACTGCATAGAGAAGAGAATATTTTTCTGCTGTATGCATTTGGAGATCATGCTTTATGTATTTAATAAGCCAAGTTTGCCCTCGTGACCCAGAAGACTGGTAGGCTCTTCTGACTGGATTAAACTAGTTGTGGGGAGGGGGAGATGTGCTTTGAGGGACGTAGCACCCCCCCCCCACTACTGCAGACAACAGTGTTTACAGTGCTCGCTAACCTTGGGAGTTATTTCCTCAGTTTACCTTCTGCCCGCACTTGGCTTCACTTTTGTTCTCTAGTCTGTCTCTTTTCCTTTAAAGGGTGAGATGGCCTGTAAAGAAAACGGAACGCGTCCATCATTCACCAGAGCATAGCGGTTACTCCCGTTTCTGCAGGTCGCTTTCAGCCCTCATCTGCACGTGTGCCTGTAGAGCTGTGTGACCAAAATCAGTTACTTGGCTGCAGCTAGTACTCCAGGACACGTGACCATTGTCGTGCAGTAGATGGAAGCATATTCCATTTGTTTGTGTGTGTTTGTTTTTGGGGTTTTCGAGACAGGGTTTCTCTGTGGCTTTGGATTCTCTCCTGGAACTATCTCTTGTAGACCAGACTGACCTCGAACTCACAGAGATCCGAGTGCTGGGATTAAAGGCGTGTACCACTGCCACCTATCTATATTCCATTTTTATAGTGGCCATATTTTCCACTGGTGAATTCTCTTGTCATTATAAAATTTTGTAAATTTTTTGTATATATTTTGAAAATTTTCTGTTAAAGTTCTATAAATAGGCATTTTTTATGTATAAATTTTTCTGTGTTAAATGAAATTAAATGCTGTGATTGGCAGTTTTAAGGCTTCTAGGTCAAACTAGATCACTACTTGTTCTTGATGTCAGTCTGCTGGTTTCATTGGTTTTTACCTATGTTTTGTTTTGATTTGTTGTTGTTGTTGTTGGGAGAGTTGTTACTGTTTATTATGAGTCCAGTAAACTCATCATTTTTTAACTTGGGTCAGATAAAAGTGATACACACCTGTAATCTCAATATTCAAGCTGATGCGGGAAGATTCCAATGAGTTCAAGCCCAGCCTAGGCTACATAGACTTATCTCAAAGAGAGAACAAGAAGTCTATTTCCTTTATAGGCATTCTGGTGCTTAAGGTGTCCCCCTCCCCAACTCCCCCCCCCCCCACACACACACACAGCCCTGTGCTCAGTCCTACTTGTTGAATGAAGCCCAATTAGTAAAGTATGAATCCACACGATCCAGACAGGAAGCTGTTTAAGATGTCCTTCATTTGTATTCCAAATACTGGTGAAGGAATAGAGAACACAAATAGCCTTAAAGCAAGGCTCTGCACCCACCCACTGAGCCCTCTCTCCAGCCCCTGAATCCTGAGTTTCAAAGCAATGTTCTCAGACATTTTGTGAATAATGATTCTTAGCATCAGAGATTTTTATTCCAAAAGAGAGGTTTTCCCCATTAGGAAAGAAGTTAATAGAGGTTTAAATAGTTGTTCATGCTTTAGAACTTTTCTATTATGATCAGTATAAGCATCTATTAACAAACATTTTTAAAAATTTTTTTATTATTATTTTAGTGTTTTTTATGAATGGACGTTTTGCCTGTATGTATGGGGTGTAAAATCCTTGGACTGGAGTTACTGGCAGTTGTGAGCTCCCATGTGGGTTCTGGGAATCAAACCTTGGTTCTATGGAAGAGTAACCAGTGCTCTTAAGTGGTGAGCCATATTTTAATTTTTATTTAAAAAATTTTTTGTACAATGTAACCCTTCCCACATCTTCCCTACCCACTCCATGTCCTTTAAAAATAAATAGATAAATAACATGGAATTCCTTTTGTATAGGCTAACTGCTCCTGAGTAGACTTGCCCTAGAGTGGGGTTGACATACCAGTAATAACCACTGAAGGAAAATTGGTTTCCCCTTTCCCAGAAAATATCAATTGTAAATTTGTAAATATTAGCTTCTTGGTTACCTAGTGACCACTTCCTCTTGGCAGTGCTGAAATTCTGTCTGACGTCAGCCTTTGCAGGTCCTGTGCAGGCTACCCCAGTCTCTGGATCACACCTGTATCTGCCTTCTTACATCTGGAAGATGCTGTTTCCTAGGAGTCATCCACCACCTCTGGCTTCTACAGTCTTTCCGCCTCTTCTTCCACGTAGATCTCTTGAGTCCTGAGGGGAGAGATTAGATGAAGATATTCCATTTAGGGTTGAGTGCTCCAAAGTCTTTAACTCTGCACATCACCCAGTTGTGGGTCTCTGTGTTAATCACCATCTACTGAGAGAATAAGCTTCTCTGATGCAGTTGAGCAATGCTGTGATCCTTGTGTACAGCAATATGTCATTAGGAGTCATTTTATTGCTGTCTCCTTTAGCAGAATAGTAGTAGGTCTTCCCCTAGGCCTAGTATTTAATCCCAGGTATTTTGCCCCTTCAGAGGTGTCAGATATGTCTTCTATCTCGTGGAGTGATTCTTAAATCCAGTCAGAAGTGGTTGGTTACTCCCAGAACCTTTGTGGCCACTATTGCATCAGTGTATCTTGCAAGCAGATCTTTGTTGTAGGTTGTACCTGGGTGGTCCTGATGATTACTTTTCTCCTCCAGCATACAAAGCACCTTCTAGCACTATGAACACCAGTCAGCAGGGATGAAACTTCTAGTGACCAGGTTGGTTTCTCTGTGTTTGATGACATAAGACCCTTACATTCATTTCTTGACAATAGTCAATAGCCTGTGATGTTTAGGGGAATGTCTATGGAACCCCTTTGCCCAGCCCACTAACATTTTTGATCTTGTACTTACATAGTCTTAGATAGTTGGGTCTTTTGTGATCTGTCCTCTTATGAATAAGATCTGATGAGAACTGTGTTCCAAATACTGGGTAAGCATAACCTACAAATATCACAGCATGAATTTTTGCCCAAAATTTTAAAAGCTAACATTTGATGTGATTTCCCAAAAACTGCGTGTGTGAACTTTGGATCCCTACAAATAGCCTGCTTTGGGCAAGCTTTGCTGACTACCGAAGGACTGGCACTTCTTCCCCACTTCTGGCTCTTTCCTTCCACTTAGAAGTACAGCGGTAGTCTTGCTCCGCCCCTCCTTCCTGGGCCAAGGGAGTGAATGAAGGAACATCAGGAGCTTATAAAAGGGTTTGTTATGCTCTCCTCATCCACTGGTCAAGTCTTTGAAGGTAGACCACATAAGCGTGGCTCACAGTGGTGCCAGTTGATGGCCAAGTCAACCTTCCGGAGCTGTTGCTCAGAGATATAATCCTGCTCCTTGCTAGTAACTGTATCAGTGATGTTGATAATTATTTAGAAAGTTAGGAAAGAAAGCTGATGTCTTTTAGATTTCCTTAAATCCCTTTATAACATTTTTTTGTTAAATAGTTCACTAAAATCTTCTGCTTTATAAAATTGCTTGGAAAGTTTATAAAGTCAGCAGGTTTTTGAAATTCTGATAAAGAAGGAGATTATCTAAATGCAGTCTTTTAGTTGCTTCATGACATAGAGTTTTTTAAAGCTTTTTATGGTTTATTTTGCTTTTGAGTATTAATAGACTAGTAATTTGACTTTTTTTCTGGCATCATGCTGAGACAGGCAACACAGCACCTTAGGAAGATTCTCAGCTAAATAGCATGTAGTCATAAAATGTCAGCATATAGGATGTTATAATTCAAAGCAAAGTGCCCACAAATTAAATTTTATTGCAACCTACACAAATAAAACTTTACAAGCCTATTAGATAATATAAATGAAGATATGACTATAGAAATATAATATACTAGTATAAAATATTCAGGTAGCTACATATTGACATTTCTGTAATCTCAACAGTTGAAAAGTAGAGACAGACAAAACACCATGTATTTAAAGTTAGCCTGATCTATATATAGCAAGTCCACGCCAGCCAGAACTACATAACTAGACCCTGTATCAAAAACTAAAAAGATAACTGATACTGAGGGTCAAAGACAAAAATTGCATACCACTGGGGCTCTGTTCATTGCTCCAGTTCTGATATGCTGTTCCAGAGGTCTCTGCTTCCCTACGAGTGACCTGATAGGAGTTCAAGATTGGTGTTGCCTTCCAGACAGCCAGCAGGTTTGTTGGTGTGGCTAGATCAGAGGCTAACAGTTGGGAATGGTGTTTGACTTGCCAGGAACCCTTTGTCAGTTCTTCTCCTGTGCCATTCTGGGCTTCATGGTACCATCAGTGTCTCACAAACCCAGGAAAAAAGAGAAAAGGGTTGAACATTTCACCACAGTCTGAAGGTCAGTCATTAAGAAAACAAATGTTAGCAGGGCAGTGGTGGCACGTGCCTTTAATCTCAGCATTTAGCGGCTCTCTGAGGTCAAGGCCAACCTAATCTGCAAATCAAGTTCCAGTGCTGTTAAAGAGAAACCACACCTCCAAAATCAAGAAAAGAAAGAAAGATAACAAGCACCAGATACACAAGTCTGTAATCCCAGCACTTGGGAGGTGAAAGCAGGAAGATCCGGGAGTTCGCGACCAGCCTCAACTGTATAGCAGGTTTAAATCCACCTTCAGCTACATGAGATTTTGTCTACATAACAAATGCTGGCAAATGGGGTTGAAAAAAAAAAACTTTATACACCATTGGTGATAATGTAAACTAGGTCATAATATAAATAGAGCCGGATTAGAAGTCTGAAGCCTAGAAAGTGGAAGAAAGATACAATGAAAGTGTTTAGCTAGGTGTACTGAATACTGAATAAGGAAAAGAGCTCTTGACCAGGTGGGCATGGAAGGTGGCGTGTCCAGAGAGAGCATGGAAGCTGAGCATCACTCTTCCTATACCTCATCCTGTGTACCTCTTCATCCATATGCTAAAGCAGTAAACATGCATAGAATCTGGAATATTATCTTCCATAAAGTATGCAACAACCTCCAGATCATCTCTATATCTGTTTAAGTTTGATTACTCTGTGTATGTTCGTGTGTGTGTGACATGCTTGTTGTGAGTACAGATATGCACATGCCACCACGTGTGTGGAGGTCAGAGGGCAGACAAACTTAGGGAGTTGCTTCCTCAATGGGATTCAGGGATCAAACCTGGGCTTTTAGACTTTAATAACAAACCTTTCCTACTGAGCCATCTTACCGGCCCTCTGTTGCCTCATATCAAAGTGAGAAAGGAATATCAGATGTCAACTGATGGACGAGAAAAAGAGCACAAGTCTAATTCTTACAGTAGCGGAGCAAGAAGATAAAAGCCTCCTTGCTATCATATCAACATCATATACAATGTCAAACGAAAGAGAAAACCTAAGACCGGCAAACGTGATAAGATTCTAAATCCCAGCCTCCATGTTCATAAGAGGTGCCAAATACGAACACAGATTATGGAATTCTTAGAAGGTAACTTTACAAGATGAAAGAGATGACCCAGCTGCGGACCAAGTGCCTACGCTATCACTTGGAAGGTAGAGACAGGAGGATTGTATGGGGCCCAGGACCAGCCCAGACCTAAATTATTTCTTGTACCAGAGTGGAGGTGTGGGAATGAAAACACAGCTCGCTCACATGACTTTATCGGGAGGGAGTTTTCAGGGACCCTTTATGCAATCCTGAGTTCACATCCTGAAAAATCCCTGTGTTCATTCTCCAAACAGCTTTTATATCAAAACGTAAACTGAGCAGGAAGCATTATGTTTCCTAGGAAGCCGGGAGAATGACTGTGGTCACGTCCACAGCCATCTATGTCCATTTTGTCAGAGCGTCCTCTCTGTGCCTGCTCTGTCACATGACACCTCTTCCTCAGGTGACCTTGATTACAGTAGAAGGAGCAGAACATTAGCATATCCTGACTTGGGCTGTCTCACTATCAAAGGCTAAGTGACCGCCTTCTGTCTGGAGGTTGCAAGTTGTGCCTTGCCAGGTCGCTCAAAATTGACTGCCATGCAATGTAGAACTATGGGACTGTATAATCCGGCCCCTATAATCCTTTTTTTCTTATTAATAATTGCATCTGCCTTAGGCAAAGACTCCTTTGCTTAGACTAACCTGTCATCTGAAACAAGCATTTTAATCATGTGAGTTTTTGTCTTAGGCATCTGGGGAGAATCTTCAAACCTGTCTGACTGTTGACCTCCGTGAATAAAAGAGATTGAGGGCGAGAAATACCTTTGGGCTCTGTGTCTTTTTAGTTAGGAGCGATCATAATGTTTTATGAATAATCATGTTCCTAAAGACTATAGTCTCCTATTTAAAGGAGAGGAGGGTTGCCTGAGTTGAAAATGTTTTTTTATCTGGTTTTAGAGCCCACCTCTTAACAATTTTATATTGTATTAAAATCTAGAATTTTTAACACATGCATTAAATCTAAACATTTGCAGGGCATGTCAAGCTTTTTTAACATCTTACAAGCAGTTACAATATGAGGTCAATGTCATAATTTTGGAATGCGAATTAACAATAACTCCATAATATAACATATTACAATTTTTAAATCCATATTAGTCAAAAGACAAGAAAAAATTTTTTGAATGAGTGAGAGTCCAATGACATTGCTGCTATCAAATACCAGTTCCAGTCTCTGAGCAGCAGTTGAACCCTTAGGCTGCCCCCCTTTTAAGTGAAGAGGGGCTTTAGTCATTTTTTTTATTTTGGTTTTGTTGTTGTTGTTCTGCTTTTCCTGAGGGGAAAGTTTAGGACTTAGTTTTTAGGTCCAATATTTTTATGGATATGAGTTTTGTGTCCCAAAGATTAAAACAGTTAAATATTTAGTCTCCATTTTTGATTCAGCTCCAGAGCAAACAGGATTTAGGCTGTGAGCAGGTTGTTGTCATTGCAGCCATCGCAGCAGGGCCTCTGTGACTGTGTGTGTCCCAGTGTCTGGAAGCTGCTCAGCATCCCAGGGATCAGGCACTTCTCCGTGGGGGCAGGGAAGACTGGACCAGGACTCGCTTTCCTAATCCTCAGTGGGGCATTTGCAGCTACGATGTCATCATTTTTGTACATGTAGTTATCTCGCTTAGCTTTTGTGTGTGTGAGAAAAGCATAAAAACATCCTCGATCCCAAATTAATATAGGGCTGGGTCTTTTTATAATTTATTGTAAGGGCTTTTTTACGTTGCCCTAACAAAGGTCATCTTGGTGTCACCATGTCACATCTGTCTGCAGAAGATTTGTCTGCATCTTTTATCCTTTTAAGTTGTTTTTAAGGAGCCATGGCATGTTTCACAAGTTTTTTGTTATTAATCATATATGCAGTTCTTTTGTTGGAAGAGCCATTTATAAAATTTTGTATAATGTCCTTAAAGGGACCTTAAAGGATTAAGATTAGCATTATATAATTAGCATTATATACATTCGCAAAATATAATTGTGTGAATAGCACCAACAATCAGCTGGGAAAAGATTATTACTCTGGCCTTTAAATTGAACAAACATAGTTGTCCAAGAATCACTATCCTAAAATTATCAATTAATCTATTGCTTAGTTTAAGAAACATTGATCATAGTCAGTACTCAGCTAAAACATCTCCTAGATTTTATCCTGCTCTTTTGTATTAAACAAGCTACTGCTTTAAATTAAGAGTTTATTATCGTAACTAGTAAAATGGGAAGGTGCAATCATAAGAAGCAGACCGCTTTTCCATAAAACTGTTGTAGGAGTGACTTTTGTATTTAATATACATGCTCGCTAAGGCCGAATCAAAATTAATATAAAGTATTTGCTGATTATATACTCTACCTGCCTGAGTGCCTGTTTGGCAGCTTTTGTAAGCTGTCTATTGGGAACTGGCTCATTGCTCCCTCTAAGAATTTTACTTAGTGTCGCAAGATCTTCCATAAGAATATTATAATTAAGGCTTTAGCCATTGTATATCTCATTGAGAGTTTGTAAACTATCTTTCTTATAAGTTGTAAGTCTGCCTACTTTATAAGAAAATGGAAAAAAGAAAGCATATTTTACTGATGATGCTGGCATAACTGGATATTAATATGTAGAAGAATGAAAGTCGATCCATATTCATTGCTATGCACAAAACTGAAATCCAAATGAATCAAAGATCTCAACATAAAACCAACCACACTGAACCTCACAGAAGAAAAGGTTAGAAGTGCACTTGAAGGCAGTGGCACATTTCAAACACAGCCCCAGTGGCACAGACATTGAGAGAAACAATTAATAAATGAGATCTCCTGAACTGAGAAGATTCTGTAGAGCAAAGGACATGGTCAACAAGACATAATATCAGACTATAGAATGGGAAAAGATCTTTACTAATTCACTCCAAAACATACAAAAAACTCAAGAAATTGGTCATCAAAAGAACAAATAATCCAATAAAAGTATATGGTATAAACCTAAACCAAAAACTCTCAACAGATGAACTTAAAATGACTGAAAGACATTTAAAAAGTGTTCAACATCCTTAGCCATTAGAGAAATGCAAATCAAAACAGCTCTAAGATTTCATCCGATTTCTGTAAAAATGGCCAAGATTAAAAACACTGATGACAACTTATGCTGAAGAGAATGTGGGGTAAAGAAAAATTCCTCCATTGCTGGTGGGAGTGCAAACTGGCACAGCCACTTTGGGTACTAGTATGGCGATTTCTCAGAAAATTAGGCAGCAATCTGCCTTAAGACTCAGTGATACCACTTTTGGCCTATACACAAAGATGCTCAACCATGCCATAAGGACATGTGCTCAACTGTGTTTATAGCGGAATTATTTTGTCATAGCCAGAACCTGACAGCAACCCAAAATGCTCCTGTTTTACACAAATGATAAATGAGTTGAGATAAAAATCAGAGAAACATCACCCTTTACAAATAGCTACAAATATCATAAAATATCTTGGAGTAACTCTAAACAAGTGGGAAAACCTGTATGATAAGAACTTTAAATCTTTGAAGAAAGATATTAAGATATCAGAAAATGAAAAGCTCTTCTATTCCCTTGGGATGGTAGAAACAACATAGCAAAAATGACAATCTTACTGAAAGCGATCTATGAATTTAATGCAAATATCTATTAAAATTACAGCAAAATTTTTTACAGACCTCGAAAGAACAATCCTCAACAATCCTCTTTTCATAAGGAAAACAAAAACTCAGGATAGCCTAAACAATCCTGAACAATCCTGTACAAGAAAGGAACTTCGGAATGCATCATATCTGTGACTTTAAAACTTTACTACAGAGCCACAGTACTGAAAACAGCTTGATATTGGCATAAAAACAGATATGAAGACCAGAGCAGCTAAATTGAAGACCTTGGATATCAATCTACATGCCTACAAACTACAGATTTTTGACAAAGAAGCAAAAATTGTGAAATGGAAAAAAAGAAGGATATTTAACCTGCTTGCTTATTTTTTACAGACCTTTAACTGTACTGAAACTGCAGTTCCCTGAGGCTACCTTTTTTCAAACCTGCCTGTCAGCTCCTATCTGAAGCCCAGCCTGCCTTGTCAGGGGGCAGGACATGCTGCCTCCCTCTGCCAGCCTTCCTGCTGTACTAGGGAACAGGCAGTGTTGTTCCTCATTTCCCATTCTGCCTGGGGATAGGCCATGTTTTCTAAGTTTAAAAGTCCCATCCGAGGTCGGGGTTAGGGGAGGTTGGTACATTTACAGATTCTCTGCCGTCTGTCAGTGTGGCGGCTCTGAGATCTGTAGTGCGAGATCACAAGCTCAGGCGAGTCTACCTACACCGATTTTTACTATCTTTTTTTTTTTTTAATTTTAAGTTGAAACCATAAAATTAGGAGAATTTTTGAATCCTCTCCTCTGTTTTATTGGACGACTCTGGGTGCTGACTGTGGGAGGTAAAATTAGCTCTGTAAACTTTGTCTCCTGCTTGCCTCAGGCAGATTAGATTTAGCTGGCTACTGTGCACGGGTCAGCTATAGCACATGTGTGTAGAACTAACACACTATCTTAGCGGTAACCTAGGTTATCGCTAGCGAAAAGCTTTACTTTTTTCATTTTTTCTACCCGTTTAGCAGTGATAAAAGCTGCATCTCCTCAATCATAATGCCTACCAACTTTAGATATCTCTGGTTTTGTTTTTGTTTAACTTTTTTTTAGCCATCAACATACATAACTGAATACTCTTTTCTTGTCTCCTATATATAACTTATTATTTATAAATTTTTACTCCCGATTTTATTCTCCCACTTCTTATTATGCTTTTTTAAAATTTTACTCTTTATTTTTGAGTGCTCATTTTCACTTTTTTACCTACAGTGCAATTTTTTGTAGGTTTTTTATATTTTTCTCTGTACATCTGGTCATTTCTTCATGTTTTTTGAGGTTTACCAATCAGCCCCACGTTGAGTGCCATATCTCGGGGTCCAGGACCAGCCTGGACCTAAATTATTTCTCATACCAGAGTGGAGGTGGGAATGAAAACACAGCTCACATGACTTTATCAGGAGGGAGTTTTTAGGGATCCTTCATGAAATCCTGAATTCATATCCTGAAAATCCCTGTGTTTATTCTCCAAACAGCTTTTATATCAAAATGTAAACTGAGCGGGAAACATTAGCATTCTCTTTCCTAGGTAGCCGGGAGAATGACTGTGGTCACGTCCACACCTTTCTATGCTGATTTTGTCACATCTCCTATCTATGCCTGCTCTGTCATGTAGACTGAAAAACACCTCTTCCCCAGGTGACCTCCTAAATTACAGTAGGAGCAGAACAACATTAGCACATCCTGACTTGCTTTGGATGGATGGCATCAGGCTGTCTCACCATCAAAGGCTGAGCGACCACCTTCTGTGTGGAAGGTACAAATTGTGCCTTGCCAGGTTGCTCAAATTTGTGACTGCCATACAATGTAGAACTATGGGCCTGTATAATCCGGCCCCTACAGAGGATCAGCAGTCTCACCTCATCAGTACGGTGCTTGCTTGCCTTGCAGACATGAGGACCTGTGTTCAGTCCCAAGAACCCATGTGGAAATACAGGTGTGGTGACAGTTTGTAATCCCTACACTGGAGAGTTAGAGAGAAACAAATAGCCGACAAGGCCTACGTGACAAGGTCCAGACTGATGATAGGTGGATAGCACTGTCGGGGACCAGCCTCGACAAAAATAACTCTTGCCAGGGTAAAGGCATGGGGATTTAGAAATATAGTAAAGAATATGAAGACGTGAATGAAAATAATAAAACGGAAAAACATAGACTAGTATCAGGAAGGAATTCCAGTGAGTACTGAAAATTCACCTGTGTTTAATTTCCAACTGCTTAAAATACTCTTGACCCCAAAAGGTAGGAGTAAGACAAAAAACTACATTAACATGATACAAGGAAATGAACATACCAATTGAAGGTTGCGGGCCACATCATAGTTAAACATTCTGTTGTTAGAACAAAACAAGTCACATGCACAGACTAGATCAAACATTCTGTAGGCAAACCACTCCCTGGGTGGAATTCAAAGTTATCTCCATAAGGGAACTGGAACTTAGTTGGATCCAGTAGACTTTTGTTTGAGGTAAAAATATCTACTTCTCTATTTCTGAAACACAAGGTCTTGTTATTAGCCACACCTGTTGACAATAACCTTGAGAGAGCAGAGGTCTAGTCTAGGTGGGACTTTGGTTTGGGGTAGGTTCACAATAACCTTGAAGGAACTAGAGGTAAGTTCCAACTCTCTGACCTTTGGTCAACATGGAAATAGGCTCACATTTTCAAGCATCCACATAGCACCTGAGGAACAATACCTGAAGACATTTGGCTTCCACATGTATATATGTATATACACACACACACACTAAGGGTTGGTACACTCAGTGGTAGAGCACTTAACCTAGCACATGTAAGGTACAGGTGGAATCCCTAGTGATGCAAAGTACATACATACATACATACAGCTGGGAGATGATTCAGCTGGTAAAATCCTTACCACACAGACATGAGGACCCAAGTTTGGAACCCTATCATTGACATACATGACAGATGAGTGTAGCAGTCGGCCTGCAATTCCAAACCACAGGAAGGTCTGGAGCCCCCAGAGGGAGTTGACTAGCCAGACTAGCCTAAATAACAATTCTGGGTCCCATGAGAGACCCTGTCCTGCAGCTCCATGTCTGATGTCACAGGGATTACTTAGATGACTTTACTTTTCCGACTTTGCTGCCCACAACACAATTCTCTCTCCGCCTGGATCCATTCCTTCTATGCAGATATCCCACAGCTCTGGCACCTCTAGCATCTTGGGGGCTCTAATGCAATCCAGGATTCAGTTTCACAGCTTCACACAATGGCCTTCAGGACCTCCATGCAGGCATTCCCCTGCCACACACCTGGCCTCAGAGTCCGTCCTTAACCTCATGGGAAGATTCTCAACCCCTTTACTCATGTATCCTTCATGACTCTAAAGCCAGAATCACATGGACACACTGCTAAATTTGACTGCCTGCTCAGGATTACCTTTTGGAATGGCAATGTTTAGTCTATACTAGTATATGTTAGAAGTATATGGTTTGCTTTTACAGTGGGTTTACAATTAAGTCTCAAAAGAGACTTAAACTGTGTTGAGCCTGTGAAAGACTATGGGGACTTTTGAATTTGAACTAAATGCCTTTGGCATTAGGATTTGGTCATGAGCCTATGGGGGCCAGGGAGTAGAATGTGTTGGTTTGAATAAGAATGGCCCCCATTGGTTCATATATTTGAATACTTGGCCCCAGTTCGTGGAACTGTTTTGGAAGGATTGGGAGGTAGGTATGTATGGTCTTGGAGGAGGTGTGTCACTGGGATCAGATGTTGAAGTTTCAAAGACTCCTGCAATTCCCACTGTTCACTCACTCCACCCCCTCATTCATGGTTGCGGAGCGATTTCTTCACTCTGCCATCATGGACTTGACCCCTCTCAAACTATTGGCCAAAATATAAGCTTTCTTCTCTAAGTTGCCTTGTCAATGTGTTTTATCACAGCAATAGAAAAGTAACTAAGATATCTGCCTCAGTATATAAAGTAGAGACTGCCTTGCAGGGTGCAGTCCTACAATGACCAGCTGTGAATGGAAAGCCCAAGAATCTAGTAGTTGCTCAGCCGTGAGCCTGGGTGTCCGAGCTGGTCTTCTGGATGTACTGGCAAGGTGAGGGCAAGCAGGTGAAGAACACCCTCCTTCTTCCATTGTCCTTACATAGAGAAGGCGTGGCCCAGATTAAACGTGTGCCTTCCAGCCTCAAGGTCTGGATTAAAGACCTGTGTCATTTAGCCTCAAGATCCTGATCGCAGGTGTGCCCTCCATTTCTGGATTATATCACTCATTCCAGATATAGTCAAATTGACAACCAGGAATAGCCATTACAACACCCTAATGTGGGCTTTGGTTTCTCAAGGGAACATAGCATTCTTAAGGATAGCTATATATACAGTTTTTGGTGACTATCCAAGTTACATTGTTCACAGTGTTTAAAAGATTAAGAACATTTTGTTATGTTTGTATCTAAGAAACTTGTGTTTAATGAGTCATGAGATCATGATGGTTCTTAGGTATTTGGTATGGTTTCAGTCTGAAACCATAAAGGTACCTGATAACATAAAACAGGTCACTGTATTTGTGAAGTTCCAGAAACGCAGGGAAGCACTAAAGAAAACCCCAGAACTGTATCCTCTTGATTTCCCTTGGGTGTTTACTTGCATATACTGCTGACATTAGGAGAAAAAAAGGAGGGCCCTGTTTATCATCCACAACATAAAGGCCACTCAGGAACAAGTCATCAGAGTCTAGTGGTCATTTTGCCCTGGCTGACTGATGACAGTAATAAGTTAGTTGGTCTCCATCTACCACCAGTAAAGAACTGACACTAACCTGTTTTATTCCTCACTTCCTGTAGCCCCTTTAGAACTTACTCTTGCTGTAGGACAATGGTCTGTACCCTTTCACTTGTATTTTAAATAAACACTGATTGACCTAGTAGCTTGGGGCTTCTTATTAACTAATTCTTACATCCTACATCTTAATTCATTATTCTTGTTTGTGTTAGCTACATGGCTTGGTACCTTTTCTAGCAAGGCAGTCACATCTTGCTTGCTTTATGTCTGGGTGATGACTTCAGACTGAATCTCTCCTCTTTCCAGAATTCTAATGGCCCCACCTCTACTTCCTACCTGGTCACCTCACCTATACTTTCTGCCTTGCTGCTGGCCAATCAGCATTTATTTAAAATATTAGATTCAGAGTTCTTGTTTTGGGAAAAAAAGAGGGGACAGTGCTGTGGGACAATGGTCTTTTATCCTGTCACTTGTATTATTTTTAATAAAATGCTGATTGGCCAGTAGCCAGGCAGGAAATATATGTGGGGCAATGGCAACCAGACAGGAAGTAGAGGTGTGGCAATGAGAATTCTGGGAAGAGTGAAGTTTCAGTTAGCAGTTGTCACCCAGACACAGAGGAAGCCAGACACAGAGCAAGCAAGATATGACTGCCTTGCCAAAAAAGGTACCAAGCCACATGGCTAACACAATTATTATAGGCTGATATAAGTTATAAAAATTAATTAATATGAAGCCTGTGCTGATAGGCCAATCAGTTTAGTTTTTCTTTGTGTTTTTCTTTGGGACTTAACGACTATGGGATGCTGGGCAGGACAGAAACCTCAGTCAACATACTATTTTCTTAAAAAAAATTCTTACGAGCTTAATTATGACTAGTTTGTAAATAAAACCATTTACCCCGCAAACAGGACTCTCTATTCAACTTGAGAGAGAGAGAGAGAGAGGCAGAAGATAGGAGTTTAAGATGGTGTGCCTAAGCTGCACCAGACCCTATCTCAAAATCAAAACAAAACTGTATATGGTTTATATTTTATCAGGCAGCATTTGGGTTTATATGTCTGCTTTCATCAATGAGGAATATTTTAAGAGTTAATTAGCATTATTTTTATATTTACTGAGTTTTCCAACTAAGATCAATAATGTTTTGGGGGGATTTTGGGAATTCTAAACACTTAGTAAACACTTTTAGACACTAACAGAGATGTTTCTTTTTCTGTTCATTAGTTCCAAGTTATAAAAAAAAAGGGGGGGCAGAGAAAGTCTGATCAATGGCTACCATTTGACCAAAGTATAAGTAGCTTATCTGCCCCCAGAAAAAAATTTAATAGGTCATGTGGTAGGCAAAATAAGGTTGTTTGCCCCAAAGAGTAGTACATTTGTATAGTAGGCTGTGTTATATGGCTAGGGAGAATTAAAGTTGTAGTTAGGATAATGGAGATTGGTGAGTATCCCGGCTCACCGTGTTTGGATCCAGTGTAATCAGAGGGTCCTTGTGCATGCATGAGGACACAGTGTCAAAATTATGCACCCTGAGGAAGAATCGCCGCCAGTGACTGACCCTGAAAACACACGGGGACCACTGGACAATACAGTCTACCTCTACAGGTGCAGGATTCAAAGACATATTCTCTGGGTGCCTTAGAAGGCACAGAGGCCCTGCCGGTCCTTTAATTTTAGCCTGCTGAGATCTATTTCAAATGCATGATTCAAATGAAGGATTATAAAACCGCCTGTGTTGTATTTAAGCCACCAAGCATGTGATAATTTATTGCATCAGTGTGGGGGCTCAGAAAAGGACGCGAAAGCGCAGCATTTCAGCATGCTGAGCACTTTGAACTAAGGGAATTGGAAGAAGGCCTAGGAAGCTGCCCGAGAATCAAGGTCCCTGGGATGTTGTTTCCTTCCCCCACAGTGCAGGGAGAAGCTTTTCTCTGCAGTCCCCTTATCTAACTACACGCAGGAGCCAAAAAAAAAAAAAAAAAAAAAAAAAAAAAAAAAAAAAAAAAGCACAAATTCCCTGCAATCCTCTTAAGGAAATTTCATTAACCAAAGAAGATTAAATTCATCAGAGGAAGAGACTGAGAATCAAACACCACATGTAGAACCCAGTGAACTCTGACCCAAGCCATCGTGTGTTCTGTGGGCCCTTCAGTTCTCTTCTAAAAATGTTCCACCCTTCTGGATTGTCTATCCCCTCTACACCATCCCTCAGTTTTCCTTCCTATAACGCCAGATGCATAAATGTATGAATCTTATTGAGTTATTGAGTACTCTCCTTCCTGTAAAGCCCCCATACACATAAGTACACACACCCTTTCTCTAATCTGTTGCTACTGTTTCAGCCCACGGAAAAACCCAAGCCCTAGTGAAGTGGGAGAGGGACCTCTGCCCTTTAGCAGCAACTGTGAACTCACAATATTTGTTCATTATTCATTTGTGTAATTGAGGAAGTTGGACACAAGGTGGCAGTAGACTACCAGATTCGTTTGCACCTCAGCCCTCTGCAGTGTTGGTCAACTCTCAAATTCAGTCTTGATGTATTTTCTTATTTTTAAGGAACTAGCCTCTCCAGAGCTAATGGATTGAACCCAGGATTGTATGCATGCTAGGAAAGGGCTCAACCACTGAGCTGCTCCCTTAACATTTCTTTGAGGCAGGGTCTCAATGTCACCCACTCTGCTATTGACCTCTGTGACTATAGCCCAGGATTGTCATCCTTCAGTCTTGGCTTCCCTAATAGCTGGAACTACAGACCTGACACCGACGCCAGTTTGAATTCACTATGAAGCTCCAGCTGCCTCCAGCTTTAGATCCTCCAGTCTCCGCCCCCCCGAATTCTGGGATTAAGGTTTGCACCAACACACGACTAATCCTAAAGCATTTTAAAACCGATTTCTGGCAGTATTGGTTTATATCCACACGATGAACAGTGAGCGAACAAGAATATGTGTCCCAACAGTAGAATGCTCTGTTTCTAGCGCCTTGAACGCTGATGGCAGCCCATAACAGATGCCCGATAAATAATTGAATAAAAAAACATCTTGTGCCCGATTTGCATGTATAAATTGTTGGTTGAGTCTCTTTTCACATTAACCTGAATATTCTGGAACGTGAGTGAAAATCCTTTTGCCAGGATTTGCTAAAAGTAGCGCTATGCATGGAACACTTGTTTATTCAAATGCAGTTGCGGTACATTCTCTGTGTTAGAAACGACACAGCCATTTCTCGTTCTGTAGCGCCTGGCGAGGCCGGGCCCAGCTGTATCCAATTTAAACCCAGTGCCGCCGCTCCTCCCCCCCCACCCCCCAGCTTCCTAGTCACCTCTCCTCACATGTAAGTGATTTGGAGGGAGCTGTGGTCAGCCCAACAATGAGGCAGAAGCACCTGGGGACAGAGGGGACCTCTCAGTACTCCACGCCTTTCTGTCACCGGGGGTTGGGGTGGGGAGTGAGAGTAAGAGGCCAAGGGAGAAAGCATCCTCTCAGGAGACTTGCCGGTTGTTGCAGTGGGAACAGGTTTTTCCCTCTGTCTTCCATAATTAACTGGAACTCCCTATAATGAAAGAAAGGAACAAGAGAAGAGCAAGCATGTTTTTTAACCTAAATTCCTCATACCTCCTGGATGTGTGGAAGAAAACAAAGAAATCTCTAGAGTAGATCTTAAAGACCAAACAAACAAAAAACCCAAATATTTAAACATCAGGCTGAAATACTATCGGGCGTTGAAACAGTGACAAGAAAGGCCTGGAAAAGCATCCTGTAACAGAAACAAGTTGCCGTGCCTGTGGATTTTGGTCCTTGTTTCTTCGCTCTTTGTTCAGAGGATGAAGTCCAGGCCTTGCATATACTGGGTACAACACACACACACACACACACACACACACACACACTCCCCTACCCCACCTCACCCTGAAATCCCACCCTTTCTTCCTGGTGCAGAGAAGACACCTTACAAGTTGGATTTCTTTTAGAAATGTGAATTTCATGTTACTGAGGGGAGGGCCGAACCTGTGTAAGCCTTCTAGCTTCTCCACCCTCACGCTGATTTAACAATTTCCCAGTCTGGAGCTCAGCAGGGTAAGGCTTCATTTGTTTCCCAACGACATTACTGTGGGCAAGACCTCTGGACTGTGGACGAAGCTAGCAGCTGCTTAGGTTGGTTTTCTGGGACCGAAGGGCTGTTGTTTGTAAGAACCCTGACTTCACTTCAGCCTGCAGATTCTGAAGGGTCACCAGACCAGGTGAGTCTTGGCACCTCTGTCTTCATATTGCGTCCATCACTTCTGCTGCCGTCGTCTTTCCCCGGGAATCTCCACTTCTGCAGAGAGAGGTGGATGATTCGATAACCGCTTTGTTTGGAACTATAATGCATCACCAGCATAGGCTGGCCTTGTCTCTCCCTCACTGGGTTTCCTTAAAGGCTGAAGAAACCTATCAACCACCTTTTCCATAAACTCTAGACCATAAAAAGCTCCTGGAAACATGGGCCTGTTCCCAGAAAAGGCGCGAATATATTAGGCTCTTCATTATTCCTCTCCTGTCTCCGACGTCTCAGATCCCTAGAACCGAGGAACTGGTGTGTGAGCAGAACTGCCTCTTTATCCCTTAACACAAAGTAAAGCTTCTCTCTCATGCTTGTGGCTCCTGGACATTGGCTTTCTGTGGACTAACCTTCTGGACCTGGGCTTGGCAACGGGCAGCGCTATTCTTACATCGGTAGTTTCTCAAAATAGCCAGCTCTACACAATCAATATGCCAAAGATGGCATATTTGAAAGATGGCATATTCTGGCCTTATACTGGGTGGTTTTGTGTGTCCACTTGACACAAGCTTAGTCATCAGAGGAAGGAGCTTCAGCTGAGGGAATGCCTTCACGAGATCCAGCTAGAAGGCATTTTCTCATTTAGTGACCAACGCGGGAGGGCCCGGCCCATGGTGGATGGTGTCAACCCTGGGCTATTGGTCCTGGGTTCTATAAGGAGATGAGTTGAGCAAGCCATGGGAAGCAAGCCAGTAAGCAGCACCCCTCCACGGCCTCTGTATCAGCTCCCGCTTCCAGGATCCTGCTCTGTTTGAGTTCCTGTCCAGACTTCCTTCAGTGATGAACAGCCATGCTGAACTGTCAGCCAAATAAACCCTTTCCTCCCCAGCTTGCTCTTTGGCCATGGTTTTGCAGCAATACAACCCCTCACTAAGACAATAGTACATCCTACGCTCACGAGACAATAGTATATCCTGAGTCTCCAGATGCCCTATAAACGCTGCTGCTTTTCCCTCCTCCCTCTTCAAGTTGGTTCGTAGTTAGTAGTGGAAAGTGGCACAAGATCAGAACTTCCCAATGATGGTGGTGCTGCATGTCTGAAATCCAAACACTTGGTAGGGGGAGGCCGGAAGCCTAGGAAGGAGTTCAAGGCCAGCCTAGGACACAGGAGACCCTGTCTCAATAAACTGAAAGAAATAATTTCCCATAGATGGGTGTGTGTTGTCCTTTTACATCTTTGCAGGACCAAACCCATAATGGAGACAATGGGAATGTTCCTGGGAAGAGGGAAAGAAAGGAGGGTTGGGGGCTCAAACTGATACCAGAGTATGGTAGTCTGGCATGCTGCTCACTTCAGACAGGTTCCCGTCAAGGAAGGGCTTTCTCTGAAGTTCCCTTAACTTAGTAATGTTCTTCCAGAAGCCACGCTAGTCATCCATCTGTCCATCCATCCATTCCGCCCCCCACAGTCATCAGCTGAAGAACACTGACTCGCAGGAAAGGGGCCTAAATGTCTGCATTTACCGTCTGGATTTTTTTCGTTTTGTTTTGTTTTTGCTTTGTTACTGTTGTCGTTTTTTGAGATGAGATCTTGCGTATTCCAGGCTGGTCTCAAATGTGCCATATAGTCTAACTTGAAGTCTTGAATTATAAGCAATGCTGCTTCGGCCTCTTAGTCGCTCAGGCTACAGGTGTGCATCACACCTTGCTAGGCTGTCCCATCGTTGCTAAGCACTACCACCTGAGAGACTCTACGGCACAGCCTAGCAGCCTCTCTGCTCCTTGGCCATGCTTCCCCTCTCCACTGTATGGATATTCATTTCTCTGGACGTCCCAGACCTCTTTGCTGTCACCACCTCCTCTGAGAAACCCCTACTTTTTTCCTGTAGCTCAAAGCGCTATGTAAGCTTCAACCACCTGTCCCTTGGAGTCTCATATTTTGTGCGACGCCTATGTGCAAGCTCATAAACACATCTGCAGGCCTCTTTATACCCACAGACTCAGTTATCAAAGCTTTAGAGGGCAGAGGGGAAGTTCTTATCATTCCTGCAGAAGGGCGGGGCTGGCTCATCATTGGCCTCAAACTCAGAGGGGGAAATAACAGGTGTCGATTTCTCAATACCTAAATATGTATGTTTGTGTATAGTTTACCCAGAAGAAAAGAAACAAGATTATGTCCAGTTCCATAGAATTTCTGTCTGCAAGCCCTAAAATAAAAAATATGGGATCCAAAACCAATGTGTTTTTACTTTTTAAAAGATAAGGAAGGGATTTGAAGGCAACTTGCAATTTTTTCCTTCAAAAGAGAGTGATTTGCCATTCTTTAATTTGATCAAATTTTTTATGCTTCAAACACAGACTAGGGCTTTAAATATTAATACTCTTCAGAAAGTGGGAATGAAATTGTCAAGCTTTCATGAATTAATTATCACGGTTTTAAAACCCTAACTTTATACAGTATATCACAAAGTGAAAAATGGCTTTTCCAAATCCTCTCTTCCTTTTGCTGTTAATTCATGGTTAAATAATTTTTATTTGTGCTACATTGTGTGGCCATATATACTTTGAGGGTTCCTGTTTCTTGGTATTATGCAGTTGCAACTCTACATACATTTACTAACATAATTCTAATAATTAGTGAACTATTAGTGTGGCTTGTTGGTAGAGCACTTGCCCAGCAATTACAAGGCCCCGGGCTCTAGCCCCAGGACTGCACAAACAGCAATAGTAAAAAAACAACTTTTTCATTTTTATTAAAGTGGACTACTTGAACACTATGGAAGGTCAAACATGGGTAAGTGTATGCTTTGCCAACAGCCCTTTCTGTACCCTCTTGCCCCTCTCATTTACCAAGAAGACGACTTCTTTCTTCAGCTGTTTTCACTGATTGTGCTCTTATTTCTAGACAGTATCTAGAAGTTATCTATTTCTCTTTCGATATTTTTGTTTTGCTTTCATTTCATATCTTGGTTTCTTTGGGACAGAGTCTCACTTTGTAGCTGGGCTGGCTTGGAACTCACTGGTCTAGCCTCACTGGTCTAGCCTGGTTTTAAACTGAAGCAGTCTTCTTATCTCAGCTCCCCAGTGCTAGTATTAAAGGCACGAGTCTCCATGCACGGCATCGGCCCTTTGATTTGAAGGAGAAAGTGACTGAACATGGAATTCTTGATTGAAAACTCATCTTCTCATGGAAGTGTGTAGGTACAGCTTTATTATTTTCTACCTCCCATTTGAGAAATTTGATGTTATTGAGGGTTATTTTTTTTTTTTTTGGTTTGGTTTTGGTTCTTATTGCTTGGTTGCCTATAAGTGAATGTGTATGTGTGTGTGTGTGTGTGTGTGTGTGCCTGAGGAGACCAGAAGAGGGCATCAGATTCCCTGGAGCTGGAGTTAAAGACAGTTGTAAGCTACCCCATGTGGGTGCTGGCAACTGAACTGGAAAGCAACAAATGCTCTTAACTGCTAAGCCATTTCCCCAGCTATTGAATATTCATTATAAAAGTACCATCTTGTTTTGTTTTATGGATATAATATTCTCCCCTACATCTCTGAAAATAGCAATGACTATCTTTTTTTTCTGATTCTTTTTTCTCTCCATCATTGGAGTTTTCTGTGGGTTCTTTTCCTAAAGACAAACAAACAGCCACAAACCTGGTTTTGGTCTGGCTCTGCAGGAAAAGGTGCCTAAGCCTGGAGACCCAACTTGATCTCTGGGCCCCACGTGGTAAAAAAAAAAAAAAAAAAAAAAAAAAAAAAAAAAAAAAAAAAAAAGAACCAATTCCTTCAAGGTTTTCTGACCTCCATAGGCATGCATGCATGCACACACACACACACACACACACACACACACACACACATAAATGTAAAAGAAAAAATGATGTACTTACTGGGGCATCTTTTATATGCGATGGAATGTATACCCACTTAATTTTCCATCCTTTCCCTTGAACTTGATCTAAATTTCCCAAGACTCCAGCTCTGTTCTTGCAGGGTGCCATCCTAGCTTCTGGTGCTCTAGAATCAGGAGGAGCTGGGAAGCCAAGAGTTTCTGTGGTGC
Source organism: Arvicola amphibius (assembly GCF_903992535.2). Taxonomy (NCBI): domain Eukaryota; kingdom Metazoa; phylum Chordata; class Mammalia; order Rodentia; family Cricetidae; genus Arvicola; species Arvicola amphibius. The sequence continues at coordinate 21,473,818 of NC_052049.1, forward strand.
TGCGCACAGGCTCTCTCACCTCCCTGGTTTTCAGTAGGCGTTCACTGCTCCAACAGCCTTATGCAAGCCCATGGCCTGGAAAGCCGCGGGGTGCTATTTAGAGACAGCAAAGGAAGAACTGAGAGGAGGACTCAGTGGGGACTGGACGTCTTTTATTACTCACCCAAGCCTCTGCCTAAGCCGAGGGCCCACATGGTGCCTATAATCAGCTGGAGTATTTATACAAATGCCGAACAAAGGCAAGCGACTCCACGAGCTCAAGGCTGCACTAACTCCTAATGGTGCATTCGCTTGTCTACCTCACCTTAGCTTCCATCACTACCTTCGAAGGGGGAAAACGGCCTGCAGTCCTCCTCCCACATCTGACTGAAAATCCACAGACCACTCGAAAGGACGAGCTCATAGCACCAGCCTCAGACACCAGCATGGAAAAGTCATGGTGGCCGCCTCAGACAGCTACAGGGACAAGACATGATGGCCGCCTCAGACACTGATACTGAAAAGTCTCTCACACAGACATAATCCTACCCCACATTTTCTTCTTCCTTCCTTCCCACCCTTCCTTTCTTTTTTCTTCTTACCTTCCCCTTTTTCTTTTTCTCCCTTCCTTTCTCCCTTCTTCTCTTCCTCCTCTTTCATCATACCCTCTCATGTAGGTGAAGTCACTCTGGAACTCCAAACACATTGGCCTCCTGCAGGCCAGGTGGCAGGTGTGGGCTACCATACCAAAGTTTATTAGCGGACTGCGAAGAAATTTCTCTTTTCTGTCCAGTAGCTGAGTCTTTGGAGTTGTACAGTGTAAGGTGGGCTGGCTGCTCTCTGCTTAGTTCACTGTTTATTTGGAAATTGCTTTCTTGGGCCCGTTTGCCGCTTTCCACATCGACTTTCTTTGTTTTCCTACCAGTTCTTTTTCTGCTTACTTTTTGTTTTCTCTTTTTTTTCCTTTTTTTCTTTCTTTCTTCTTTTTTTTTTTTTTTTGACAGAGTCTCACTCTGTAGCCTAGGCTGACTTCAAACTTACGGCAATCTTCCTGCCTCAGCCGTGGTACTACAGGCATGAACCATCAGGTTGGGCTTCCAGTTTTTATCATGGGTTTCTGCTTCCCCAAGAATGTTTATTCTGGAAGCTATAGCTCAGTGATTGGGTACATGCCTAGCATGCACAGGCTTCTGGATTCTAACCCAAGAATGGCAAATATGATAATAACTTTTATTATTAGTTCCCTAATTGTCACAAATGTACCTCACTAAGGGAGAAACTTGGCGAGGGGCATATGGATGCTCTTTACTCTTTGCAACCTTTCTAAAAATATAAAATCATGATTTTGAATTTTTATTTTAAAAAATAAAACCTTGATTATATATCCTTTAGTTAATTAATATTACTTATTGTAGTTTTATGCAATAGTAACGTCAGAATCTTGGCATCTGTAAGGCTGGCGCTTGCATGCTGTCCTTCCTCAAAATAGTGCTGGTGAGTGTGAGCCCTTTGTAGTCTGCGCAGTTCTGAAGTCTATGAAACATCTTTTCACATCACCTCAATCACACCGTTGAGATTTTGGTTGACTCTGGCTTTCTAGATTTAATTGAAAGAGTCAAGATCTTTATGATATTGAACCTTCTATCTAGGAATACAGTATAACTTTATGAAATAGGTTGGGCATGACTATAGTTTCTCTGCAGCTCATTAAGGAGTCTAGACAGGTGGGTAGCAAATCCTATACGTCCAGCTCTTTGCAGGCCAGTGCAGGAAGATTGTGAATTCAAGAGTAGACTGAGCTATATCCTGAGACCCCTTTTTACAAAGAAATGAAAACCAAGAGGCAGGGCCTGTTCTCGGCCGTGGCTCTGGGCTGGCTTTGCTATTTGCTTTATGTAGCAGGATGTGACAGAAGTGAGTTTTGCAAGTCATAGAAGATGAGGTGAATCATTTCTGACTTCCTTCTTTGGGATGCTGCTGCCTGCTTTGGAATGCCATTCCAGGATCCAAACCCATACGGCAAAGAGAAGCCCAGGCTATCCTGGCAGCCCCGGTGGCTTTAGCACAGCTGAATGCATCCATGTCAATGAACCCAAGCGAAAGGCAGAGGACTCATTGGGCTATACACAGAGTTCTATAGAATGGTAAACTGTCATTGATTTGAGCTACTACTGCCTCCCATGGCGTTCTACTCTTCAGCAGGGACAGGCTGAAAGAGAAGCTGGCTTCTCATAGAGGGTGCTGCTGCAGAGAAACAGCCCGTGAAGATCTGGCTAGGTCTGGGCAGTGGATGATAGAGGACAGGAGGAGACTTGGGCGGAGCTAGAAAAGCACCGAGGAAAATACGGTAACCGTTTAGAAAACAAACAACCCATATCTTTTGGGTTTTTTTTTATTATTTTGTTTTGTTTTTCAAGACAGGGTTTCTCTGTAGCTTTGAAGCCTGTCCTGAAAGAACTAGCTCTTGTAGACCAGGCTGGCCTTGAACTCATAGAGATCCGCCTGCCTCTGCCTCCTGAGTGCTGGGATTAAAAGTGTGCACCACCACCGCCCAGCCAACCCATGTCTTAGGTGAGAAAAAAGCGGCAAAACCATCGCTTGGGGCAGGGTGGGGGTGTGTGACTAGGAAGACAATGTGGTAATTCTTATTGACTAGCCTTATAGATTAGGTCTGAAAACCTTGCCCACATGAATTAAGTGATGTCATTACTGAGGAAGTAAATTCATCATAACAGAGAGGGTTCAGTTCCTTTTCTCGCTCCTGTGCCCTCTGCTGCTTTCTGCCATGTTATGAAGCTGAATGTAGTACATGTGTTATGGCGCCACAAGAAGGCCTGTGGCAGACAGATGCTGGCACTGAACTTGGGCTTCCCAACCTCCAGACTGTGAAAAACCACCTTCTATTCCACCTAAACCATTCCACTGTGAAAAACCATCTTCCATTCAGCATAAACCATCCAGCTTCTGGTTCCTGCTGAAGCAGCACAGACTGGTCTAAGACATAAACTGCTAATCTACCTAATACAAAGCTTATGTGACAATGGAGCCATCAGAAATGAAGTCCCTACTGGGTGTGGCGGTGCATGCCTTTAATCCCAGCACTTGGGAGGCAGAGGCAGGTGGATCTTTGTGAGTTGAAGGCCAGCCTGGTCTACACAGTGAGTTCTAGGACAGCCAGGGCTGTTACATTGAGAAACCTTGTCTAGAAAAACCAAGGAAAAGAAAGGAAGGAAGGAAGGAAGGAAGGAAGGAAGGAAGGAAGGAAGGAAGGAAGGAAGAAAGGAAGGAAGGAAGGAAGGAAGTTGAATGTAAACTGGAAAATTGGTGTGTTTTTAAAGACATTTGTGCTGAAAAGCTGTTGAAGGACAATAGGTTATGATCCATGATAGCATCTGGTAGTAATTTAGCAAGACTTGATGTTCAGATTCTTGCTGTCTCTGTCTTCGTTTCTTCCCTCTAGAGATAAGGTCCGTGAGCGGAAGGGCAGCTGGGATTCATAACTTGCTGAAGGGGAGAGTGGCGAAGGCGTTCAAAGAGGCCTTCTGCTTCTGCTGTATTCTCAAATGCCACGGTGCTGTACTTTGAAATAATGTGCCCTAAGCCCCCAATTAATGTGTGAGTCAGCACCCAATTAAACTCCCCTCCCAAGCCTACCTTTTCACCTGGTTATTTCCTACTTTGCCTCTAGTAGACAGGACATGAGCAAAGGCTTGACAAATCCTTGCACACTGTGGGGCTTTCCTTTGGGATACTTCTCGGAACCAAGCTATCACGCTCTGAGGAAATCAGTAGTAATGCAGAGAAGTCTGCACCGAAAAAAAACAGTAGCCACACCCACTCCCAGTTTGAACTTCTCAGACACCCTAATATCACAGCTGTGATGGCTAATCTTCATTGTCAGCTTGATTGAATTTAGAGTCACCATGGAAACACACCTCTGGGTGCGTCTGTGAGCGTTTTTACAGAAAGGGTTGACTGAGGCAGGAGAGCATATCTTATGTGTGGATGGCTCTAGCCCAAGGCTAGAATAAAAAGGAGAGAATAAGCGAATAGGCAGTCATCTCTCTCTCTGATGCGCTGTAACCAACTGCCCCCAGCTCCATCTACCTTGACCTTCCCACCATGTTGGACTATGTGCCCTCAAACTGTGAGCCAGAGCAACTTTCCTTCTTGAATTGCTTTGGCCAGGTATAGTACCACAGCAATGAGAACAACAACTCTTTCAAGCAATACCATATACAGTGAAAGAAACATATGGCCAGCCCATAGATTGCTGGGAATGACATATGCTTGTTGCTTTGAGATAGTAGACTTGGGGGGACTTTTATATAGTAGCAGAGAGTTGAAACACTAATGAAAATGTGACTCTAACAGTTACAGACTAAACTGTATCCCCTCGAATTCATTTGTTGCAGCCCTAACCTCCAACTTGGCTGTAACCAGAGAGTAGGGTTCCTGGAAAGGCAGTATTAGAGGAATCATCAGGGTAGAACCTTTATCTGATAGTTTTGATGCCCTTTTAAGAAGAGAGACCCCAATAGTCTGTCTGTTAGTGTCTGTCCTCTGCATACGCATATGGGGACACAATGAAAAGAAAGCCATGTACAAATAAGGAAGAACCCTTGACCAACACCAACTGAACTTTGATTTTGGACTTCTCCACTTCAGAACTTTGGCAGACTAGGTCACTCAGTCCATGGGGCCATTTTAAGGTGACAGGCCAAACAAGGTAACACACTATTATTTCTAGGAAGAAACAAAGTTCGTATTTTAAGCACATGTGATGTAATATAGGAAGATTGTACTAAACAAACAGCAGTTGGCAAGCAGAATTCCAAGAAAATCTAAGTATTCCAGGACCTATTGGGTTAGAAATTGAAACTGTTTTAAGTTTCCAGTCTTCCAAACTGGCAAAAGAGTCTTAGAATAATGATACATGGCCTTAACAAAGATGAAATAAGACCCCTTTGAAGCATCTCGGGGACACTTAAATGGAACCTTAAAGAGCTGTATAAAGGTGCTCCTAATAATCCTAACAGCATGGTCCCATCGCTTCTTACATGCCTCAAAGGAGCAAGAGACTCCCTGGAGGGTGGGAACATTGTGCCTGGGCATGGTGGCTCACACTTGTAATCCAGGCACTCAGGAGACTGAGGCAGGAGGATCAAACGTTGGAGATTAAGCTGAGGGCAGTGGCTCACATCTGTGTTCCCAGGATGCGAGCGGAAGCAGGGATGTGGCCAGTCTGTGCTACAGTATGGGACCCTATCTCAATAAAACAGAAAGTGAGTTGGAGATCAGCCCAGGGTTCTATAGATTGATAGTGAGACTCTGTTTCAAAAACACAGAATAAGAAAATAAATGTCCTATTTAGGGTAAGAGGAGACCCCCATTCATAGTCATAGGATGCACACAAGATTTTTAGTGTTTTTTTTTTTTTGGTTGGTTTGTTTTTCTCATAATGGTACTGTCATGTTGGATAAAACAGAACAGATGTGGTTTGAAAAGAAAGAGGTCCCTGGAGTCCACTTCCTATAGCTGGAGTAAATACAGGCTGAGAAGGTTGTTCAGCCGCAAACAAACAAAACAAAAACAAAAAAACCAAAGGCTACTTCTTACATTATAAAAACATATTAGAGGGTAAGGGAAGCTTTCAGAGAATGGATCCATAACCCATAGGTTAGAAACCACTTTGGGAGGTCAGACACTGACCCAAGTCAAGGCAATCATTGAGCTACTGGTAATACATACCTGGGTAGATTTCCAGCCTACTCAGAATAGTGTCTGGTGTGTGCATCCTACTTCTGTCTTTTTAAATCAAAGTCTGTATTATGTTGTCCTGATACTACTCATGATATATAGAGTACCTGAAGGACAGATAACTTGTCTCTAATTGTGATTATCATGAGTAAAGGGTACCATAACAGAGGCAGCACATCTTAGGAGTTCTATCCTTGTTTGGACCAGATCAACAGATGCTAGACTTTGATTCTACTTTTAGATTTCCATTTCATCTTTCCTGTGGTTTGTTTCCCTCTGTGTTTTACTGTTCGCAGTGACTGTTCTCGGGCTTCTAGTGCTCAGTCTCTAAACATATCACAGCCTAACTTCAAATAATGCTTCCACCTAAAATGTAATTATCCTTTCATTTCCTCCCTTTTGTTCTTCATGTGACTGTTGTCAGAGTTCCACTGTCACCGACATTAGAAATTCTATGATACGTTATTGCTTCTTGTTTTACATAATCAAATAGTCTCTAAATAAAATTAAAAACAAAGGGAAAAATCTTTTATATTTGCATACTTTAAAAACCATTATTCCCATTCTTCATTTCTTTGTGCAATCCCAGGTTAACCCCTATTATCAAACTGAACCTTTTGTTATTGTTGTTACTTTAATCTTTTAATAGTAAATTTTGTTCTTTCATACATTTACACTATGTATTTTTATCCCTTTCCTCTCCCCAGTATCTCCCATTTCCCTCTTGCCTCTACCAGACTCCTGCCCCCAACATAAATCTCTTCCCTTTATTTATTAGTTTTAGTTTTGTGTGGTACACTGTGGTGTTTATTCAGGGCTGTTTGTGCAACCCTGGGTTTAGAACTAATGTTCTGAACCTGTGGTCTCCCTAGTGTGTAGACAACTTAGTACCATGCCTCCAGGGTTCCTTTCTCTGTAGCTGACTGTTAGGGAGATCCAACTTCTGTGGGCCCAGGCCAGCATGCATGGCTGTTAGGAGTTCATGGTTCTGACGTCTCTGTCCTGCTTGGAAGCTGATCCTTCTCAGATTCTCTCCCCATCCTACAGCTCTCTGCTCTCTCTGCTCCCTCTTTCACAATATTCCTCGAGCCTACAGGAGCGGCGGCGTAAACATCTTGTCTGTGATCAAGCTCTCATCTGTCCTTTATTCTCAGCATCCTCTGCAGTTGTGGGTCTTTACCCTACCTCCGTTTCCTGCCAAGATAAGTGTCTCCATTTGAAGCGGAGAGTAGCATTTGTCTGTAGGTATACACATAGGTGTGGGGTAGGTGATATGCAAATTCAGCTAAGTCTTGGGTTCTCAGGGTCTAACTCATGTGTTTTAAAAGTAGGTTTACAATACTAGGCATGGAGTCCCTCTTCTAAAGGAGGCCTCAAATTCAATTGGCATGTAGCAGTCACGACATTGTTATTATACCAACAGGCACATCTTGCCTGGCAGGTTGGTATTACAGTTCGTAGAGTTCATAGCTGGATAAGATTGTTGAAACCTGCACAGCACCATATGGCACCCTGAGAACCAGCCAAGAGGAATCTCCCAGGCCAGTCCCAAATTAATTTCTCTACAGCTTACATCCAAGGAGTGTGGTATCTGCAGCAATGGAATCTTCCTTACTCTCTAGTTCTGGCCAGTAACCAAGAAGAATGGCAAGATCCTGTATTGTTTTTTGAGGGGGCTTTGTGGTTCTTTTAGCCAACAGTTTCTACAGAGGTGTCCTGCAATTGTCACTGGAGCCTGTGTTTAATAAGCCATTGCTTATAGGACCTGGCTGTCTAGTTTTGCAGGGTATAGTACCACATAGGCTAAATGGGGGTGGAGAAAGGGTATATTGGGTATAGGAATGTCTAAACACCAATGATCTCCTTGCTTATCCTTCTTTATCTTGAGTTATTTCTGTAGTGATAATATTAAAAATGTAATCCAAACGACTATACGAAAGGCAGAAAGGCCAACCCTTCATCTGCTTCTTACATTCTTTCTGTCCCTTCTTTTCATAGCACCTTAGTGTTGTCAGAGGATTCTGTCCTGCCCAGTTCCCACAGTCGTTAAGTCCCAAAGAAATCACACAGAGGCCTACATTAATCATAAACTGATTGGCCCATTAGCTCAGGCTTCTTATTAATTCTTATAACGTACATTAGCCCATTATTCTTATCTGAGCTAGTCACATGGCTCAGTACCTTTTTCAGTGGTATAGTCACATCTTGCTTCTTCTTGGACAGGACTGCAGAGGGAACTTCCCTCTTCCCAAAATTCTCCTGTTCTCTTTGACCCACCTCTACTTCCTGTCTGGTTGTTCCACCTATACTTCCTGCCTGGCTACTGGCCAATCAGTGTTTATTTAAAACATAATTGACAGAATATAGACAATTGTCCCACACCACCTGAGTCTTACCTATGTGGCATTGGTCTAATCTAGTGGGAGGAGAACCTTAAGTTTTTCTCTTTATCCCTCTGTTCTCAGGTGTAGTTGGTAGCAAGTCTTGGTGGGTTTTTTTCCCTATAAAATACAGCTAAAGAAGAGGCCAATAATGAGAAACATAAAGATTACCAAATGAAGACTGACAACAGTGAGTGCCTGTGGTCATAAATGCAAGTTTTGGGACTCGCCTTTAGCCAAGATGTCATACCTACTTACCAGCAGCTGGTTTTCTGCTGGGCCCTATGACCTCCCTGGGTTTTCTAACTTCTCGGTACCAGCTATGAGTTTCCCCGTGTGGACTGGACCTCAAGTCCAAGCAGAAAGTTGGTTGTAACTGTAACCACTTTTGTCATTTTTGCACCACTGACACATCTTCTCTGGTACCTTCTATCACGAAGAATGAGGAATCCCCAGTTGAATAGAACTCTGGACCGTAATTCTCCCTGGAAACCTTAATAGTTCCTTCCAACATTGTAGGAGCTAGCCGACAGGAAGGGGATATGACTAGCTCAGTCCTCGACTTATTTGTCTAAGTCCTATAAACAAACCATGTGACATCTTGGGCAACAGGGTCTTACCATCTAATTCTGGAATGTAACTAACATCAACGACAATAGCTTTCTTTTGTTTTAGAGGCCTCTAGGGTCTCCCTGGCCAGCACCCAACCCCAGCACTAACTTTTTTTCACAACTTTATGGCTTTGGGGACCTTCTGTTTTTACTCTCACTGGGCATCTTGTTTATTGTTTGTGAACTGATTTTTCCATCTGTATTCCTTTATGTACACCCACATATCTCTCAAATGGGTCCCTAAATCTGTAAACACTTAAGGATTAGCCTTGTGTTATCTATATGGAACAAAATCTTTTTTACAGAGGATGGGCAGTTTACCAACTTAGAGTCCTGAGCTTCCCATCCCATAATAAATAGTGGGGTTACAGAGATAACCTTTGCGAAGAACTCTGAAAGTCTATCGTCATCTGTTCTGAGCGAGTGTCTGGTGATCCCCGAAACTGGGATGATACCAAAGTAAACCATTAGCAAGCTTTAGTGTGGCCTGAGAAGACTTGTGCATTGTATCAGCTAGCTGGCTGTCTCATCCTGGCATGCCTTTTTAAGACCTCTGTGCATTTCTCCCTGTAAACTCAGTGGCAGTTGCTCCGCCTGACTAGCCCACCTTAGGGACCATGGGGGAATATGACCCACCACTGTGGCTACTAGGCCTTTACCTCCCTCCTAAACATTGCCTGTATCTCCCTCCAGGCCATGCTGGATGGTTTTATGTCAACTTGACACCAACCATAGCCATTTGAGAAGAGGGAACCTCATTTGAGAAAATGTCTCCATAAGATTTGGCTGTACCCATCCCCCAACCCCTCCTCTTTGAGGAAGGGACAGAGAGGGAGAACAATGAAAGAGGTATCTTGATAGAGGGGGCATTATGGGGTTAGGGGAGAAACCTGGCACCAGGGAAACTCCCAGGAATCCACAAGGATGACCCCAGCTAAAACTCCTAGCAATAGTGGAGAAGGTGCCTGAACTGGCCTTCAACTGTAATCAGATTGGTGACTACCTTAATTGTCAACATAGAACCTTCACCCAGTAACTGATGGAAGCAGATGCAGAACTCCACAGCCAAGCAGCAGGCTGAGCTCCTGGAGTCCATTTGAAGAGATAGAGGAGGGATTATATGAGCAAGGGGGGAGGTCAAGATCATGATAGGGAAAACCACAGAGACAGTTGATCCAAACTTGTGGGAGCTCACAGACTCTAGAGCAAAGCCAGGGAGTCTGCATGGGACTAACCTAGGCTCTCTGCACGGGACTAACCTAGGATTTCTGCATGTAGGTGACAGTTGTATAACTAGGCCTGTTTGGGGGGGGGGGGGCTCTAGCAGTGAGACCAGGATCTGTCCCTAGTGTTTTGCTGGCTTTTTGGAACCTATTCCCCATGCTGGGATGCTTTAGTCAGTCTTAATGCAGGGGGGAGGAGCTTGGTCTTGCTTCAACTTGATATGCCATGCTTTGTTGACTCCCTTTCTGAGGAGTGGACGGGGTATAGAAAGAAAATTGGGGAGGAAACAACAGTAGAGGAGGGAGGGGAGACTGTGATTGGTATGTAAAATAAAATTTAAAAGTTAATAATAATAAAAAAATTTGGCTGTACCTGCTCCTCACATGGTATTATAACATGAGAGCTGGCTCTGCCCCTCAGGGGAGAGTTGCCCCCCACTCAGGAAAATGGCCCCACCCCTCACCACAGGCATGCACCTCACCTGTCTCGAAAAAGAAGAAAAGAGGAGACGGAGGAGAAGATGAAGAGGAAGAAGGAGGTGGAGGAAGAAGAAGAATAAGGAAGAAAGAGAAGAAGGAGAAGGAGGAAAAGAAGAAGAAAGAGGAGAAGGAAAAGGAGAAGAAGAAAAAGGAGGGGAAGGAGGAGAAGGAAGAAGGAAGAAGAAAGAAAGGAAGAAGGAAGAGGAGGAAGAGGAAGGAGAAGGAGGAGGAGGAAGAGGAGGTGGTGGTCCTGTGTTTTAATAAGCATCCCTCAAAGATGGCATTTATCTCTTTTTTTTTTTTTTTTTTTTTCGAGACAGGGTTTCTCTGCAGCTTTTTTTTTTTTTTTAGAGCCTGTCCTGGAGCTAGCTCTTGTAGACCAGGCTGGCCTCAAACTCACAGAGATCCGCCTGCCTCTGCCTCCCGAGTGCTGGGATTAAAGGCGTGCGCCACCACCGCCAGGCCAATGGCATTTATCTCAAAGGAAATCTCTACACAGCGTGGCTCAGGGGCTAAGAGTCTTTCTTTTTCAGAGGACCAGAGTTCAATTCCTAGCACCCACGTGCTAAGTAAAGCTGCGACTAGGTTAGTGAGCACTTTACTTGGTGATGTCTTACACTATAGCGTTTTCTATTTGGAGGTTATCAATTTAGCCACTATCAGGTTAGTTCTCATTTTGTGTTGGTTTGTACAGACAAGGTTTTGCTATGTAGCTCTAGCTAGGTTGGCACCACCTATATAGCTCAGACTAAACCCAAGTTCTCTGTGCTTCCCTTGCCTCAGCTTTAGTGGGTTCAGGGACTCTAGACCTGTGCTGCCTGGCACCCTTGGTTTTAAAAACCAAACCACCACCACCACCACCACCACCACCACCACCACCACCACCACCACCACCACCACTCTTTTCCCAATCATTTCTCCTTCTTCTCCCTGTTTCATAAGCCTTTACCCATTTGAAAAGAAGCATATTAGCCATGGTACCAGCAGGGAGCTGACTTCGGCACATCCCCATGAAGGGTCGCTAGTGAAGTCCCTCTTTCAGAGGGGTGGATAGGAACAAAGGGTAGTGAGAACCTAGGCTGGCAACTGAGGACAGCCATTACCATATCAAGCGCAGAAGGGACAAAGGAGGAAACAGAATACTGAGCCCGGTGAAGATTGGAAAGGTAGAGAAGGGCAGGCAGCAGTCAGTGGTTGTGGATGGATGCAGCTCCTGTCAGACTTCACACCAGCTCAGGGGAAGGAAAGGAGAAGAACCCAATTGTAATCGCTCTTTTCTCGCCCCCATCCCCTGCCTTAGCTCCACAACGACTGCTGCCAGTCAGTGGTCAGGGGACTCGGAACATCCAGTCCACCACGGTCCCCTCCTGGGCAACCGCAGCAGGGCTGAAGACCAAACGTGGGGACAAAAGGAGAGCCGTGGATGCAGGAGGATTGGAGAAAGCTCTGTTGTACGACTCAGGAGAAAGCAAGATGTGTGAAAACCTACACATATCCAATTGCATAGTGACAGAAACAGAAAGCCAAAACCAGTCTGTGAGGAAAAAAAAACTTATTTCTTTACTTTTGATGCCTGTCATGTGTAGAAATAGATAAGGAAGGAGATGCAAGCATTTCCAGTTATAAATAAGATTGTTTCATACTGCATGTTTCGTGCTTTAGAGTTATTCCTGGCTTATTGATGCACTGATGAAACCGACTGCCCCTGGAGGGGAAGAATATCCACCCTGAGTGGAACAGTCAGGTCTGAAACTGACCAGACCGAGGCATAAGCAGCCGTTGGCATGTGTGAGTGAGGGCAGTTTCAAGATCCGTCTCGGACCTGTCACAGATGTCTGTAGGGATTTGCTTAAAAATTCAGATGCCGCAGATTCATTCCATGTATGCTGTCTTCAGTCATAAGTTCTGCTGTCACGAAGATGATCCTGGAAGTACAATTGGTTCCTAGTCTTCTCCTCCTTTTCTGATAGTCCAGAAGCCTTAGCAGAGTCTCACCCAGAGCGTTGGTCTCACCCCCACCCCCCGAGCTACGATAGATGTTTGGTTCTCCCCCTCAGCATCACACATTACTCAGTGCTGTGTCTTATTTCCGGCTCTGTCTTCTTTGGCCAGGAATCAATTCATACAGCCCAGAGGACTGTGAAACTCCCAATACTCTGAGACGCCGGACTTGAATGCATCTGCCTGAGGAGATCTACTAGTCCTATAAACACATGAGATTTCTGCCCCCCCCTCACCCTCCATATCCACCACCACTATCAGGTCTTCACCCCTGGATGACCTTTGAACTTCCTAGTTCATCATTTCAGCTTCTATGTCGTTGATTCATTAGGTAATCCCAGAAAAATCTCAAGGGAGTACAGATAGGCAAGTGAGGACCAGAGCTAACTATCTGTAAATATATTGAATATAAATAAATGCTTTGGAAGGAAAACATGGGGGAAGGATGAGAGAACTAGTAGCTAGTCTGTTGTCACAACATAAAATGGGAGGTTAGGAGATAGCTTTTTGGTCAAGCGTGAGGACCTGGATTCAATCCCCAGCACCTTCGTAAGAAGCCAGGCCTGATAGTTGTACTGGTTAGCTTTAATTGTGAATTTAATTTAATTGACACCGTCTAGACTCCCCTGGAAGAGAGGATGTCCAGATGGGGTTGGCCTGTGGGCATGTCCGTGGACAATCTTGATTATGTCAGATAATGTAGGAATACCCACTCAGTGGGCATGGCGCCACTCGCTGGGCAGGGGATTCTGGATTGTTATGGGAGTGGAGGGGGGCAGCTGAGCACTGCTATGCATGCATGCATATGTTGCTCTCAGCTCTTGACTGTGAACGTAATGTGGCTCAAGTTGGAGGTGTCTCTACCTACTTGCAATGACGGACAGTAACCTGGAGTTGGGAGTCGAATAAACCCTCCTCCTTTAAGATGCTTTTGTCAGGGTATTTTAATCACAGCAGCCTATAACCACATGAAGACAGAGGTTTGCGCTTGTAGTCCCAGCTCTGTGGTAGCAGAGACAAACAGATCCCTAGAATCAGCTGGCCAGGCAGCCTAGCCTAATCAGTGAGCTCCAGGGCCCAGTGGAAGACCATGTCTCAAAAATCAACGTAGTGAGGAACAGCTGCTGAGGAACAACACCTAAATATGATTGGTCTCATGATCTGGAGACGATTCATTCTCTCAACAAGACTTTCCTCGCATCTTCCTGGGTTTCTCCATGGTGGTAGAACCACATTCTCCAGTCAGCCATGGGGTTATAGGTAATACTGATAGACTATATCGTACTCCATCCTAGAAATGGTCTACTATGTGTATATAGATAATTATTTTGGGCATGGCAAAGATTTATATAGATGGGGGCAAGGAGAAAGTCTCAAACGCAAATGCCTGTTGGGAGCGGGGTTTCACAGGTGATAGGGAAGCGGTATTAAGTAAAAGAAATTTCTCTGTGTCTGAAGGGGGCAGCCTTTACTCAAATCCACTTTTTAGATTAAAAAACCTTACAATTTGTAGAAGCTGGCGACTAATTAAAAACATTTTAAAACAGTGTGTGGGATGAACATATGTTTTGAGGGTGTATTTGGCCCAAGGGCTGTCGGTTTGGGTCTCTCTGTAAAGGAGTTGTTCCCAAGCCTGGCTGCAGATCAGAATCATCTGTGGAGCTGGAGAAACACAGATGCCCAATCTCCTCCAGAAACGCTGAGTGGAGTCTTCCAGGTGAGGCAGACACACAGCCAGGTTGGAGACTCGGGGGAGCAAGGACTGGCTGGCTGATGGTCAGTAGCCACCATCCGGTAACTTCGAAACTCGGACAGTGGGGCAGAGGATGTCAAAGCAAAGTGAGCACTATCATGACTTGTGGGAATGCCTTCAACCAACCCTCCCCATCGTCTTTTTCTGTCTCTTCAATTTGCTTTTTGAAGTGAAGGTCTTGCTGTCTATCCCTGTCTTGCCTTGAACTCACAGTCCTCCTGCCACTGCCTCCCAAGTACTGGGATTCTCCCAAGTACATGTATCACCATTACTGAATTTCTTTCCCTTTGTGCTTTCTAATATGGTAACCATTAACCATGTGGGGATACTTAAGTTTAGATAAAGGCCTAGCCACGTGCCTCTGTGCTGTCAACTTGCCGAGTATGTATGAAGTCCCTGGTTTAGTTCTTAATATTAAAAAACAGTTTCTTGGCTGTGGGACCCGTATTTCCAGTGCTAATCACCAAATATGACTAGAAGCTACTGAATTGAACAGCATGGGTATAAGGCTTCCAACAGTAAAGCCAGACTTACAGGACGTCCCAGGTATAGCAAAAATCTGTGAATGTCAAGAGCACTTTGAAGACCTTTTAAGCCATTCATGTGGAACTCTGTTATTTACAGGGAGTAGCAATAATTAATACAGGCTATAATATTTCAAAATAGGCCACATGGGCTTATGTCCACTAAGAGAGATGCTTACTTGAATGCAAATTAATTAGTAGGTAGGAAGTTTTTTTTTTTTTTTTTTTTTTTGAGTGAAAAGGTATTTGTGCAGTCATTGGGCCAGTGTTGATCTAGTATTTTCTAAATGCCAACCACTTACTCTTTGGGTTTTAAATTATTCATGTAAGACTGAAAAATCGATGTGGGCAACTTCCAAGGGTTATCTTTCCAGATATGCTGAAATGTTCTCCTTTCTAAGTCTCCGTTTCTCTTTTAATTATATGACACTATGTAACTACAATAACCATCACCAGGTTATGACATTGTTACTTAGTGTCTGTAACATAGCTGAATTGTTAAAACAGAAGAAAAGAGAAGTCGCAGTGGTTTATTGCATAGTTTTATCTCTTCCCAAAGTGTAGCTTATCTGGTGAGTCTTGTTAGAACCATGTCCAGATGTGGAACCTGACTCCACCTAGCAGAGACTGTATGACACCACCCAACCAGAGCAGCGTTCTACACTGCATTCTGCCCCAGCCCACACATAAATCTCGTTCTTGCCTGACTGCTTTCATTGGGTCAAAGGCTCCAGAAAAACAGAGAGAACCCCAGCATCAAGGACTTTGGGACTTGTGGTCAAGGGTAAACCTTTTTTTTAACAATTTAAGTCTTGAATTCATTTCCCTGGTTAGGTTTATTTCAGCTGCCTCCTCCTTCTGTATGTGGATGCTCTTTTCCTCCTTAGTGGTTGTTGCTTTGTTTGTTCTATTTTGTTTCGTTTAAGTCGAAATGTTGGAGGTTATGTGTACGCTGTGCGAAGATGTATTGATTGGTGTAATAAAAAAACTGAATGGCCAATAGCTAGGCAGGAAAGGATAGACAGGATTTCTGGGGAGACAAAGGAAGAAGAGAAGGAATCTAGGCGCGAAAGAAATGCCAGGAAGACACTGAAGAGGTCGGACATACAGTACAGAGTAGAGGTAACCAAGCAACGTGGCAAAATGTAGATTAAAAAAATATGAGTTAATTAAGTTATAAGAGCTAGTGGGACGAGCCTAAGCTAATAGTGAAGCTTTCATAATTAATAATAAGTCTCTGTGTCATTATTTAGGGGCTGGCAATCCAAACATAATCCGACAAGAAAGCTTGCTACATCAAGGTCTTATTATGTAGCCTAGGCTGACTCAGGATTCCAGGCTCATTTAGAAATAATTTCCCCTATCCTTTGGAATCTCAACACTCAATTTAACACTAAAACCAATTATTCTGTGTTTAATGATTCAGTGTGTCCTTGATAGTAAAACCAATGTTATGTTTGTTTGTTCTCTGTGTGTGTCTTTATTATGTGGTTTTTTTCCACAGTTTTGAAAGCCACAGCAAAGAGAGATGTCTCTCGTCTAATATCAACCCTGAATTCCCTCAGGCTCCCTTTAGGATCTGGTTTTCCAGTAATTTAAATAACTGCACAGAAATAGTCTGAAGCATCAGCCAGCACACTTTCTCCTGTGTCAAATACCTAGTGAAGACAACCGCCCTAGTCTAGTGAAGAATCAGAGGTGTATTCTGTTAGTTTCTGCATCCAAACTCAGGCATTTTCTAGGCAAAAGACTTAAAAACAAAATATAACAAGCTAGTGGGTTTTGACATCAGAAATGTAAAAATTCTGGCTTTTTCTATCTTACAGCCTTCAGCTCATAGTATTTATGTGCCCTGGAGCAAGTTCCTTAACTTTTCTGAACCTGAAGTACTTGGTCTTTAAAATTGGGAGTAGTATCTAAGGTTAGTCAGGGCTTAGTAAAAAGTGACAGGTTCTATTGAAAACGCATTCCTCCTCAGAACTGAAGCCAGAAGGAGCGAGCGTTATCACACTAGGATCTTGGGTTGGCAACTTTCTGTTTTTCCGTTAGAAAAGAAATTTAATTAATTTAAAAATTTTATTCTTTGAGAAACTCAAAGGTATATCCAACACATTATGACCTTCCCTGACTCTAAGCCCTCTGGACTCCACCCAGCACATCATCCTCCCAACTTCATTTCGTCTTTATTTGGTGTACGCATAGAAGCAGGACTGAGGAGGATCCACCCCTACCTCCCACCCCTACCTCCCACCCCTAGGTGAGAAGCTGTTGGCAGTTGATGGTGGCTGGGGGCGGGGGAAGAGAGTCCCATTTCTTTGGGATCATGGTCACTGGGAAGGTTACCCATGCTTCATTGGCTAGCCCTACACTTATGCACATACAAGCAGCAGTAATTGGATGCAGCAGGCTATTGAAGAAAACAAAGAAGCAAAAATCGTTCTGTAATTCTAAGTGATACAAAGAGTTTGCCTGCCATGTCCCGAGCAGCACATGGAGGGAGGAAAGGATGATGCGGTTGGCAAGCATGCACAATGCTCACAAAGGACCTCAGGGGCTTGGCTTTGCCAGCTACAAGAGGGTGCCTGAGAGCAGTACTCAGGAGTACTGCATCCGGCTCCACCGCGAGCATCTAAATTGCATACTTTTATTCTTTGAGATTTCCATCCATAAAATTTATTTTGATAATACAGCCCCTCCTCCCTCCAACTTTTCCCAGACCCATGCCCACCCCCACCTTACAACTTCATATTTTCTTTGGTTTTCCTTCCTTATAACCCACCATGCTCATTGAGTTGCCCCACGTAGGTGTAGAGCTATGGCCGTATACAAGAGGCCCCTAAAGAAAACTGGCTCTCCTTCCCCCAGAAGACCCCAGCTGCCAATAGCTCTCAGTAGAGGAAGATCCTCATGAAACGCTCCTCCATCCAGTCAGGACTGTTGCTCGTCTTGATCTTGTGTAAACGCCACAGCTGCTGTGAACTCACAAGCACAACAGCTTTTTTTTACATTTACAGAAGACACTATTTTATGACAGTCCTCCCTATTTCTGGTTCTTACGCTCTTTTTGCCCCCCCTTTTTGTGATGTTCCTAGCCTTGTGAGAAAAAGGATGATATAGATTCCTATTTGGGGCTGAGCATCCCATAGTGTACTCGACTAATGAGCCTCTGTATTAACTGCAGCTATCGCAATAAGAAGCCTCTGTGTGTGATGAGGGTAAGAACTGCGCTTCTCCATGGAGAGAAAGGATAGAAGGCAGTCTGAAGCTGTGTCCACTTAGCAAAATATCCACAGCACGTTTTCTTCTAGGACATGCAACCTCCTCACCCACTGGGTCAGATTCTTGATTGTGAGTGCCTTTCTGTAAAGCAAGCCTATATTCGAATCATACAGCAGTTGGTTATCCCCATAGCATGTATGCCACTGCTGTACAAATGGGCGCATCTTGCAAAGCTGGTCGTTATTGTAGCTTTCAGCATTGGCAGCTGCATAAGACTGCGAGAGAATTTTCTTGCCCCCATTACCCGCATAGCACCTTCTATTACTATGAAAGCTAGCCAGGTCAATACCACCTTGGCTTTTCCAAGTCCTGCGACAACAGTCGGGCCTCACCATCAGGTTCTAGTAGGTGACCAAGAGCAATGGTAGCGGCAGGTATTGGGGAGTGGAGATCTCCTCTGGGACTCCCCTGAGGAACAACTGGAAGGCAGGTATTCTATACCTGGCAGTGGGAATTCTGTTTGAGAACCTGTAGAATCTGGTAGGAGCATCCTCCAGTTCCTCCCAACACCTATATAAGGTAACTTCAATGAAACTCCTTTTAAAAATATTTTAAGGAAGTATATAAAATAATAGGTTTCATATGACAAACATCATTTGTGTTTGTTGTCCCTTCCCAACCCCGCCTATGCTGTACCACCTAAATGCCCTATTAATCCTCTTTCCTTTTTAGGTTACCTGTGTGGAAGGGGTGGTGCGAAGCAGAACAATGGTAAACTCTGTACAAAAATCTGGACCCTTGAGAAGCAGAGGATCTAAATTTAAAAAGCAGAGTTTTAGGTTTGAAAAAAAATAATACAATAATTCCAGGAAGACGTTGCTAGATGATAAGAGATGGTTAGAAAAACATGGCTGGCGGTGGTGGCGCACGCCTTTAATCCTAGCTCTCAGGAGGCAGAGGCAGGCGGATCGCTGAGTCTGAGGGCAGTCTGGGCTAGAGTCGGTTCCAGTACAGCCAACGATACACAGAAAAACTCTGTCTCGAAAAACCAAAAGAAAAGGAAAAGAACAGAGATGATTAACATGACGTAAGTTGGTGACCACCCTCCCTGCTAAGGGTTGGCAGCTGCAGGGTGAGGCGAAGTGGGAGCCTTGGGGCCTTCTCTCCTCTCTAGTCATAAGCAGTTAGTGAACCGCTGGGGACGTGAGGATTACATTTGACAATGGCCTGACAAGTTAACGGTTCTGTCTGCAGTGTATGTCTAATTGGGTATTCTGTGGTGTCGGTGTGGCTGTGAGGGTAACGGGAAAGGTGGGGACTGCTTTGGGAAAGTAGGAAGACATAGTGAGCAAACACTCTAATTCTTGGCAGTGATTGTACGTGTCTGATGGTATTAAGGAGTTCTGAATAGGGACTTTCTTGCAGGAATTTTGCTGATAGTCTGCTTTTATTTTAGAAATCTTGGTTATCTTAGTCTTAGAAATCTTAGTCTTATCTCACAGTAGGAACTAACTCCTTTATGGAAATGTCAGCCAGGTCTGTTGACTCATTATCATCACTGAATGTATTACACAAAAAATGGACTATAGTAACTTACAAAAGAGGATGTCTCTCTTATGTACACTCAGGCACACACACACACACACACACACACACACACACACACACTTGGGGGGAGATAGGTAGATAGATAGATAGATACCTCTACCAGTAATGATTCATTATGCTCCATGATGAAGCAAAAAAAAAAAAAAAAACTACAAAAACCCAAACTTAGGGCCAATGAAATGGCCCATTGCATAGAGATAGAGTACCTAGTACCTAGCCTGAAGATCTGAGTTCAATTCCTGGGTCCCATCCGGTGAAAAGAGAGAATTGACTTGACTTCTGCAAGTTCTCTGACCTCCATACCCACAGTGTAGTACACACACACACACACTCACACACTCACTCACACACAGACAAATAAATAGATAAATAATAAAATATTAGAAAATACAAATCATGTTCTTGAAGATCTTGATCATATTTCTGAAGGGACGTATAAGGACATACAAAACGTAGGGAATGTGGACACAGACAGGGTGAGACTGTGGAAAGCCACTCCCCTCTCATTACAACAAAGACAAAGAGCAATGAGGATAAAGCTCTTCCAGGTTGAGCACAATGGTGCACACCTATGATCCTGGTACTGCACAGGCAAAGGTAGGATCAGGAGTCCAAGGTCAGCCTTAGAGAGTTGCAGGCCTGAGACCTTGTCTCAAGTCCAATCATAATAACAAAGAGCATTTGGTGTTATCATATGGCGCAGGGTTGGACCTTGGCGGGTCCTAGAAGTCCCATGGCTGGTGAGAGACAGACACGCCAAGCAGACAGAACTTATGTAGGAAATTTTATTAAGAGAAAGGTGAAGCACAATTAATACAAACTAAGAGAGAGAAATTGGAGTTCAAGCTGAAGACCCAAAAAACAAAACAGCCAGCTACTAGCTCTTACCTTAACCTCAGTCTGAAATAGCGATCCTGAGTCCCAGAGTCTCAGAATGAGACTGTGTCTGAGAGTTGTCTCCCCAACCCCCATCCCATTTTATATTCCTCTCTAGGTAGGGCTAGGATTAAGGGCATGCACCATCCAATTTCTATGGCAACTAGTGTGGCTACTGGGATTAAATGTGTGTGTTACCATAACTTGGTTTGTAAGGCTGACCAGTGGGTCTGTTTTACTCTCAGATCTTCAGGCAGTATTTATTTATTAAAATACAATTGAAATGCCACTACAGAAAGGGAATGAAAAAGGGGGGAAGCGAGGAGGATACTGGCCTCTGGGGACAGGAGCAGCAGAAGAGAAGAGAGAGAAGGGGGGGCAAGACCTGCCTTTTCAGATGAGCAATGGGAAAAAAAACAGAAATGGGCTTGTCTCTTAAAGGGTACATGGCACATGCGCACAAACTACAGACTATGTAATGACACAAGACTACATAGTGACATGGCAGCCGTAGGACCATTGCCTGCCTGAATCCTAACATTTGGTGTGCTGTTATATCCAAAGCAGCAGCATTATGATTTTAATCTTGGTCACCATTCCTGTGTTGAAATGGCCCCAAATCCTCCTACCACCAGACTGAACCCAGCTGGAGGAAGAACCTCACTTGAAGGCAGACAAGAACTAAGAGTTGACTTAGAGTTACTGTTGCTGTGACGAAACTCCATGATAAAAGCAACTTGGGGAAGCTTACACTTCCACATCGTTGTTCATCATCAAAGAAAGTCAAGACAGGAACTCAAGCAGGGCAGGGACCTGGAGGCAGGAATTGTTTTAGAGGCTATAGTGCTATAAAGGGGTACTTTGTAATGGCTTGTTCCTCATGGCATGCACAGCTTGACTTCCTTCCTTCCTTCCTTCCTTCCTTCCTTCCTTCCTTCCTTCCTTCCCTCCCTCCCTCCCTCCCTCCCTCCCTCCCTCCCTCCTTCTTCTCTCTCTCTCTCTCTCTCTCTCTCTCTCTCTCTCTCTCTCTCTCATTTTTTTTGAAGTTGGGTTTCTCTGTAAAACTGTCCTGGTTGTAGCTTGCTTTAGACCAGGCTGGCCTCAAACTCACAGAGATCACTTGCCTCTGCCTCCTGAGTGCAGGGATTAAAGGCGTACACCCCTACCACCCGGCTCAGCCTGCTTTCTCATAGAACCCAGGGATGGCACCATCTTTCTTACAGAACCACCAGCCCAGGGATCCCCCATCAGTCACTAATTTAAAAAAATGCCTGGTCATCTTTTTCTTTGCATCTAATATTCACTTATGAGTGAGTACATACTCTGTCTTTCTGGGTCTGGGTTACCTCACTCAGGATGATTTTTTTTAGTTCCATCCATTTGCCTACAAGTTTCATAATGTGATTCTTTTTTACCACTGAGTAATACTTCATTGTATAAATGTACAACATTTTCTTTATCCATTCTTCAGCTGAGGAGCATTTAAGTTGTTTCCAGGTTCTGGCTATTATGAATAATGCTGTTATGAACATAGTTGAGCAAGTGTCCTTGTGCTATGATTGAGCATCTGTTGGATATATGCCCAATAGTGATATTGCTGGGTCTTGAGGTAGGTTGATTCCTAGTTTTCTGATAAACCACCATACTGATTTCCAGAGTGACTGTACGAGTTTTTACTCCCATGAGCAATGGAGGAATGTTTCCCTTACTCCACATCCTCTCCAACATAAGCTGTCATCAGTGTTTTTTGATCTTAACTATTCTGACAGGTGTAAGATCTCAGTGTCATTTTGATTTGCATTTCCCGGATGGCTAAGGATGCTGAACAATTCCTTAAATGTTTTTCAGTCATTTGAAATTCTTCTGTTGAGAATTCTCTGTTTGTATCTGAACCCCATTTTTAAATTGGATTATTTGGTAGTTTGATGTCTAGTTTCTTGAGTTCTTTATATATTTTGGAGATTAGCCCTCTGTGGTGAGTGAAGATCCACAACCTCAGAGAAGCTGGGTAAAAAGGAGGACCCTAAAGGGGACATGTATGGAGGGCCCCAGGAAGGGGAAATAGTTAAGATCTCCTGGGTAGAATGGGAGGGGGTAAAAGAGAGGGTATGCACCATGGGAACATGAGGGATCGAGATGGCCAATTTGGGGGCAGGATGGAGAGGGAGAGCAATGAAAGAGGTATCTTGATAGAGAGAGCCATTGTGGGGTTACAGGGAAACCTGGTGCTAAGGAAATTCCCATAAATCCACAAAGATGACTCCAGATAAGAATCCTTGCAATAGGGGCTGGAGAGATGGCTCAGTGGTTAAGAGCATTGCCTGCTCTTCCTAAGGTTCAATTCCCAGCAACCACATGGTGGCTCACAACCATTTGAACTGAGATCTGATGCCCTCTTCTGGCCTGCAGGCAGACACACAGAATATTGTATACATAATAAATAAATAAATAAATAAATAAATAAATAAATAAATAGTCCTTGCAATAGTGGAGAAGGTGCCTGACCTTCATCTGTAATCAGGTTAGTGACTACCCTAACCGTCATCATAGAATCTACGTCCAGAAACTGATGGAAGCAGATGCAGTGATCCACAGCCAAGCACTGGGTTGAGCTACTGAAGTTCAGCTGAAGAGAGGGAAGAGGGATCATATGAGCAAGGGGGGTTAAGATAAAGATGGGGAAGACCACAGATACTGTTGACCTGAGCTGGCACGGACTCTGGACTGACAGCTGGGAACCTGTGTAAGACCGAACTAGGCCTTCTGAATGTGGGTAACAGTTACATGGATTGATCTGTTTGTGGGGCCCCTGTCAATGGGACCAGGACTTATCCTGGGTGCATGAACTGGCTTTTTGAGGTTCATTCCCTATGGCAGGCTACCTTGCTCAGCCTTGATGCAGCAGGTAGGGGCGTGGTCCTGCCTCAACTGGATATGCTAGACTTTATTGAATCCCCAAGGGAGGCCTTATCCCCTCTAAGGAGTGGATGGAGGGTGAGATGAGAGGGAGGGAGAGAGTGGGAGAAGGGGAAGGAGGGGAAACTGAGGTTGGTATGAAAATGAAAAGGAAATTTTTTAAATAAAAAAAAAAAGAAATACCATACAGCTGTATCTTATGGAGGCATTTTTTTCAATCGAGGTTTCCTCCTTTTAGGTAACTCTAGCTTGTGTCAAGTTGACCCAAGAATAGCCAGCATAGTAGTTAATAGTTAATGAAAGAATAGATCCTCATAACCCAGAGTATGGGATCCAAACACTATATAAGTGAGTCTATTCTTTGGGGCGAGAAGGTCAGTGCTATTGGGCAATTTGGAAAAGAACTTCAGGCCAAGATCTGAAACTGTCCAGCAGACTTGTCTGTCTGTCATGAGAGCCAGCAGGGAGACATCTGGCTAAGGGTGGGAAGCAGTGATGTAGAACAGCTTCAAATGTCGTGAGATCCATTGGCTGCCACACAAATGGAATTAAAGAACTAAAAGCAAAAACATACACTTTCTATAAATTACTTTCTGACTTTATCTATGAGGGGTGGGCCTGGCCGTGGGTAAACAGTTACTGTTTTTATTGATGATATGGAGAACAGTGACATCAGCTGCAATTGTAAAATATTATTATGGGTGGGATAAATGAATCTGTAATAACTGCAAAATATCCTAAGCCCTCTAGCTGCTTTTCTTATATGGAAAGCAAGAACTGGAAACTATGTGTTCCCCGAGGGATCCAGTCTCCACCACCCCAGTTCTTCTAAGCAAATTATCTAAGATTAAGAGTTCTCACTTGATCTCTAAGTGGGTGATGCACACCTATAATATGAATGTTGATTCGGGAGCTGAGGTGGAAGTTTTTGAGGCCCATCTCAGCTCCATAGCAAGATCAAGGTCAGCTTTGAGCTACATGGTGAGACACTTCTCCCAAAGTCAAGGGCTAGAGACGATGCTCAGGAGGTCAGTGCTGGCCTAGGATACCCCAGACCTTGATTTGATTGCCCAGTACCCACCCTCAGAAAGTTCTCAAGGGTAAAACCTGCCCTTTGGGTGTTGTACGAAGCCTTTAATACTCTTAGCTGTTCAAGGCATATGGATATTTTATCTTACTTTTTTTTTTCCTGACCTGTATTCGGTCGGCAAGTCCTGAATTGCTGGGTGAATTCTGGTTGACAGCTAGTACTACCTACACACGAAGTAGTGACTGTTTTGAATGAACCCAGTTGTATTCAGAACAAGTATCCATATCTGGTGCAGACAAAATACAGTCACTGGTTCTAATGCAGTCAAATTTGCACTTTTAAGCCAACAAACTTTAAAATAGTTTTCTTGGATCAGTCCTCATCAGTACATTGAAAAAAAAACAACCTTAAGATTTTTTTCCTTTAGCTATTTCTGGAAGGAAGAGATTCATTTGGATGTATAAGTTATGGCCTGATAAGCAATTACTATTTATAATAAAGAGGAATGTATGAGATAGATCTTGGATTATTAAACTTGGGAAAGATTGTATCTGAAAACGCAACCATCTTTCTTTTGAGCGGTGCCCGCAACCCCAGAAATGAAAAAAAAAATGTTATAAATCATATTAGTTATTGAGGCATTACTATTTGTATATTAGTTATTGAGACTTTGCTGTTTTGCATCTTCAAACTGCAAAGAGTCTTAGCAACTACTAGTGACTGACAGCCACTTAACATTGTGATACTATTAAGGTGCATCTAAAAATAAGCATTAAATTATGACAAAACAATACACTGGAAGAGCTGAAAACATGTAATTTTCTATCTTGGTGCTAGCGTAGACACATTAAAAGCTGATTAGAAAGAGTAAGAAGTACTCTCGCTTGCCCTGTGAGTTCACTCGTCTTCTGGGTCGGGTGAACTGAAGCTTGAGAGCCTACGCTCACCTTGAGCTCTGGGTTAGCCAGCTCAGACCCCATTAGTAGATGAGCAAGGAGAGATATTTCAGACTCTAGAAGTGAGGCTCTCTAACCTGTCGCCCTTGGTATTTGTCTTTGTGGAAAATGCCCCAAACATGCTTGCCCAGGGACCAGCCATGAACCCAACGAGAGGCTCTGTGCGAGGATGGATTTGGGTCTGTGAGAAGCTGTTGTTGCCTCGCGCTCACAGCTTTGCTTTCCAAACTCTCTCACAGACGATCTTGGGATGTGTCCCAGGGTATCTGCAGCCTCTTTTTATAGATGGAGATTCCACAGGAGGAGGCTTAGTGATTTTACTCATCTTAACGTGCTCAGTGTGGAGCTGAGGACAGATCGGTTTCTCCCAGCCCTCGACTTCTACCTTGTTTTAGAATAGCAAAGGTTTCAAGACCAGAGAAGCCCAAACAGAGGACCAAGCATGGACACAGAAGGGTCCCATTTAGGCTCATGGGCACTTACCTCCCCTCTTACACAGTTGAGACTTTGGGTGTCCTCAGGTTTGTGGCACAGTGTTTGGCCTATGACAAGAACCCCACAGATATTTGAGCAGGAGCGTTGAAAGGCCTCCAGCATTTGAAAGAGAGAGTGAGCTGGTCCAACAGCCGGACTCCCCACAGCTGCAGGCCTGAGCTGTTAACACTCCATGGGAGACCTACCTTTTCTCATCTCAAGAAGTCTCCCTGACTAGGGAGGGAAGGAGAGTCGTTTTTCTAATTAGCCAGATGAAAGTTATTTTGATTGGTCTGCTCACTATGCAAGCACTGGCAGCCATGTGGGAAAGGAACACCAGCCATGAAGTTTTCATCCATTTGAAATTTGGCTTTGTTTAGCCAGTCCCAAGGGTCCTACTGTGGAGTTGAGATGAGACAGCAAGGCCCTCCAGGAAGTTACTTGATTTACAGCAGATGGCCTCTATGTTTAAGGTTAGGCCTGGGAGCCAGCCCTCACCAGCTGTCTTGGGAGAGAGCCCACCCTGGAGGCTTCTGCGCTGGGCTCCACTAAAGCCACTCAGTGTGGGATGTTTGTCTCATTCAAGGAAAGAGCTCATGGTCTGGTGGCAAATTCTCCCTCACAGTCCACAAGCAGCATCTCTTTACCTTGCTACTCTATACCACTACCTAGCTGCTGGGCTGCTGTCCAACTATCTCAATTAAATATGGCTGCTCCATTCATCCAGCTCTATCCAACCTTACTTACCTTCCAAATGTGGAAAAGCTACTCTGGAAGCAAGGATGACACATGGCTAGTTCCCAAGAAGCAAAAAGGGCTTTGACAGTCTTCCTCTACTTTCAAGAAAGCATTCTCACACCTCTTGTGAGGCAATGGTGACCCTTTATAAATCATGTTAGTTCCCGAGGCATTGCTATTTCTGTCTTCAACCTGCAGAGATTCCCAGGGACTTTTAGTGCTGGCAAGGACTGGTTCCATCATTCCAGCAGAGAAGGCGCTCCTCTGCCCCAGCCCCGATTGGGGCTGTGAGCTCCGTGGGCGCGGAGAGCATTGTGGAGGAGAGTGGGAAGACAAACAGGTGAGGACAGGGGAGAAACTGTGCTTTCTTCCCCCTCCTCCCATTTCTCTGTGTCATCATCTTCATCTCTAGGTCAGTAGATGTCCTTCGGGGAACTTAGAGTTTTTATTCACTAAGAAGAACGTGAGTAGGACTAGAGGGAAGTGCCGCGTGTGGAGTCCCTGGTGCCCAAGCCTGAGGACACGAGTTCAGATCTCCAGCACCTATGTAAAAGCCTGGGGCAGTGGCACGCGTCTGTAACCCCAGTGCTGGGGGTGAGGAGGGGGCTGTGAGGCAGTGGAGAGAGGCTTGGGGATCTTGAGGCTCCCTGGCCAGCCAGCCTAGTCACTAGGTGAGCTCTCAGTTCAGAGAAAAAGCCTGTCTCAGAAGATAAGGGGGAGAGCAATACAAGAAGACAACTGATTTTGCCTTCTGGCTTCCACAAGCGTGCACATGTATGTCCATACACACACAGACACATGAACACACACACATACACACACATACACACACACACACACACACACACAAAGAAAGAATAGGAAAATGTTGTCTTGGCTGATGCTCTTAGTGCATTTAGGGTCCATTCTGGAAAGATTCTATGAAAACCAGTGTTATGTAAACATCACTAGGCATCTGGCTACAAAAGTACCGAGACCTAGTGCATTGTGAAGGTCAGCCTCCCTTCCCCGTGCCACGGCCAGACCAGAATGAGTAACAAGACTTCAGTGTTGGCCTTGGCTCGGGAAGCCCACTAAACATTAGTTCTGAGGTTACTTTTCTGTCCTTCTACCAAAGGTTTGGCTTTTAGGGGGCAAGGGAGACCAAGAAAGTTGTGTGTGTGTGTGTGTGTGCGCGCGCGACTAAATAAAACTTATTCCGTAGTCTTGGCCAGGAATTGTAAGGAAGACTCCCATGAGATGTGGCAGCATGCTGTTCACGGGCACGTGACTAGAAAGGACATTGCCCTCGTCCTTGCGGATCTCCCAGGAAGAGTTCTCAACCACTAATTCCAGCGGGGGCTGTGACCTATTCTCCTGTTTTGAGCAATGACAGCCACAGTACCATGAGAAACTGTCTGTAGCTCTGTCACTCAGGTGCCATGAGAAGTTGGCACTGTGCCACGTCAGCTTATAATAAGCATTTTTTTTTTCTGAACTGGGAAGGTCTTTGCTTTAAGGGTGCCTCTGAGGAGTTTATATCTGGCAGAAATCCTAAGAGAGGGAGAAGGAAAAAGAGACTTCTCAGCACAAAGGTAGTGGCTTTGCTTTACGGAACCTGACTTGCCTGGTACTTTATTTCACTCCCACCATCTATCCATCTCCTGAGGGCCTTCCACCTTTCCCTGCCTTTTGGCTCAATGGCTGACCTTACCTCCCCTTTGTGCTCAGTGGCCTCCCTGCCTTCCTTTCTGCCCAGCAGCTTACTTAGCTCATCACCACCCCAAGTCAGTGCTTGCCCTGCCGGCCCCTCCCCTATGCTCAGCTGCTCTGACTTCTGCTCCGTTGCCTCTCCAGGTATCAGCACCTGTCTTCTCTCCTTATTCAGATGGCTAGCGTGGACCCGTGTCTTTTGACCTGCTGGACTGACAAAACTCTGCTGCCAGGTGGATGGCAGAGCTTCTTGACCAGCAACACACAATGGGAGCTGCCATAGACCATGGCCCTGAGACACTGAGTCAGGATGCTTCACCTTCTAGTAAGTAACGGAAGTATATCGCCCTTACACAGTTCTTCCCAGCCCCCACCTGGCTGTGCCAGGCCCTTTGAGAAACTGCTAGCGGAGGGTACATTAACCACCTCTTCCTCCATTTGGTTGAATGAGGTAGCTAATCACACCTGGCCACAGACGTAGCAAAATCCAGTGCATTGTGAAGGTCAGCCTCCCTACCTGGTGGTGTGGCCACACCAGACAGAAAGACACAACCACAGTGCTGACCTTGGCTCAGGATGACCGCTAAACTTTAGTTCTGGGGCTGATGGTCTACCTTCATACCAAAGGATTTTCCTTGAGAAACCAAGAAAAGTGTGTGTGTGTGTGTGTGTGTGAGAGAGAGAGAGAGAGAGAGAGAGAGAGAGAGAGAGAGAGAGAGAGAGAGAGAGAGAGGTTGGTTAGTCTTGGTAGGGAATTGTGAGGAAGACTCTCATGGGATATGGTATGCTGTTCACAGGCATGGGGCTGGCGAAGGAGACTGCACTTGCCCCTGTGACTGTCTCAGGAAGAGTTCTCGGGGGACCCTCAAAATGTTTTCCTGGGAATTGCAGACCAACATGACAAGGAATCCAGAGGCAGTGCGCTGGGAAGGGCAGGCAGAGGAGGAACACAAAGAGTGTTGAGAGAAAGAGGACCTTCTGAAAAACTAGAAAAACAGGGTGTGCTCTACGTGGAGCCCTCCAAGAAGCAAATGTAGCAAATGCCTGTCATCCAAGCTTCCAAGAGCTTGAGGCAGGAGGATTGCCATGTGTTTGAGGTCAGTATGGGCTACATATCGAGTACAACACTAGTTAGGGCTACATAGCAAGACAATATCAAGGGAGGATGAAGGGGAGGAGGAGACTCTTACATGAGGACCTGCATGCCCAGAGCTGCCCAAATCAGTCCCTGTGGGAGCAGACAGAAGAAGCAGAACTGGGCAGAGGGAGGAGCTGGTATGTGATGCCGTCTCAACAGAGGCCCCAGTCAACCTGGGGAAGATGGGCTAACTCCAGACTTGCCCTGAATCAGAGCAAGGGCTCTGGATCTTTATTTGGCTTCAGGAAGCAGGTGTGCCCTTGGGCCAGGCAGCTCTTTTTAGCTGAGGCAGTTCCCAGAATGGCGATAGCTGACTGATACCCTTGAAAGCATACTTTAGCAAGTCAGGCAACCCAGTGTTCGGTGGACGACAGAATGGGAGATATCACAGCCAGGACACTCAAATGAAGGAACGCTCCAGCAGGGCTGTGAGGAATCAGATGAGAGCTACAAGGACTGTTGGAGCCAGGCCAGGAAGAGGCCTCCGTGTCCTAGCATGGCCTCTGTTTCCATCGGTAATTGTGGAGGGAGTGATGTGGTTGACTGGAGAGGGCTCCTCCCAGGGTTTTAGCCTCCCTGGGATCAGCTTGTCTTACAACTTTCAGGGGGAAAGTGAATTTGTCAAAGAAGTTGAGATTTTACAATAAACTAATAAGACGGCCACTCCCTACTGCACTGCTTCCTGGGGTGGGCTCGGCCCCGGGGATACCAGCTTTCAAACTACCAGCTACAGCTTACTAGAAGATGGGCTGCTGTCCACTTACTGAGGGTCATTTTGGGATAAAGATGAACTCGAGTGAACCCTGGTGTAGACCAATTTTCCTGTGCCTGGGTGTGAGTGTGGGGAAAATAGCAGTGCCCTGTTCTGTTTCCCTTTCTCTTCAAAGGGTGCCAGGGCTAGACGGATAACTTATCAGAATGCATTTTAACCATCACACCAGTTGATGTAGTCCGTGCTGGCTAGTTTTTGTTGTTGTTGTCAAACTAGGATTAACTGAGAAAACGCCCCAGTAAGTCTGGCCCATAGACTAGACTGTGAGAGTATTTTCTTAGTGATTGATGTATGTTGGGAGGCCCAACCCATTACAGGTGGTGCCAGCGCTGGGCAGGCAGTCTTGGGAAATAAAGTAAGCTGAGCAACCCAGGAGGAATAAGCCCCACTCCTCTATGTCCTCTATATCAGTTCCTGTCCCTGATTTCTCAGAATTATGGGCTATAAGATGTAAAGTGAAGAGTGAAGTAAACCCTTTCCTACCCAAGTGGCTTTTAGTTACGGTGTTTCATCACAGTGATAGACACTCAACTGAGCATCTAAACTGCAATTGACTGTGTGTGTGCACGTGCAAGTCTATGCATATCACTCTGTACGGCAATGCCTGTTTCTAGATACGAGGGACTCTTACATGAGGACCTGCATGCCCAGAGCTTCCCAAATCAGTCCCTGTGGGAGCAGACAGAAGAAATATGGGACACCATGAAAAGACCAAACCTAAGAATAATAGGGGTAAAAGAAAGAGACAAAGTTCAACTTCAAAGCACAGAAAATAGATACAACAAAATCATAGAAGAAAACTTTCCCAACCTAAAGAAAGATATGCTTATGAAGATACAAGAAGCTTAGAGAACACCAAATAGACTGGATCAAAAAATAAATAAATAAGTAAGGTCCCTTACCACATAATCAAAACACTAAACATAAAGGATAAAGAAAGGATATTAAGAGCTGCAAAGGAAAAGGCCAAGTAACATATAAAGGCCGACCTACCACAATTACACCTGACTTCTCAAAGGAAACAATGAAAGCCAGAAAGAAGGTCCTGGTAAAGTGTTATACAGACATAAAGAGACCATGGATGCCAGTCCAGACTACTATACTCAGCAAAACTTTTAATCACCATAAACAGACAAAACAAGATATTCCACAACAGAACCAGATTTAACCAATACCTAGCCACAAACTCAGCCCTACACAAAGTACTTAAAGGAAAACTCCAACCCAAGGAACTTGGCTACATCCACAAAAACACAGGCAACAGATGACCTCACAGCAGCAAATTCCAAAGAAGGAAAAAACACACATAATAACATCACCACCAACAAAAGCTAAAATAACAGAGGCTAGCAATCACTGGTAATTAATATCCCTTAATATAAATGGACTCAACTCACCATGAAAAGACACAGGCTATCAGATACAAAAGCAGAATCCATCCTTCTGCTGCATATAAGAAACACACCTCAACCTCAAAGACAGACATTGCCTTAGAGTAAAGAATTGGGAAAATTTTTTCTAATCAAATGGACCTAAGAAGCAAGCTGATGTAACTACCCTAATATCTAACAAAATAGACTCCAAACTAAAGTCAATCAAAAGAGGCAAAAAAGGACATTTAATATTAGTCATAGGAAAAATCCATCAAGAGGAAATTTCAATACTGAACATCTATGCCCCAAATACAAGGGCACCCTCATATGTAAAAGACACACTTCTAAAGTTTAAATCATACATTAAACCCCACATGCTAATAGTGGGAGACTACAACACCCCACTCTCACCATTGGACAGGTCTGTATGACAGAAAATTAACAGAGA
This sequence comes from Arvicola amphibius, assembly GCF_903992535.2. Classification (NCBI taxonomy): domain Eukaryota; kingdom Metazoa; phylum Chordata; class Mammalia; order Rodentia; family Cricetidae; genus Arvicola; species Arvicola amphibius. The sequence continues at coordinate 21,505,770 of NC_052049.1, forward strand.
AATAAGTGAACTAACAGATGTTATGACTCAAATGAACTTTACCAACATCTATAGAAATTCCATCCAAACATAAAAGAATATACCTTCTTCTCAGCACCTCATGGAAACTTCTCAAAAATTGACCACATGCTAGACAATAAAGCAAACCTCAACAGATACAAAAATCTCAAAAACTGACCACATACTAGACAATAAAGCAAACCTCAACAGATACAAAAAGCTTGGAATAACCCCGTGTATCTTATCGGATCACCATGGCTTAAAATTAGAATTCAACAGCAACACTAATTCCAGAAAGCCCACAAACATAGAAATTAAACAATGCTCACCTAAAACACCAATGGGTCAAGAGAGAAATAAGAGAAAAAAATACTTACTAAAATTCAATGAAAATGACCATACAATATACCCACACTTATGAGACACAATGAAAGCAGTGTTAAGAAGAAAGTTCATAGCACTAAATGCCTAAATAAAGAAGCTGGGAAAGTCCCACACTAGTGAGTTAACAGAACACCTGAAAACTCTAGAACAAAAAGAAGCAAATTTATGCAGGAGGACTAGACAGTAGGAAATAATCAAATTGAGAGCTGAGATCAACAAAATAAAAACAAAGAAAACAATACAAATAATCAATGAGACAAAGAGTTGGTTCTTCGAGAAAATCAACAAAATAAACAAACCTTTATCCAAACTAACTGAAAGGCAGAGAGAAAATATCTAAATTAACAATATTAGAAATGAAAAGGGGGACATAACAGATATGGAGGAAATACAGAGAATTATCAGGTCGTATTTGGAAAACCTGTACTCCACAAAATTGGAAAACTTAAAGGAAATGGACAATTTTCTGAATAAATATCACTTACCAAAATTAAATCAAGACCAGATAAGGAAATTAAATAGACCTATAACTGCTAAAGAAATAGAAATAGTCATCAAAATTCTCTCAACCAAAAAAAGAGTCCAGGACCAGATGGTTTCAGCACAGAATTCTACAAGATTTTCAAAGAAAAACTAATACCAATAGTCCTCAAATTGTTCCACACAATAGAAACAGAAGGAGCATCACCAAACTCTTTTTATGAGGCTACAATTACCCTGATACCCAGACCACACAAAAACATTACTAATAAAGAGAATTACAGACCAATCTCACTGATGAACATTGATGCGAAAATACTGACAAACTGAATCCAAGAACACATCAGAAAAATCATTCACCATGATCAAGTCAGCTTCATCCCGGATGTAGTCCACCATATAAACAAACTAAAAATAAAATCATATGATCATCTCATTAGATGCTGAAAAAACTTTTGACAAAATCCAACATCCCTTCATGATAAAGGTCTTGGAGAGAGCATGTATACAAGGAACATATCTAAACATAATAAAGACAATATACATCAAGCCAACAAACATTAAGCTAAGTGGAGAGAAACAGCGATCCCACTGAAATCAGGAACAAGACAAGGTTGTCCACTCTCTCCATATCTATTCAATATAGTTCTTGAGGTTCTAGCTAGAGCAATAAGAAAACAAAAGATCAAGGAAATCCAAATTGGAAAAGAAGAAGTCAAACTCTCACTATTTGCTTATGATAAGATAGTTTACAGAAGTGACCCCAAAAATTTTACCAAGGAACTTCTACAACTCATAAACACTTTCAGTAATGTAGGAGGATACAAGATTAAATTGAAAAAAATCAGCAGCCCTCCTTTATACAGATGATAAATGGGATGAGAAAGAAATCAGAGAACATCACCCTTCACAATAGCCACAAATAGCATAAAATATCTCGGAGTAACTCTAACCAAACAAGTGGAAGACTTGTATGACAAGAACTTTAAATCTTTGAAGAAAGAAATTGAAGAAGACACCAGAAAATGGAAATATCTCCCATGCTCTTGGGCAGGTAGAATTAACATAGTAAAAATGGCAATCTTACCAAAAGCAATCTACAGATTCAATGCAATCCCCATCAAAACCCCAGCACAATTCTTCACAGACTTCAAAAGAACAATACTCAACTTCATATGGAAAAGCAAAAAACCCAGGATAGACAAAACAATTCTGTACAATAAAGAAACGTCTGGAGGCATCACAATCCCTGACTTCAAACTCTACTACAGAGCTACTGAAAACAGCCTGGGATTGGCATAAAAACAGACAGGAGGACCAATGGAACCAAATCCAAAACCCAGATATCAATCCACACACCTATGAACACCTGATCTTTGACAAAGAAACAAAAATATAAAATGGAAAAAAGAAAGCATATTCAACAAATGGTGCTGGCATAATTGGATATTAACATGTAGAAGAATGAAAATAGATCCATATCTATCACCATACACAAAATTTAAGTCCAAATGGATCAAAGACCTCAACATAAAGCCAACCACACTGAACCTCATAGAAGAGAAAGTGGGAAGTACACTTGAATGCATTGGCACAGGAGACTACTTCCTAAATATAATCCCAGTAGTACAGACACTGAAAGAAACAATAAATAAATGGGACCTCTTGAAACTGAGAAGCTTCTGTAGAGCAAAGGACATGGTAAACAAGACAAAATGTTAGCCTACAGAATGCGAAAATATCTTCACCAACCCCACATCAGACAGTGGGATGATCTCCAAAATATACAAAGAACTCAAAGAATTGGTCATCAAAAGAACAAGTAATCCAATTTTAAAAATGAGGTACAGACATAAATAGAGAGCTCTCAACAGAGGAATGTAAAGTAACCAAAAGGCACTTAAGGAAATGTTCAACATCCTTAGTCATCAGAGAAATGCAAATCAAAACAACTCTGAGATTCCATCTTACACCTGTAAGAATGGCCAAGATCAAAAGCACTGATGACAACTTATGCTGGAGAGAATATGGGGTAAAGGGAACAGTCCTGCATTGCTGCTAGGAGTGCAAACAGGTATATAGCTGCTTTGGATAACAGTATGGCGATTTCTTAGGAGTTAGGAAACAACCTACCTCAAGACCTAGCAATACCACTTTTAGGTATATACCCAAAGGATGCTCAATCACATAACAAGGACATGTGCTCAGCTATGTTCATAGCAGCATTATTTGTCATAGCCAAAATCTGGAAACAACCTAAATGATTAACCAAAATTAAAATGATTAACCAAAGATTAGAAAAATGTGGTACATTTACACAATGGAAAAAAATAATGACATCTTGAAATTTGCAGGCAAATGAATGGATCTAAAAAACATCATATTGAGTGAGTTAACCCAGACCAAGAAAGACAAATATATGTACTCATTCATTATTGGCTTTAGACATAAAGCAAAGAAAAACCAGCCTACAATTTACAATCCCAGAGAACCTAGACAACAAAGAGGACCCTAAGAGAGATATACATGGATCTAATCTACATGGGAAGTAGAAAAAGACAAGATCTCCTGAGTAAATTGGGAGCATGGGGACCATGTGAGAGGGTAGAGGGGGAAGGGAGAGGATGAGAGGGGAGTGGAGAAAAATATATAGCTCAATAAAAACAATAAAAAAGAAGTGGTAGATGAAGGCAAGAGAATCTGAAGTAAAGGTCATCCTCAGCTACACAGTGAGTTCAAGGATAGCCTTTGGTATATGAGACCTAAAACAAGAAGAATAAGAAAATGAATAACAATAATAATAACTTATGAATTCCTAGCAGCTTTTGGTTGCCTGTATAAGATCTATACAAGATCAAGCCGAACAACATGGAAGGGGAAGAGGATCATGTCCCTCAACACCTAACTGACAAACTATGAACAGATGATGGCTTCTTGGGGAGGGAGAGTCAGTATTCTTTAAGGGATGGTCCTGGTAAGTTGACTACATACACTCCAGTCTGTAGGAGAATGACCCAGCCTCCCAGCTAGCTTTGCCCTGGAATAACCACACAGAAACTGTATTAATTAAACCACTGCTTGGCCATTAGCTCTAGCTTCTTATTGGCTAACTCTTATATTAATTTAACCCATCTCTATTAATCTGTGTATCACCACATGGCAGTGGCTTACCGGGTAAAATTTGGCATGTCTGTCTCTGGCGGCTCCATGGTGTCTTCTGACTCTGCCCTTCTTTCTCCCAGCATTCAGTCCAGTTTCCCCCTCCTACCTAAGTTCTGCCCAATCAACGGGCCAAGGCAGTTTCTTTATTCATTAATGGTAATGACAGCACACAGAGGGGACTCCCACACCACCAGTCAATGGCCCCACACCAAGAGTACAAATTTTATTCAATGAACTAGTTAAAAATGGAAGAAAATGCAAAGTTTGGGACAGGGTAAGGAGGTGAGGGTGGACGTAAGAGTAGTAGGGGATGAATAGATTCAAAATACATAGTATGGCATTATCAGAAATTAATGTATTTATTTTATTTTATAACCCATTTCTATTAATCTGTGTATTGCCACATGGCTGTGGCTTACCAGGTAAAGTTCTATCTGGTGTTTGCCTCTGGTGGGGCTACATGGCTTCTCTTGACTCTGCCTTCTTTCTCCCAGCATTCAGTTTAGTTCCCCCCCCCCCAATAGCTAAGTTCTGCCTTGCTATAGGCAAAGCAGTTTCTTTATTCATTAGCCAATAAAAGCATCATATAGACAGAAGGACCTCCCACACCAACCCTGACAGCTGGAGGCTTCCAAGAGTCTCATTGCCCTACAGAACACAGGGCCCAAGTCCACACACTCTCCAAACCACCCCACTTCCACTTTCACCACACTAGCTACACCCTTGAATTTCCCTGCAACTTTCGTGCAGGCTTGACAGTGAGGGCGACAATGGACTTTTCTGTGTTTGAGAATGTGGTGGAATAATCTCAACTTATCTGGGAAGAGGATCTCAATGAGGGATTCTCTAGATCAGGTTGATCCTCTGGGCACATCTTGAGAGATTTTCTTGAGGGATTCAAGTGGGAACATCCACCCTGCATGTGGGTGGCGTCGTTACATTGACTGGTACTTGGACTGAATGAAAAGGAGAAAACTGAGCTCGGGCATGTATACATTAATTCATTGCTTTCTGCTCTTGGTGGTAGCTGCAATGGGACTGGTTGCTTTGAATTCCTCCTGCATTTGCTTCCCTGAATGCTGGATTGCAGCTTAAAGCTATGAGTCAAATAAATCCATTTTCCCTTAAGTCATTTTTATCTGGGCATTTTTTTTTGTCACTGTAATGGAAATGACTCCTGTGCAAAGAGCAATGCCATCTCTTATTTTGTGGGCACCGAGAAGCCACATGGAAGTCCCCTTGAAGCAGCTGATCAGCTGGTACCATGAGTGTGTTGCTGATAGTAACATCACTCCTCCAGCACCTGGTTGTTCCACCCTTGGGTATCGTATACAACAAACAAACCACTGAAAAACATACAGGAGGAGGTGAAGCAAATTCCAGCTGCTGCTGGACACTCTCTGGATGATGTGGCCATTTACAGTGGGTGAATTGGCTGATTATCACAGCTGCCTGTACCTTATTGTGGCACTGTAAACAGTTCTTAGCATCTTCTGTATGGCAGGCCTTCTTCAATACCAGCTGCTGTGCTGGTTCCTTGTCTGCATGGGAATGCCTTCAGGGAGGTGAAACTATGTGAGAAGATGGCCCAGCTTGATGCTAAGATGCATACAGAGAGCTCTACAAAGGAAAAAGCATCCACAGGAAGAGAAGTAGAGATCCAAGGCCAAGTGAAAAGCTGGGGGGAGGGGCACTTGTGCCGCAGCTCCAGAAGAAAACATGAACAAAGCAGGTACCAGCTGCTGAGCCCAAGGCCAAGGACCCTTTGCCCCGATGCCCAAGAGTACCTTCAGTTGGATCAAGGAAAACACAATTACTCCACTGGAGACAGCCTCATTGGCACTGCCGTATCTGGGGGAGTACTTTGGCAAAGATGTTTGGCTCCGATGCTGTGGTGAGTACTGCTTCCTCAAGAGTTCACCCAGCCCCTCATGAGTTACAAGCTCATCGCTGGTGTCTTCCAGCGACTAGACAAGCTGAAGAAGCACATCCTTGCCATCGTCATCCTCTCTGGACCCAGCAATGGCAGCGCCGTTTCTGAAGTTCAGGTGTTCAGATGCCGGGGTCCAGATTGGTAGAAAGACCATGAGTCACATACAAAGTGCAACATGACTCCTGACAGAGAGGAGACCCAGACCCTGGTTATAGAGTTCTTTTCCTGGGAGGGCGGTCTTCAAACACATGGGCAACTCCTTCAATCAAGGCAAGATCTTCACGTACACATCTCTTACTCTTCTCCAGTTGCCTGTACTCACCCTATAGGGAGCTGGCAGTCATTAAAGGAAGCTGAGTATTAAAAAAAAAGTCAAAGTTATAGGTCGTCCTTTGAACACACTGGTTATTTTTGAGTTATTTCATTGGCTTTAGTTGGCTTCTTAGCTAGAATGCAATGGATTTGTTAAGAGTGAATATCAGTTTCCGTGAGTCTGGGTGGGCCAGACGAAGGGAAGATATTTCACACCTGCCATGCAAGCTTGACTGATGCGCTTCCCATCCACATCTGCTTCCTTTCTTCCGGTCTTCCATTGCTTTACAGAGTTGTCCATCATCAGCAAAGCTATGAGGACCCGAGTTCAGAGCCCCAGAGCCCACAACAAAGCCTGATGCTTAGGCAGAAACAAGTAGACTCCTGGAGCTTGCCGACCAGAAAAATCTAGTAAAATTAGTGAGCGACAGGTTCAGCGAGAGACCCTTTCTCAAGAAATAAGAAGTAGAGGAAGACACTTGACATCAACCTCAGCTCTCTACAAACATACACATGTTCACATCCCTATATGTACCAGTAGGCAAACACACACAGGAATGCATACATCACATACACATACACATACACACTGCACACAATACATCCTTATTGTCACAAATTGTGTTTTCTTCTTTTTTAAAAAAAATATTTATTTATTTATTATGTATACAATATTCTGTCTGTGTGTATGCCTGAAGGCCAGAAGAGGGCACCAGACCCCATTACAGATGGTTGTGAGCCACCATGTGGTTGCTGGGAATTGAACTCAGGACCTTTGGAAGAGTAGGCAATGCTCTTAACCTCTGAGCCATCTCTCCAGCCCAAAAATTGTGTTTAAGATAATTGGAAGACATTTGATGAAGTAATGGAAACAAAGAAAGCCTCCATGTTGAGACATTCACACAGGCAGTGGTAAGGAGCTGCCCTTGAGGGTCAGATTACTTGCATTTGAGTCCTGGCTCTTCCTGTCATTGAGGATGGAACAGATTAATTACAGTCAAGCCACTGAGGATAAATTAACATTTCAGGAAAAGTTGTATTTAATGAAAGCTGAAGCTATAAATTATGAAAATTTTTATTTCATCCAATAGAGCATAGGTTATAACTCAAACTACTGCTCATTCTTGGAATGAAAAAGAATAAATCTTATGAATTGTTCTGGCATAATCTTTAAACTAAAATTCTGTGATATTGCATGATGCAGTAGTCTCCACTTTGTGTGTAGCTTTGGCAAACATATTAAAGTGTCATTCATTTCCCCAGGGTTTTTGTATAATTCATTGACATTAAGTCTTCACTTTGGAAAGCCATGTATTCTTTCCATTCCTTGTGTTTTCTTCTCCAAATGTTAACTGTTTTACTAAGTGTGGTTGTTTGAAAGAAAATGGCTTCCAAAGGGAGAGGCACTATTACGAGGTGTGGCTTTGTAGGAGTAAGTGTGTCTCTGTGGAGGTGGGCTTTGAGGTCCTATATACACTCAAAACATGTCCAGTTCCTCTTGCCTGCAAATCAAGATGGAGGACGCTTGGCTACCTCTCCAGCACCATGTCTGCCTGAATGCCACCGTGTTGTACCATGATGATCATGGACTAAACCTCTAAAAATGTAAGCAACCCCAATTAAATATTTTTCCCAGTAGAAAAGTTGCCTTGGTCACGGTGTCTCTTCACAGTAATAGAAGCCTTAACTAAGATTCCCGGGTTGTGATACTTGCTCATATGCATCCAGTAATATCTCATTACTTTCACCAACTTCATTGACTCTTTCATCCTTTGAACTAATTTCACAGGTGCTTTGCAGTCAGTTTGCTTCCCCCCCCCCCACTTGTAATGGACCTTTAATAGCCAAACCATTTCTCCAACTCTCATTTTTCTTTTTCATTCTTCTTTTCTTTTTTTTTTTGTTTTTTGTTTTTTTTTTGTTTTTTTGTTTTTCAAGACAGGGTTTCTCTGCAGCTTTTTTTAGAGCCTGTCCTGGACCTAGCTCTTGTAGACGAGGCTGGCCTCGAACTCACAGAGATCCGCCTGCCTCTGCCTCCCGAGTGCTGGGATTAAAGGCGTGCACCACCACCGCCCGGCTCTTCTTTTCTTTTTGAAAAAGATTTACTTTTAAGTGTGTGTGTGTGTGTGTGTGTGTGTGTGTGGTGTGTGTACAGGTGTCTGAGGAGGCAGCAGAAGGTGTGAGATTCCTCACAGCTGGAATACTGGTAGTTATGAGTCGCCTGACATGGATGCTGGGAACTGAACTCAGGTCCCTTGCAGCACTCTAAACCACGGAGCCACACGACACCCTCCCCCACCTCCCCCAAACACTGTACTCATAATATAAAATAAGAGCAAATCATATAAAAACAAAACAGAAGAGAAGAGATGTGGTAGATGGCATAGTGATTAAGGCACTTGCCACCATACCTGACAACCTGGTTTAATCTTACACACACAGACACAAATATAATTTTAAGAAAACATTCAGAGCCCCCAATACCCTTCACCAAGACACCCCAAATTTTAAACACTTACATATCAAGAGAACAATGCTCAGAATCAGAAAATCAATGCTAGAGCATAATTTTCAAATTAATTTGTTGGTTAACTAATTAATTTTGTGGTGTTAAGGACTAACATCCCTGGGGCATCCTTTCCCTGATGATAGTGAGGGCACAGGCCACATCACATTCCCTTGATCTAACAACTGGGTTAGCCGAGTTTCTTAGGACCTGTTAGCTCACCCTAGAAGTTATTTTACCTACATGAAAACATCAACAACGATTGTCAGCAAACTGTGAATGATCAACATTCTAAATACGTCTATCTCCCTAAACATACACAGATAATTATTGAAATGCTCATTTTTCTCAAATCCTTACCACACACTGGGCATTGCTCAAGGTAATTTCCTCAGTATGACTCATATAATCTCTATGTAAACCCTATGAGGTGGTGTCTTAAGGTTTCTATTGTCATGATGGAATGTCATGACCAAAGCAACTTGTGGGGGGGGGGGAATTTTATTTGACTTACACTTCAGCATTGCTGTTCATCACCGAAGAAAATCAGAACAGGAACTCAAACAGGGCAGGAACCTGGAGGCAGGAGCTGAAGCAGAGGCCATGGAGGGGTGCTGCTTACTGACTTGCTCCTCATGGCCTGCTCAGCCTGCTTTCTCATAGCACCCTGAACCACAATCCTGGAGATGACACCCACCATGGGCTGTTCCCTCTCCCGTCAATCATTAATTAAGAAAATTCCCTGTAGACTTGCCTACAGCTTGGTCTTAAGGAGGTTATTGTCTCATTTGAGGTTCCCTCTTCTCAGATGACTACAGTTTGTGTCAAGGTGACCTGAAACTAGCAAGCACAGGTAAACTCAATCACCATCCCATTTCACAGCCAAGAAAGCGAAGGTACATTTGCCTTGAAGATGTTCTAGCTGTGCTGTAACAGAGCTGGAATTCAGGCCGGGCAGTCTGACTCTGCAGCCTGTCCTGTCTCTCTGTGGGAGATGCTCGCTGCCCTAAGCCACCACTAGTTTTGCATTTGAGCTAAATAAATTAAGACTTACACAGAGGTGGTTATTTTTGCTTATTTCATTTTATTTTTATTACTGTGTTTGTGTGTATGCCATGTATACATGGGGCAGGTGCACATCAGAGGATGTTTTCTTCTTCTTTGAGGGCTCAGGAACCATGCTCAGGTTCTCAGAATTGCACAAAAGGTGTTCATATCCACTAATTAATACCCAGCACATTTTTTTCAGCTTACTCTAACGGGTGATTGCTTCTCTTTTTACCAATGGGTAGAACCTTACTTTTCTGAGAAAAAAAGTTGGGATGTAAAATGGAATATTGGTACATTATTAGACCCCCTTGGGGAGTCATTTTCAGGGCAGTTGACTCATTAAGAGAATAGGACTTTGTACCCTGGCTCTAAAGAGGGAATTATTTTAGCTGGTCCTTTGACCATGGGTGTTTTGTCGGTTGTCACTTGCTAAAGATATGACAATGTGCTCTTAGCTTGGATTTGCAGCTAGGAGACCTGTGTGTGTGTGTTCCCACCTACCTCAGGAATGCAGCCAGAAAAGACAGTGGCATCCTGGAGCCATCTGGGAATGCTTCCTGAACATGCTCTAAACTGGGGCACAGAGCCAGCTGCACACTCACCAGCTTCAGAGTTTACCTGGATTAGACTCACTGCAGAGGATTTATTGCCACAGAAGATTTATCTGGGATGCCAGCTGTCTGGCCTTTGATGAGCGGTTCCCAGGGTGGGAAGCAGCTGGGGGGGCAGCTATCAGTTTAGCAGGTGAGGCTTGGAGCTGAGGGGCTCTGTGACTCTGCCAGTGTCAACCACTAGAAATCTGGGTACATCCCTCACTTTGATTGCTTCCAGATGCCGGTTGCCTACTGGAGAAATGGGAATAATGGGTCCCTGTGCTCAAAAGACACCAACCCAACTTTCTGGCTGCTTAGAGGAAGCAGAGAGCCATAGGAGAACCACTTCATATTTGTTTAGGCAATGGAATTGGACCAGTTGGGGGCTCCTGTCATAGAGCAAAAGCACAGCCAAGGGAGAATAACTAAAGAGAGTGCAGCTGACAGAAAAGTTAAGGGAAAGCAAGAGGGATGAAGTATGCCAGAGGTAGCAAGAGCAGGGAGCTGTGCTCCCTTAGGGCAGAATATGCATGAGGAAGGAATCTGTACAGAGACAGGGCCTGTAAGTAGCCAAGTGGGCCTACTAATTCACACCTGCAATACTCACACTCCAAATAAGGAAGAGGAAGGTGGAAATTTGTTTACAACCTAGGCTAGATAGCCAGACTATCTCAAAACACAAAAGAAAAGTAACAAGAGAGAGTGCAGGACAGATTAGAAAAGTTCTGATCGGAACTATGACCTTAGAGAGAAAACCAGATCATACTACCAAATTATGACCCAGAGGAGAAGTTGGAGTGGGGGAAGGAGTCAGCTGCCTTCTCCTTGATTTCCTACCTCTAATCTTTGACTAATGGTATCTACTGCTCGAACCCAGAGGGAAAGCAGAGAGCAAAGGAGCAGAAGGTGAGGTTCAATGGTGCCTCCAGGATCTGGAGCTGAGAGAATGGCAGAGTCAATGGGGGGGGGGACAGGGATAGTAGAGCCCAGGAGCCACACATTAGTGTGATTTTAGGCTTCTAGGTTTTGATGTACTGGCTTTTAAAAGGTCTCACCTTATATATGGACAACTAAATATGCTTGCTACAGACTGCTAAGCAGAAGAAATCAACCACAGAACAATTCAGGTCACATATGACAAGAGCAAAATGCTGTTGAGGCAGTTATTTAAAAAAGAGCACAATAATTATTTTTTAATGTTATCTAACTTTTACAAGCACCAGGCAATTAACTAAATAGTATGTGTATTTTTCCTCCTATTACCCTATCACAGCCTTATGAGATTATTGCTAATCACCAGTTTCTTCAACAAATATTTTCTAAGTAGCCACCATGTGCCAGTCACTAGAAGTCACTTCTCTAAACCAGTTCAATACAATATTTCCTATCATGAAACTTGCTCTCTGCCTGAAAAGAAAAGTAAATAGTAAGTGGGCAATTTCACCAGGAATTAAGAGCAGTTGAATAAGAGTTCTAATATAAAAGCGTTGTCATGGAGTAGGGCATCTAGCCTAACCTGGGAAAAGCAGCTTTCCTGGAGGAGGCAAGGGTTAGTCAGAGTCCTGGAGGAGAAGAAGGAACTAGAGAAAGGGCAGGAAAACATCGCTCATGGCAAAGGAAACAAAAACCCCTAAGTTCTGGGGAATGAAGCAGCGTCATGGTCCATTAGAAGAATGGAGAGACAACACTTCTGCATTGGGAATTTGGGGCCAGAGTGCGTAAGATCTAGTGGTTTGGATGAGAATGACCCCCAGTAGAGTCACATTTTTGAATACTCAGCCCCCAGTTGGTAGACCTGTCTGAGAAGGACTAGGAGGTGTGGCCTTGTTGGAGGAGGTGTGTCACTGAGGGCTATCTTTGAGGTTTCAAAAGATTCAGTGCCATTTCCAGTGTGCTCTGCCTCCTGTTCATGGTTCAAGAGGTGAGCTCTCAAGTGTTGGTGTCACCATGCCTACAGTCTGCCATCATGCACTCTAATCCTCTGAACCCAGTTAAATACTTTATTTTCCGTTTTTGTTTTGTTTGTTTGTTTGTTTTGGTTTTCAAGGCAGGATTTCTCTGTGTATCTCTGGTTGTCCTGGAACTCACTTTGTAGACCAGGCTGGCCTCAAACTCAGAGATTTGCCTGCCTCTGCCCCCTCTCCCCACACCCCCTCCCCCAAGTGCTGGAATTAAAAGCAAAACCCACCACCACCTGCTTATACTTTCTTTTCTTAATTGTTTTGGTCATGATGTTTTATCACAGCGATAGCTAAACAGCTAAGACATAACAGTGAGAGTGAGAGCAGGCTAGAAACACGGTTCTCACTTTCAGGGGTGCTCACAGGGCTGGGAAGCTTTTAAAAAGATGGTCAGTTGTATTGTAGAGAATGACTCTGGGAAGCCTTAGTGTAGGACTTGTTGAGGAGATTCCTGCAATAGTATAGATCTAGGGCGGAATGGACAAAACTTCCTTGTCAACGGAAGAGCAAATATTTTATCTTTATGGCTCTATCATATCCAATATTCATGCTCAATTGTGCCCTTAGAGTGCATGCAGACACAGCCATGGTCTAGGACATTTTCTTTCAGAACCTCTAGGATATAGGACAGAATGGTCAAGACTCAGACTCTAAGGACTCGAGGAAGAATTGAGAGGACATAGTTTTGAGATTTGAGAGGCAAAGGCCTTTGAGAGTTTTGGTTTAGATAACTGTGTTCTACTTCCTGGGGTAGCCAATAATAGAGAAGTTTTCAGAGAAGAGATAATGAATTCACTTTGTAGTTAAGGAGCCGGAGGAACCCAAGGGCCTTGTAAGTAAAGAGACGCCTCCTTCATGAGGAAGAGAGAGGTAGGTCTCGTTCGAAGTCCTGGAGAACTTCCTGGAGTATTAAGAAGGAAGGTTGTTTTTAGATAAGACAAAGAAGTCAGAAATCTGACCTTCATTGAGAAAATAATGAATAAATAATTAAGTGGGTAGAACATAAAAGCAAACATTAGATATTGTCACAAACCACTTAAGACAGACAACTGAAAATTCACCGCCTACCGAGGTTTCTGTATTCCTCCCATGAGCATTCCAACCAACAGCACAAGCTCGGGGCAGGGCAGCTTTCGTGCCCGATTGGAGTTTTCATCACAGTTGCCACCCAGGAACAAGAGTGTTTAGATAAGCAAGTGGTAGAAGTAACAGGACATAAAGTTCCCCACACTGCTCCTGACAGTGAGCTATGAGCTTACCCATGTTGTGATCAAATAAACAGACTCCACTAGAGACAGCTGCTGGGGAGCCTGGGCTGTCAGTGCAAGTCTGGCTAGCAAAGGAATGTTAAGAAGAGCGGCTGAGGACACGGGGACACTTGTTGGCAGTGGGGGGTAGGACGCCAGTCAGCTCAGAGGTTGGGGAACATAGAATAGGAAACCACATCAGGGTCTGGACAGGGCATTTCCGTGACCAGTCCGTGGTAAAGGGGAATAACCAAAGGCTTGCAGGGGGCACAGGCCCATGGAAAAGTGTCGGCGTGAGCATTTAAATTTCCCATGCCTCCCACCAGCTGCTGAGCCCTCAAGCATCAGAATTCAGCTGATGTGCAGAAAATAGAAAGCACGGATATGATGGAGACTGTCTGCCAAGTGTTGACAAGTGTGCTCTCAGGATGCGTGTGGTCATTCAGCAGGGAGGGAGGGAGGGTGTGGGCAAGAGCAGAAGAGTTGCATCATTGAATTGCGTCTGGACCCAGCTCCCCCAAGGTCACCCCAGACTCACTAAAAATCCTAAACTTGTCCCCAGCTTGTGTCATTAATTATGACCACTGAACTTCTCCCTGCTTGGTGTCCAAGCTTTTCAGCCTTCTGCGTTCAGGCTTCTGCATCCTACAGTTCTGTAGGAGAACCGGAATCAAAACTGGGGTCAAGAAAAGGAGACATCTGGAACATTCTTATCATCCTGTCTCTGTTCTTAGGGCTGTGCCCCATCCAGACAGCTTCTGGTTTCGGGTACCTGGTTGCTTCACCCTAGTTCCCACCAAGTTAGGTCTTTCTATCTTTGGGACTATTTGCTTTGGATTTGAATAAAGATTTGCCAATTGACTGGGCAGTGGTGCTGGTGTGCGCCTTTAATCCCAGCACTCAGAAGGCAGAGGCAGGCAGATCTCTGTGAGTTCGAGGTCAGCCTGATCTACAGAGCGAGTTCTAAGACAGGCTCCAAAGCTACATAGAAACCCTGTCTTGGGGGAAAAACAGCAAAAAAATCCAAAAAAAGATTTGCCAATTAACAATTCCATGAAAAAATAGGTTTGCTTTTGGAATAGATTGTCAGCCTTTGCTAGTAGAAAAAAAATTGTACACACCTACAGTAAAGCAAGTTTGGGAAACTTTGCTTTGTGACCAGGCAGTCATATCTGTTAAACCGTTTGATCTCTAAAAGCACTTTTTTTTTCATTTTGCAGTTTCGTGCTGGAGATACAATATTGATAAGCTGCATGACATTCTGACTGATAGCTGAGATTTCAAAAGACTGTAATAAGAAAAGCCACATTCTTGGAGGGGCATTTGGGATTTATCATAAGGAATTAATTTATAAGTGTGCTGCCCTCGTTGGAGATTACTTTGTCTCCTCTGGGGCGTGGAACAGAGGTACCCGTCTGTGGGAGGAAACGTGAATAACCTTAGTTTTCGAAGCTGGCCCACGGTGTGGGACGTGGATGAAGTCCTAAGTAAATGTGTGTCGTCGACCAGAGTGACCAGAGCGTGGCTATGTCTGGGGCCTCAATGCCTCAAGCCAATAGGAATGGCAAAAGCCTTCCCCAGTCAGGCTCAGGGAAAGGGCAAAGCCTGGTGTGATGGTTGATGGGGTATTCAGAAAGTGTGGACTGCAGCTTCCTCCTCCAGGATGTTTTCAGCCTGAGACTACTCCCCTGTAAGAGGTAGACTTACAGAGATTAGCTAAACCCGTCTCCTCATTTAGCTGTGTTCAATAAAACCAACTTCTTCATCAGCAGTATGTAGTAAACCGGATGAGTTTCTAGCTGCTGCTGCATCTCAGAGCACATGGCCGCCTGATACAAGTTTTCAGTACGTGTGTCCGTCCTTTCTTCATCGCCCCAGTCAGGTTTCCAAGGTCCAGCCATACAAGTCACAGCAACTTGGTAGTACTCAACACTCCAGTGCACCGGAGGCTGCGGCAGAAAGACTGAGAATGTCTAGTCGGGGTTGCCAATCAAGGTTAAGGCCATCCATCCTGGATAGGAGAGAGAGAGAGAGAGAGAGAGAGAGAGAGAGAGAGAGAGAGAGAGAGAGAGAGAGAGAGAGAGAGAGAGACAGAGACAGAGACAGAGAAAGAGACAGAGAAGAGGACTTCTTCCTAGGTAATTAACAAACCATACTGAAGAGGTCTCCTTTGGGAAGACCAGAGAGATAGCTGGGCCGTTTAAGAACACTTGCTGCTCTTCCTAGAGGACCTGGGTTCAGTTCCCAGGACCAACATTAAGTAGCTCACAACTGTCTATAATTCCAATTCCAAGGGATCCAATTCCCTTGGGCACTGGATGCACACGTAGAACATGTACACATATGTGCAAGCGTTCACATGGATCAGGGGCTACTGAGTACCAGACTCAGCGTTCCCTCAGGGTTCAGAACTGGACTTCTACACGCGAAAACTAGCTCGTGAATGGGACTGAGGGGTAGAGTAAACTAACTGACTCAGGCGTGTTTCTTCCTTGAGGGAAGATGAGCAGAAGGGCATCAGGCATAAGGCTAAGGGCAAGGGATGCGATAGAAGGGAGAAAAGCCATGATTTCACAAGATTACTAAAGAATCAACAGTGACTTCTCCAAAGGACAGATGTTCCCATAGCTCTGCAGAAACGGGTTACTCCAAGTGGAGTGTACATACACACTTCCCGTGGATAGCCCAATAGATCTGTCAGCTGTAATTCACTGTATAACACTTGTGGGCTCACCACACACATGCACACATGAAATAAAAATAAATAAATTTTTAAAAATAAAGGAGGCCTCTTCTGGGCTCTAGAATTCCGGGATCTTTTTGCTTTTTTAACACCTGCTTGGCTTTTTAAAAAAGTTGTTTAGTAATTCTTTGAGAACGTCATACAATACATTTTGGTCACATGCATTCCCTTACTACTCTCTGTAACTCCTCCTAGTTTCCCAAATCCCTAACCCCCATCTTCATATTTTTTTAATCAATTCCAATTTGAACTGTCTGTATACTTCTAGGTATGAGAACACCAACTGGAGAGTGGTCAGTTTACTAGGTGCCTGTGCTTTTTTTTTCCTTTTGGTTTTTTCCAAGACAGGGTTTCTCTGTAGATCTGAAACCTGTCCTGGAACTTGTTCTGTAGACCAGGATAGCCTCCAACTCACAGAGAACCACCTGTCTCTGCTTCCTGAGTGCTGGGATTAAAGGCAGGCACCAGCAGCACCCAGGGGGGACTATGCCCTTAAAACAGGCTTTCCCTCACCCCCAAGCCATCAACTGTCCACTGCTATTCAGTAGGTATGGAGGCTCATTTCCCACTTCATGCTAACCTGATCTTGTGTGCTGTGTATTCATGAGTGCAGACACTCATTCTATCATGTCTAGATAACACCTTTTGCTTTGGTCCTCCCCAACCCCTGGCTCTCAATATTTCTATTCCCTCTTTTGAAATGGTCTATGAGCCTTAGAGATGTGTGTGTGTGTGTGTGTGTGTGTGTGTGTGTGTGTGTGTGTGTGACATAGGTGTCCCGTTTGGGCTTGAGTAGTTATAGTGAGACATTCTCTGTACTCACCAATTGTGAGTTTCTGCATTAACCACCATCCACTGCAAAAAGAAACTTCTCTGATGAGAGCTGTGATGTGGGAGAGTCTTCTGTTTGTGTTGATTTTATTCATTAATAAAGAAACTGCCTTGGCCCATTTAATAGGCCAGCCCTTAGGTGGGTGGAGTAGACAGAACAGGAGGAAGGGAGTGATGTAGATGGCTCAGACAGATGCCATGCCTCTCCTCTCCCAGACGGACGGAGGTTAAGATCTCTCCTGGTAAGACACCCCTCGTGGTGCTACACAGATTATTAGAAATGGGGTAAGCAAGATGTGAGAAGTTATCCAGTAAGAGGCTAGAGCTAATGGGCCATGCAGTGTTTAAATGAATACAGTTTGTGTGTTGTTATTTTGGGGTATAAGCTAGCCAGGCGGCTGGGAGCCGGGCGGCCTGCAGCTCATCACTACAGAGCTGTACTAATCTGTATGGGTAGAGAGATGAGAGTTACGCTATATCCACTCACCAGGATGATAGCAACAGGTTCTCCTCAATCATGAGTTCTCAACCAGGTTTTCAGTATCCTGCATTTGCTTCCTCCTGTGGAGTGGGCCATAAATCCAAGCAGAAAGTGGTTGGTTGCTTCCAGGACACTGGTCCCACTGCTGCACCCATAGGTCTACCTTGCCATGCCCTTCATTATTGCGGTTCACAGCGGAGTCAGATGTTGCTATGGCCTCTCCTCCAGCCGTCTGAATAGCAACTTCCAGGCCCATGAAAGCCATTGGTTTTCAGTCTCTGGGTTTCTTCCCACGTTATTTCCATGTGATCTAATCAGACAGACCACAGCAAGTTATTTATTTGAAGATAGTCTAAACCATGTGTGGTGACACACACTTGTAATCTTGCCCCTAGGGGAGACAGAGATGGACGAATCACCACACATTTGAGGTCTGTGATGATGACTCTTTGTTACCAGTTTGACAGGATTTAGAATCACCATGGAAACACATACCCAGGTCTGTTGATGAAGGTGTTTGTAAAAAGATTAGATTAGAAGGCAAAACCCATCCTGACTGTCTGTGACACAATTCTGTAGGCTGGGTCCCCAACTGAATAGAAAGGACAAAGTGAGCTGCTCGCCAGCCCTCCATCTGGATCTGTCTCCTGCTGTTAACAAGGCCACCTTCCCCGTGCTCTCACTGGCACGCTGGCTGTGCCACAACGGACTGCCACCTTCACCCATAAGCCCAAATAATCCCTCCCTCCTTTAAGTTTCTTTGGTCAGATGTTTTGTCACAGCAATGAAAACTTAGCTAACACAAGGTGGTGAAGGGGACCCCCAAACAGTGGGGGTTTCCTCCTAGTCCCGGATTAGGCACAAACCACACCCAAACACCTGTTTTCACAGAGAGATCCTTTATTAAGGGGGGGGGGGGGGGGGACTAAAGTGACTGTAGCCAATGACCTCGCAGAAGAGAATGACCTCTAAAGAAGAGAAAAAAAGCCGGGCGGCGGTGGCGCACGCCTTTAATCCCAGCACTCGGGAGGCAGAGGCAGGCGGATCTCTGTGAGTTCGAGACCAGCCTGGTCTACAAGAGTTAGTTCCAGGACAGGCTCTAAAGCTACAGAGAAACCCTGTCTCGAAAAACCAAAAAAAAAAAAAAAAAGAAAAAGAAAAAAAAAAAAGAAGAGAAAAAAAAAGTGAAAAATCCATGTTAGAATGGACTAGAATGTGGTTGTGAAGGAGATAGAGGATGAGCGAGAAGGGGAAGGGGACAAGGGAAAGGAGCAGGGATGTTTGTCCCAGAGAGACAAAGGACTGCCTCTCCATAGAACAGACCTGGCACATGGGCTAATGACAGTTTATAAAGACAAAGGGGGACCCTGTGACAGGATGAGGTGTTTCATTTGAATTGGGCATGTTAATTAGGTGAACCAAAGGGGGCTTCTGATAGCTGGACCTTGGTAGTCAGCCTCAGGAGGAGGAAGTGGCCAAATAAGGAAATAAACCTTGGTGTCTGGCTTTAGGAATGTAATCTAACAGTTTTTAGCAAGGTGGAGGGAATGGGGAGAAGGGTAAGGCCTGCCAGAGCCATGTGTTCAAGTGGGCGAGTGTCCCTGTCACAAGGTCAATCCAGTTTACACAGGGAGTCTTAGGACAGGTAGAACCCCGTGGTGAGATTTTTGTCTCAGAGAAACAAAAAATAAAAAGTAAAATAAAGCTAGTTTAAATTATTTGCTTTTATTGATACACACATCATAATAAGGAGATGAAAAAGATGAGTCATTTCCCCCAGAGTCACGAGAATTTTAACATTAAAGAATTTGTATGTCCTCCTACTGGCCAGAATGAGATAAATGCCTTGAGTTAAATAAAATCCAGCCAAGACCATGACCATCTGGGCTCCATCAAGAAGCCGTCGAGAGGAAGACTACTCTGATGGGCAACTGGCCTTTGTTTTTGCTACAGGTAACCTTTCAAGTTCACCTTAGCGTTTAAACCAAGGTTCTAATTTCTGTGGGTTTCATTGACTGATGATGCCCTTGCAGACAGCCAAGATGCAGAATGCATTTTTAATATCTCACTAATTGATACACCATGTGGAGAGGATGCCGACAATGACTTATCAAGTGTTCCTGGTGATGTCCTTTGCTACTGAGAAAAATGTAAGGCACCTTGTCTGTACACACTTCTTGACAAACGGAAACCGGCATCCCAGTGGCTGCTGCTCACACATGCTTCTCATTTGGACGGAAATTGAATTTCCTTCAAAGTGCTACTGTATCTATGTTCTCTTTAGGGACCCGAGATCCTAATGAAGACCTTTAGTGGTGAGGAACCTTGTCATCATTTTAGGGAAACTTACCCCGCATTAGGCCCAAGCCTCCTCGTGTTGCGATCGGTCTCAGAACACAATGCTCACTCTCTGTTGTCTTCCCAGATGAATTGTCCCTTCTGTCTTCACGTTCCGAGGACCAGTAAAGACAGATGCTGAGACTGGCAGAAGAGATAAGGATGAAGAAGTAATTTTTTTTTTTTTAAAAAAAAAGGAAACAGCACACATGAGTGATATCCTTTTTTGTGTGATTACCTTTTTTAGATGATTCAGTGAAGCTACTTAGAGGTAAAAATAGCATGTGACTGACTTAAAAGTGACGCCTTTCCCCCCTGAGCTGTGCAGAACAGAACAAGGATGATCAGCAGGGGAGCCAGGTCGGGATTGATGATGTGCTGTGCACAAAATCAAAGGCATCGCGAGCGGCTTACCTAAGGAGTCACGTCTGGATACGCAGTGATTTGACTGAATTCTCCCCAGGCTTGCGGAGTACATCTGCACTAGTGCAGCAGAAGCCTCAAGCCAGAGAAGACGCGATGCCAAGTCCCATTTCTGGTTTACAAAATAAAGACCAATTATAAGAAAACATAACACAATCACAACAACAACAAACCCTCTGTGCCCGTGTGACTATTAGAGCCACTTCTCCTAGAGATGCTGACTGCTAAAGACAGGTTATCCTAGTCAAAGCTGAACCTCCCCTCTCTCCTTCCTTCCAAGTTTTAGTAGATCAGTGTTGCTGGTGTCCTAATCCTGAGGATCAAGTAAGCTAAAAAAAAAAAAAAAAAAAAAAAAAAAAAAAAAAAAAAAAAAAAAAAAAAAAAAAACAAGCCGAATGTTGTCACCCACAGGAACCTGCTGGACTGGGCTCAGGGAGTAACTCCATTTAAAGTGCTTCCCTAGCATAAATGAGGTCCTGGATTTGAACTCTAGAACTCTCTGGAGCTGGCTATGTGTCACATACCTATAACCCAGTATTCAAGAGGAAGAGGCAGGAAGATGAGGAAATCAAGGTTAGCATCTGCGACATGACATTTCTGTTTTGAATTTCCATACTACATTCTGGAACCCTTTTACAAAAAAAACACTGAGTCTCATAATAAATAATAAGTGAGGGGCTGAAGATATGACTCAGAAAGTAAGAGCACTGGCTGCTCTTCTAGAGGACCTAGGTTCAATTCCCAGCCCCCACATGGCAGTTCAAAACTATCTGTAACTCAGTTCCATGGGATCTGACACCCTCATACACACATACATGCAAACAGAACATAAATGCTATAAAAAAAGAATAAAAAATACTTAAAAGAATAGTAAGTGAACTGTACTGGCTGGTGTAGAATTGATTTTTCCTACCAGAATATATGAAAGTGCAGTAATCAATGTTTTCTTATAAGTGGAGAGCTGAGAATCACAGTAAAAAAATAGATTAGTTTGGTTGTCTTAATAAATCACAGTGTGTTTTATTTCTATGGCAAGCCCACTCATGAGCCAGTCTGTATATGCGGAACTATTAGACAGCTCTGAAAAGACAAAGCACATCTGTCCAGGTCCCGACATCTGGCTCACGCCCTCTTATGGAACATCATTCTCATTATGCATAAGAGAGAAAGAGCCAAATCCTTCCCGGGACACATCTTTCAAAGAGCATTCATCAACTGTAGGTCCATTTTCTATACTGGCTAATAAAAGAGTTGGCTTGAACCCAATACCTATTACAAAGTTCCCATCAAGGTTTAAACTAAAATCTATCATTGCTGTGATCAGCTATTGGAATGTGAGCCTGGACTGCTTCCTGCTTCGAGTGTAGCTATTTGACTCCAGTGCCTCTCATTGTGGTTCATCCAAATAGCAGCCACTGGGTTCTGGGTTAAGAATGAAAGATACAAGCTCCCCATTCCCAACACCAGCTTCCACATACCAGAGCAAGATGATCTCGGGGGAGAGGAGACCAAGGATAGAATTTTTCTATCTCTTAATAATCCTTAAACATAATTTGTTTTGGAATCCAGCAGTTACTTTTCTCTTTAAGCTCTTCCTTGGGCAGGGGATGGCCCATTCCAG
Source organism: Arvicola amphibius (assembly GCF_903992535.2). Lineage (NCBI taxonomy): Eukaryota > Metazoa > Chordata > Mammalia > Rodentia > Cricetidae > Arvicola > Arvicola amphibius. Next base: position 21,527,834 of record NC_052049.1, read on the forward strand.
GTTGAAGTCATGAAATGGAGGTTTTAGGGGATCAGCGATTTGCAGAAGAAAGAAAGGGAAGCAGTTAGCCGAGTAAACAGGAAGTTAGGTAAAATGAACAGGCTTGGGGATAAAATGAACCAACAGACGCAGAGCAGAGAGGGACCCCAGCAAGCAGCTGATGAAGGCTCCTTTTGCCCCCTGGAAAATGAACTTGGAAGAGCAGTGGAGGAGGAGCAACAGAAAGTATGGAAACTTTGAGCGGGTCTTCCAGAAATACGTGAAGAGGCGATCTGGTGGGCAGATTCTGCTTCCTAAGAAGAAAGCTCAGAGGGGCACCAAATGTCAGCGCAGTATGAGGATGGCACCTAATGACACTGCATCCTTTAGAATCCTCCACCAGTATGGAATGACTGAGATGATATGCTTCTTTTTCTGTTCACCAATTTTACCTTCTGTCTTTGTTATGGTTACCATTGCTATGATGAAACACCATGGCCAAAGCAACTTGGGGAGGAAAGGGTTTATTTGACTCACACTTCCACATCACTGTCCGTCCCTGAAGGAAATCAGGACGGGAACTCAAAACCAGGCAGGAACCTGGAGGCAGGAGCTGATGCAGAGACTTTGGAGGAATACAGCTTACTGGCTTGCTCCTCATGGCTTGCTCAGTTTGCTTTCTTACAGAACCCAGGGACATCAGCCTAGGGGTACCACCACCCATAATAGACTGGTCCTTCTTCATCAATCACTAATTAAGAAAATGCCTTCCAGCCTGATCTCATGAAGGCATTTTTTTTTTAAATTGAGGTTCCCACCTTTCAAATAACTCTAGCTAGATTCAAGTTGACATAAAACCAGGCAGCACACCTTTCCTTCCTCGTCTTAGTGTTTCTGCGCCTACTTCCTCCTTCACACCAAGCATGCCTTTGAACAGTAAACTAAAGTGACTACTTAGATGTGCTCATCTGTGACTAACTACTTGACAAGAGGGCAGAAAGGACTTACACTCTGATCTTCAAACAAAGGAAACCAAATGACTTCGGCTGCCAGCTTTCAAATCAACAAGACTGCAAAGGCAAAATGAAATTTCCACGCATTTGATTGGCCTCTTGCGTGCTGAGCTATTATCGACGAGCAAGAACGCATGAAAACATATGTGAAAAATAGCAGATGAAAGCTTATTGGAACCAGAGGCATTTTAAGCATGTCTGAATGAGGCAGATAATAAAAGCACTTACTTGCATAGATTTATGCGTAGTATGAATCACACATCACATATGCATATACTTAATAATAACTCAGTTATCTTTGTGCATTTGTGTGTGTGTGTGTGTGTGTGTGTGTGTGTGTGTGTGTGTGTATGAACGTGCTGCTGCTTGCATGTGTAGGCCAGAAGGCAACCTAGGGTGTTAGTTTTCCCCTTCCACCTTCTCTACAACCTGTCTCTCTTTGACTGTTGCTGTTTACAGTTTTGTATGCTAGGATGCCCCCCTCCCCAAGTTTCTTAGGACCCCCCTAGATCTGTTTCTCAGCTCCTCGAAGGAACCCTGGGATTAATGATGTACTACCACGCCTGGCTTTTCTACTTGGGTTCTGGAAATTCAAACTCAGGTCTACATGAATGCAGGGTAAGCCATTTACCCTGCACCCGAAGAACTGATTTAACTGGGAAATACTTTTTGAGTGGCTGGTATTGGGTTGAACTCTGCACTGCACTGCACTTTAGAAACACCGTAAGCTCTGTTTATTTCTTTGGTTTTGTTTTGTTTTTTTTTGTTTTGTTTTTCTAATTTCCAGGAGCTCACAAGGTAGAAATATGCGAGACAAATGCTACCAGCTCCATGGTTTAGTCCACCCGAGAAGGGCTCAGTTATCGGTATGAACCAGGAATTAAGGAGGATGAGGGCACCTGATGCTGGTGCCGCGCGATGAGAAGCCCTCCCGGGAGACATACTACTTAACTCTGGAATCTCAGCAGACCCTGAAGAGTGAGAATGCCATTCTGGCAAAAGAAACAGAATTTCCAGGTTGGAGCACAGGTCGATAAGAAAGAACAGTGAGAATGTTTGGAGCGATGGCCATTTGCAATTTCAGTTGATTGCCGAGGTAGCAGGGTTGTGCCAGGTGCTGGGTACAGAGGCACAGAAGACACAGGTGGCCTCTTCATGGCTCCTGAGATTGTAAGAGGGGTGGCAGCAGATGAGCCTGGGACCTCTGAACAAGCAGATGGCACTGCATAATTGTGGAAGGATTTTTAGTGGCGTCCTAATGACACCTTTCTAAACAACGGTGTTTATTTCATTGAACACCTCCTAAGTGCTACACAGAGCAACTTACCGCTGCTCCTTACTCCGTTCTGCCTGGTAAGTGTTTCTCTATTTATAGACAGGAAAAGACGCTCCAGGTGCCAAAGACTGTGCAGTTTGTGATACAGGAGGCCTGGATCTGTACAGGCATTGATCGCTGTGGCTTGGGAATCATAAAGACTGAGGAAGAACTAGATCCAAGAATGTCTTCAGCTCAGCCCCTGCTGAAAATACTATCTAGAAATGCCTTGGGACTACTCCGGTCTTGATGCTAAGGGACAGCTCTGCGGGGTCTGCAAATGACGCATGCCTATCTGCTCTTCCAAGAGATGGCAGCTTATTGCCTTGCTGGGCAAATCTAGAGCCCAGGCATGCCTTACCCTACCCCCATCTCCCTCAAAGCAAAGATTTCCCATTACTGTTCTACAGAAAATGTCAAAAGCATTATTCAACAACTCAGGATCCCGAGGTTTGTAATTTTTCGTATGTTTTTGCCCTTATCTGCCAGCTCTTGAAAAAGACCAGCTCTTTCCTCTCCGGAGAGCTTAATTTGCAGAGCTGTGCAGTCTCCCTATTATGCGCTTATCGTCCTCTCCCTGTGGTAGGCAGAATGAGGAGGATGACAAAAAAATATTCGAAGGCTTCCTGAAAATCTATAGATTGAAACATCTGAAAAGCCGAAGGCTCCCATTCCCCCAGTGACCTGGAACAAGGCGAAGGGCGGTTGGCCTTAGCGCTTGAGGTCTACTCAGCAGGAGCCCCTGACTAGAGCTCACAAGGTCCAAATCCTTCATCCTGGGGCCCATGGAATTTCCTCTAGCGCCTTAATTGAAGGATTAACAGCTCTGAGGTTCTTAAAGCGCAAAGAGAATCTCTCCGGAGGAATACCCACACCAATGCTATATTAAGTTTTGGTATCCTAAGGACAGGGTAGCTTGGATAGCTTGGCCAGGGTAGGTTGACTCTTCTTCGGTCTGTCTTGCCCACCCATTCTCTGATAAGGCAATTGACGTTTTTCTCGGGCGCTGTGTTAAGTGCTATACAAAAGCAAGTTCAAGTCTCCTAGCTCTCATTCTTTCACCTAGATGGCGCCCCATACCCTGCCTGCATTTCAATTCTGAGCCGCAGTCTCCCTAGATCGGTTCCTCCCAGGATCCCCAGGAAGCGGGCGCACAGGACTGCTGGTTCCCGGGGAGAGCCGCCCTGCCCGCCCAGGGGCTTACTCCGGGGGAATCCCCGCCCACCTTGTCATTCCTGCAGGGGAATCCCCGCCCCCTGGGCCTGTCACTCCGGGAAGGTAGTTCCCGCCCCTCGACTCCTTCGGAGGGAAGGAATCCCCGCCCATCCTGGAGGCTCGGAGCATCCCCTGCGCGGCACAGCGAGCAGCTCACTCCCAGTGCCAGTGCGTGCTGGCGGCGGGTGGTGGAACGCGGCGAGGCGGCTGGTGCCGGCGCCTCCCGAGCGCCGGGGCCGATCTGAAGACCCTCGGGATCGCGCCTCCCGCCGCAACCGGCGAACCCCTGCGGCGCGGCAGCCCCCCGCAGGCGCAGCGGCGGCACCGGTGTGGCAGGGGCGGCGGTAGCTACGCGGGCACCGCCGGGCGGCGCCTGGGTCTGGACGCGCCAGGAGCGGCTCGAGCCTCCGCCGATTCACAAGCAGGTGAAGCGAGCGGGTGCTGCGGCCGCGACGGGGGTGGGGTGGAGGCTTCGGGTGGGCTCTCGTGGGAGCGGAGCCGGGTAACCCCAAGACGGTGTGCGCCGGAGAAAGTTCAGTGTCAATCGGGTACGGGGATCCCGGTCCAAGCAAAGGGGTGAGTGAGGGCACCCAAGTGGGTACCCACGTTAGGTGGCGCAAAGTCCTCTTCCATCTGGTGGGAGGTAAGCGGGGCACAGTGGAGGAGAGGGATGGGCCGAGAGGGACGGAGGCAGCGGGATAACCACAGGCGCACTGCTTGGGACACCTAAAACCGGTCAAGAGCCCTAATCCCACTGTGTTGGCTGGTCTCTCTACTCTAATCCTTTACTGTCTGAAGGGCCATCGTCCCGCGCTTTATCTCTTGCTCCCCTCACCCCCTTATCCCCCCTCCCCCCGTCACCTCCATGGCCCACTAAGCGGCGCGAGAAAGAGTAGGCATGAAGAGCAAGGACATCTTTGGGGTGATAACGGCATCTGCCAGAGAGATGAGGGATGTTTCAGTAGGCAAAGTATTTCCCTCCGAAGTCTCTCCCCCAACACACACACCATGAAGCACATGAGTGAATTGGGGGGAGGAAGTGAATTGAGGGGCGCGAGGGGGGGGGGGAGGATCAAGGACCGCGGACAGAGTTTGCCAGAAGCCTGCCCTCAGCATGCCCTGCTCTGTGCATAGTTCTTGATAAGGAACACTGGAGTCACACCAGGTCTGAAATGTGTGTGGAAAGAGACACCCAGACACCGGAGCATGCCAGAGGTTGGGCATTGTCGGAGGCTTGAGCTGGGTCTTGCCTCTTCCATGTGTTTTGCTTGACAAGTCACGATGAAGCTCCGGAATAGGTAAGTGTGTTGAGTGGCCGAAGAAGGTGAGCTTCTATTGCAGACACACCCCTGGATCTTCAGGGCGCCTTCCGAGGAGGGAGTGTCCTCCCATCTTCATCTCGGCTCCTGGCTTGGGCTTTAGGCCCCCACTGTTCCCACTGGGTCAGCCTTTTCTGGGCTGTGACTTCTGGGTGGGAGCCAGGTAGGTAGAGGCTGGCAGGTGCGGTGTGGGAGGGCTGCTTGTGCAGGCGGAATAAAATGTCTCAGAGCACACCCCTGGCTGTGGGTGGCTGTGCTGGCTACATGAGTTTCTTCTTCCATTGGGATGGGCCAGGAACTGCTGCTGCTGCTGCTGCTGCTGCTGCTGCTACTATAAAAGTCACACCATGGTGTGAGCTCGGGTGGCGTGTGATGGGGTAGAAGAAGCGGGGTGGTAGGTGTTGGGAAAAGAATCAAAACCGTGTGAAGTGTATAGGTGCATCTCCCTTGACATAGTTAATAAGCGCCTGGAAAAAATATCGAATCACGCTTTAAATCTATCATTGAAATTGATTTTGGATGCGCTTATAGCAGTTTACTATTTAAGGAAGCGTAGGATAATTCCTCTGTTCATTTCTATCATTTTGGAGCACCTGTGGTTTGCTGGGCCCAGAGTTTCCAGGAGATGTGTGCAGAGGAATGAGGGTCGCTCTATCCCCGCTGTGAACATTTTGGTGTAGCAGGAGACAAATACCTCAACAGTGATGGGCAGTAATGATGCAAGCTAGTGCCCTTCTGCTCTGTAGTAAGTCCCCTATGTTTAGTGGGTGACGGATCGAAAGGATAATTGCATGAATAATTCAAGTGTGTTCCAAATGAAACATCTCAGGGATCCGGAGGAGAAAAAGGCCCCCTTTGCCCCCATGGGGATCTGCAAGCCTCGTGGAGGGCCACCTAGGCCACCTAGGTGTGTCCCGAAAGGTTGACCCTGTCTCCAGATTCTGCCATAGCAGAAGAGGCTGAGCTCCGCCCCACGGGAATCTAGTTTTCCAGACAGTTGGGGAATGTTTGGGATTTTTGAGCAAGGCTCTGCCCTGATCAGGTGTGTGCTCTTGGGCAAGCTCTTGCAGAAAGAACTGAGCTGGGGAGAGAGGAGAGGCGGCAAGTCTGATGGGGAGGGAGATCTTGCTGTGAGGTGGTGGGGGAGGCAGCGAGGGCCTGAGCTGGTGGATGGAAGCTTGTGAGGAAGGAAGGAGAGTCATCAGCTGCAGGCTTGAAGTGCGGGCTTGGGTGGGATTTAGCAAGCAGAAACAAAGGCCTCCTGCAGGTTCTAAGAGCAAGAAGGGGAGCTAAATGAGGGAGTTTGGGTTTTTACCATCCAACAAGGCAGCAATCTGAAGAAATCCTCCCAGACTTTGTGTCCGTGTCCGTGTGCATGTGTGCATGCGTGTGTGTGTGTGTGTGTGTGTGCGTGCATGCGTGTGTGTGTGTGTGTGTGTAGATACGTGTAGGTGAGCGTCTGTGGGTGTGTGGCATGGCTCATGTGAGGAAGTGAGAGGACAATTTTGTGGAGACTGTTCTCTCCTTTCACTTTGGGTCCCAGGGTCTAGGTAGACAGACTTGCATAGCAACCAACCGAACTGCCCAGCCCGCCCCCAGCCTTCTTTTTCTCAGTATTTGTTGCAAAACTTGTCAAGGCCCTGGGGACCTATGGGATAAATAGTTCAAACCTTAGTTGTCTGCCTAGATTTCTCTCTTGCCACATTACCCTGCACACATGCATGCATACACACACACACACACACATGACAGACAGATACAAACATACGTCACACACACGCAACACATACAGTGACATAAGACAGACACGCACACACATGTTCAAGAGTCAAGGAATAGTCTTCCTTAACACCTATGGTCTTTGCCTTACAAAGCCATTTCCCCTGGATGGTGAATTCTAGATTAATATTCTTTCCTCTCTGGTGGTCCTGACAAACTTCCTCTTCATCAAGATCCAGTTACGCAGCCACCTCTGTGACTCTGCAACCATTCTCCCAGGAGACCTTTTGGTGCTTTCTTTGCTGCCCACTCTAAAGAGCCTGAGGACCTGCCCATCAGGCTGCCCTGTCTCTCTAGGGCAGTGGTTCTCAACCCACAGGGGTCAGATATCAGACATCCTGGAATCAGATATTTACATTACAATTCATAAGAGTAGAAAAATTACGGTTATGAAATAGGAGCAAAATAATTTTATGGTTTGGGTCACCACAACATGAGGTCCTATATTAAAAGTTCTCAGCATTAGGAAGGTTGAGAACCACTGCTCTAGGACCTTATTATATACGTATGCCCACATGAGCCTTGGGACAGTAGCCTCAGTCTAGACAAAAAGAGTCAAGGGGGAACTGCCCCAGGCCGATGGCACTCTGGGGCCTCTAAACCCCGAGAGGGAGCTTCTAGTGGGATGGCAAGGGAATAATTCTATTAACCTAGATCACATGAAGCTAGTGCGTCATACCTTGTGGAGGAGGCATCGTCATCCAAAGGTAGCCCTAGGCCTGGGTACATCAACCACAAGGGGAAAAGCTATGTCAAAGAAGAACTGTACCCCCTGTCCCCCACCCACTGGCCCCAAAGGTCACAGCCAAACTCAAGAGGAGGCTGAACCTCTGGGAGCCTTTCTTCTGTCTTCAGGAGTGTCCCCTGAGTGCCCAGTAGGAGACTGAACACAGCATGACGTAGGAAGAGCTAGGTTGGCCCTCAGGGGTGGGGGTGGGGCAGAGACAGGCAGTGAAGCTGGTGCCCAGAGAAATGAAGAGGTAAGGCCACTGGAAGAGACTGAGAGCAATCTAAAGCAGAGGCTCTCAACATGTAGGTCGTGACCCCTTTGCGGGGTCAAATGACCCTTTCACAGGGGTCTCCAAAAACCATTGGAAAACAGATATTTGCATTGCAACTCATAACGGTAACAAGGTTACCGTTATGAGGCAGCAACAAAAATAATTTTATGGTTGGGGTTCACCACAACACAAGAAACTGTATTAAAGGGTCACAGCATTAGGAAGGTTGAGAACCACTGCTCCAAAGGATGGTCACTGGGCCAGCATGCAAAAGAAGAGCATGATTGAAAAGAGCGGAAACGGGCCTCCCAAGCGCCAGCTATGCTGTGGAGTGTTTGGAGAAGGTAACGGACCTGAAGGAAAATGTTCTGAGGAATGAGTCCCACTTTCCCCTCCCCAGACCTGTTTGGCAAGCAACAGAAAAGTGGGAGAAAACAGAAAATCCAAAGAAGGGGTGTCTGAGAGGGATGAGGTTGGGGACAATCAAGAACACGTACAGGGAAAAAAAAGGCTGCTGTCTGCCTTCTCATAAGAAGGAAGGCAGAGGTTGGGAGCACACTGAAGAGAGGAGCCTACAGTGCCACACCCAGGGGGATCACAGACTCAAGTCTTCTTGGTAATCTGGGAGTGCTCTGCTGAGGGGCTTGGAAGGAAGACCCTGCAGGGTCACTGCTCTCCCCGAGTGGTGAGCTTGGTTCTCTATGAGGTTGCTAAAGGGAGAAGAAGGATTCCTGGACTGGAGAAGGAGACTTGGCTGGAATTTAGGCAACGGGGAGAATTTCTTGATGACCGGGTCGTTGGAATTTCCGAGTAGCTACTTCACCGCTGTTTTTAAGAGATATACAAAGAGGTGCTGAGGTGTGGACGTTCCCAGATGACTGCCTCCGGTGTGCAGTAGGCCCTTGAAACTGCTTGACCAGAAGGGAATACATCTCTTACCTTCCCGTTCCCATTGAGTATAGTTGGGGGAACGTTAGAGAAGGTTTGACCAGGCAGGCTCTCCTTCAGTGTTGGAGGAAGAGCCTTGGACTGCTCTGCTCCGCCTGCCCTTGCTGTTCTTACGTGAAAACCTTTGGGTTTTATCTATTGGCCTACAGCAGTGGCTCCACCTTCATCTGACGTCCCTCTTAGGCAAAGGTCCAGTTTCTGGGCTCATCAGGATGATCTGCCCTGTCCCCCTGTGATCTGGAAAAGGACCATATCTCATCCCTTCCAGGTCCTGTCTTTGAGATAGTTGAAGCCTGGGAAAGAGAGAGCAGTGACTCCATCTCTCAGCTAGAGTTAGAACTGCAGCAGACTCTTGCTTTATCCTAAGACTCTTGTCAAATTCAAAGCAATTGAGTCTGATGAGGTAGGTGAGCATTGTACCCACTCGGTTTTATTAATGGAACTTTGATAGCACACAGAAAAATGAAGGAAATAGTCGTACTTATTAGTGAAGAAGAGGAGAAATGGAGCACCTCACTTTATTTCCTGAACACGCAATGGATATATGCTGAGCTAAATTAACTTGGGGAGAAATAAAAGTCTAGAATGCGGTTCTCCCATTCTTCATTTTCCAAGTGGCTAGTTCATGCCTGAATCATGCTGTCCTTTGGGCTTATGCATTGGTTGCATGTAAAAAGATAGATGCCGGGGGCTGGAGAGATGGCTCAGAGGTTAAGAGCACTGACTGCTCTTCCAGAGGTCCTGAGTTCAATTCCCAGCAACCACGTGGTGGCTCAGGGCCATCTATAATGAGATCTGGTGCCCTCTTCTGGCATGCAAACATACATGGAAGGAATGTTGTATACATAATAAATAAATAAATCTTAAAAAAAGATATATGCCTTAAGACATTTAAAACTTGAAAATCCTTTATATTGGCGAAATGGGGAAGGGGTATAGTTTATCTCTGGATAGATAGACTCTGGGCTCATCAGGATGACCTGCCCTGTCCCTCTGTGATCTGGAGAGGGACCATATCTCATCCCTTCCAGGTAGGTCATGTGATTCAGCCTGACCGTGAACTGAAGGGTTCTATATTCTGTTGACAAATGTGTTTGACAGAATACCATGTGTTTACAGCCTGACCCTACTGAATGGTTGCAGCCGCCCCTTGTGCTGTGACAAGGCCAAGGAACTAGTTTGCTAAGGGGCAGGTGTGGGGACAAGACACCTGTATTTGCTCAGTCTCTGTCACTCTGGGAAGAGACCAACCTGGGGGCCATCTCTCTCTCAGATGTCAGATGACACCCTCTCCACCTGACTTGGTTCCTGTCACATCTGGTCCTGGCTGTTCCATGCTTTTCCTACCTATTTGAATACATTGTGAGCAAGTGACTGGCTAGAAATTTACAGAGAACAAAAACCTTAAGGTTCTTAACTCTTTCTGACACAATCTAATGAAACCAGACAGCAACAAACATCTGGCCCATGTTCAAATCATCATTAGGGGATTTTTTTTCCTCCTGTGACTCAAAAGTACTCTTAGAACTTGGCGGTTTGGGGGAAGCAGGGATGGGGAACCTCTGTGTACAATCTGGATTTATTTTGCACAGAGGATTATTTTAAATTTTGGATGAAATAATAGTAAGAAAGTGGAAAGCGTTGTCAGAAGCAGCTAGGTCCCTCCAGGAGGATAAGAAGGAATCAAAAACTGGGCAAATCCTAGGAACAGGGTAATCTACTCCTATGCCTGCAGGTTGAAGTCAGTTGAGGCCTTACCCAATAGGATCTGTGCTGGTTTGACAGTTTCTGGGCAGAGAGACTGCTGTGGCTTATTTGTCCTTTGCAGAATGATGCCCCAGACAGGGTTCTCCGAGGTGTTTTGCAGGAGTGGAAATGGATTTGAGCAGCTCTGTTCCTGGGCTCACTCTTATCAGCACTTGGGCACCTCTAGTACTTGACTTTGTAAGGACTAGTTTCACTCTGTTATCTCAACCGAATCATCCACACTAAAGCATGCAGCCCCTGTTGTCCTGGCCTCAGAAGAGTGCTTGTCCTGCCTGGCTAAAAATAAAGATGGCATTCAGATCATGCCCCAGGGGATTCCTACTGTGAGCAGGGGCATACTCAGTGCTGTGTAAACCCAAAGTCAGTTCCTGGCTGGCACCTGCCGGCTAAGGCAGTGGGAGTTGAGCTGGGAGGAGGGGTGAGCAAGAGGGCAATTTTGGATGCTGTTGTTCTCAGTAGGGGAAGGAAGTCAGGGATCTGGCTTCTGTGCAGGGGTGGTTTCTGGGCACCAGGAGGAAGCTGGTGGGATGGGTCAGGGAGCCTAGGATCTTTGGCTTCCTGGGAGCACGCCTGGCTACAGTTGCCCCAGGAGACGTAGGCATTCCTCAACAGGGAGACAGAATAAACAGCAACTCCCCACTCTTCACCAAAGGCCAGCCAGGCTCATCCTGTTTAAATACGCTAGGTTATTACTGCAATTCTGATATTCTATACCCCACTCTTCCTGGAGAGAGTTATAGTGTCTTTTAACTGGAATGATTTTGATTGACATATACGTGTTTGAACACCCAATAATGCTGTCTCCCTTGAGGAGTTCCAGTGATGTGGCCCCCAGAAGTGTCGTCACAACCTGACCCCTCTGTATAGGGAGCAGTAGGAGGTTCATCATATGACTCAGGTTTACACATGGGTGAACCCAGGCAGTCTCAAACTCTTCCCAAGTGTCCCGGTATTGTTCTTTCTACACCCAAGATGATATTTCTACACCCAAGACGATAAAACTGGAGCCAAGGTTAATGAAATAAGATGACAATAAACTGTGTGTGTGTGTGTGTGTGTGTGTGTGTGTGTGTGTGTGTCGGCCAATAGACACTTATAAAATGTTGGATTTCAGCTGTGTGTCAGTCCATTCCCGAAACCCCGTTGCCTGCCCTATTTGGCACAGTGTATTTTATAGAGATTTGGGTAAAACTAGATTGTGCTATATGGGTCTCCTGGTGAGGAAATTAACTTCCAAGGCTAAAGCAGCCATGCAGATACTATTACAAATCACTCCGTGTATCAAATTGGCATGGCTCCCTCCCACAGTTTCCCCTAACCCACTCTCCACTCCCACGCTGCCCTGGTCATTGTTATTCCCAATATCATTAGGCTAAAAGAAGAGACAGCTGTGCCCAGAAAATAAGCTCCGAGTGTCCTCATCAGAAAGGGTTCTCATGAGAGCTGGCCGTGAGAGGCGTGAAGAGAGGAATGTTCCGGAAAGGACTGGCTTTGCCCTCTCTCTGAGTCTAGTGCTGATCCTGGAAACCCTAAGCAGGTGTAGAACTGATTGACTGCTGGATTGGTGACAGGGTGCAGCAATATCGGGCACCAGGGAGGTACCCTTGGTACCTGAAACGCTTGTCCACCGTCTGGTCCCTCACCTGCCCAGTTTCCTGAGCACTGTCCTTACCTTAAGCACGAGCCTATCTTAAGATGAGCTGTCATTGTCCCTTGCTCTTCAGGATTCAGCACAATGGTGAGTGTGTGGTAAAAATTAAGATGCTTCTAATGTTCACTCTTTGGCAAGCACTATTCTAAACACTTGACACATTTCAACTCATTCAAGTCATAATAATCCAGTGAGGTGTAGCCTTTTATTGGTCTTAGGGGTGCCAAAACAAATTAACACAAGCCCGGTGGCTGAAAGCAACAGAGATGCATTTTCTCCTGGTTCTGGGAGTCAGAAGTCTGAGGTCAAGCTCTTTGGCAGGGCCGTGTTCTCTCCAAATGGTTCAGAGGGGAAAACATGGCTCACCTCCTCCAGCTTCTGGTGTCTGTTGACATTCCTTATGGCTGTGCCACTTTGCTCTCTGCCGCTGTCATCACATGACTGTCTCTTCACGTGTGTGCGCGCGCGCATGTGTGTATGAGTGCGCGCGCATGTGTGTATGTGTGTGTCCTCTCACGATGGCATGATTCCACTTTGTGTCTTTTTTAAGGACATTTGAGATTAAATTTGGTGGCAAGCAGGTTGTCTTAGTTGGGATTCTTTAGAGGAACTGCACTGATGGGATGAAAATCTATTGAAAGGGTGTTTATTAGACTGGCTTACACACCACCACAGTCTAGTAGTCCAGCGATGGTGTCTTTACGTTGGAGAGGTTATTGAGAACCAGTGACTACTCAGTCCAAAACATGTAGACAAAACACTCACATACATAAAATAATAAAATTTAGAAAGATAATCTTTAAAACACAGTTCGAGTCATGTCACTTCCTAAGTTTAGACTTAAGATTTACTCAGTGTGATTTGAACATGATGTGTGTCCCTTGGGCAGACCCATATCTCCTGTGACTGTTACCACCTATTGTCCTTCCTCTGTGCCTGACACACTGTCCTTTCAGTTCTACAACCCACCACGTCCCATCATGCACAGGGGCTCTTCCACTTTTCAGAACACTTCCCCCAAGAGCATCACAAACTGGTCATATAAAATGGAACCTTCTGGGGCTCCATAACATGATTAACATGATTCCTGTTTGAAATAGAGCCTTGATTTATTTGCTTATTTTCTGTATCACCTCTTGGAATATGATCCTTAAAGCAAAGACCGTGTTTTGTTGATGTATCTTAAGTGCCCAGCACAGTCCTGCTATGCAGTAGTTTCTGCTAGTTGGAGCTGTCTCTCCACCTCTAGCACATTGGCGACTGTGGAACACGTTGCACACTTCACTGTTCTCCGTTGTCCCTATTTCACAGACAGTATCAGGGGATACAGTCTCAGAAAGGTTAAAAGACAGGAGGTCTCCTGCCCTCTTCATTTGAATCCGGATCTCTGTGCCTCCTAAACCAGGGCCCTCAGCCATATTCTACAAGGAATCTCCGAGAAGCAGGAATGGCCCAGGATCCTGGCAGTCCCTACAGACTTCTGAGTCTTCTAAAAGTTCATTTCCTTCTCACAGATGGTTAATACATCGGGAAGAAATCTCAGTCTCAGAATCTCAGTTTCTCAGAGAAGTTGGCTTAGAACTGAAGCCTGAGGCGCCAAGAAGTTAATTTTTCTTTCTCTCCCCTTTGGGCTTAAGACTTTCTCTGATTGATCTTGAGATTTGATGGGTTAAATGGTCTTCCTTGAAGCCTCACAGGGAAGGTAGAGATGACCAGGTCCAGGTCCAATCCTTATAACCAACAGTGTTGAGCATCCATGTCCTGAGTTCCTGAGTAGGGAAGGAACTAGAAAACTCAGAGTGTGTGAGGAGCATTGGCATCTGGGCTATTCCTGTTTCTCAGAGGCTCTGTGTAGAACATGACTGAGAACTTGGGCTTAGGAGATAGAACTGATTTGGAAGAATCCCAGAGGTCTTCATTAGTCTGGTTTTCCTTACGTGTGAGCACTTTTCTGTAGTTTTTGGGTTTTGTTGCTCCTCCATCTCTTTCACAATGATACAGTCCTTGGGTGACTACATAGACTTTGTCTGTAGGTTGGTAGACAACCTACTTCATTGAGTCTTGCTAAAAGGCTGGTTCCTCTGTCATCAGCTTTGGGCAAATCATGGGAGAAGCCAAGAACAAGGTCTTGCCAGGAAAGAAAGCAGCTACCTGCACCCCTTTGTTGTTGACTCAATCTTCGTTTCTTTGTTTTCTTTCTTTTTTCCCTTCCTTCTCCCTCCTCTCTTCACTCCCCCCTCCCCTCTTTTTTAGAATCTTGCCATACTGGCCAAGCTGGTCTTGAACTCTTAGGTTCAAGTGATCTTTGCCTCAGCCTTCTGAGTAGTTAGGACGACAGGCCTGACCCACTGTGCTCAGTTTAGACATCTTTAAAAAATAAGGCCAACCTTGAAAATTACATCAGCATGCTCGTAAGTAAACATCCAGATTTGGGGGAGGAAAAAAACCCACTCTTTCAGGCCAATAGCAATTGTAATTGTGAGCATGTCCAAGACCCACAAGTGTTGGTTGGCCTTCCCTCATGGAGAGGGCTACCGCAGCTGATCAGCACTGCTGGCAGACGTAGCTGCTTTCCTGCAGGAAGGCAGAACCCTGGCTATTTGATACATCATGCACTCCACCTCTGCGGTCGTGAGTGAGGTTTGCTATGGTAACCAGAACTTGCCTGAGGGTTGTGCATGTGAAGTGCCACTCATTGGTAGTACCCTTTATTTTTAGCAGCTACCAAAGAGGAGCTGCTGCTCATTGTTCCTGGTAACAGGCAGGTGGGTAGTCACAATGGAGCCAGGATGAATTTTATGTGCTGTTCTTGTGTGGAACGTTACCACCCACCACCGTTCTCAGTTATTGGATCATGGTGTGCTCCTGGGATTCCATTGGTTCAGATCCTCGCCGGAACCTGCACGCGAAGACAGTTGGATGTATTATTTTTTAATAACACGTTCTCAGCTGCTGTTCCCCAATCTTCGTCTTGGCACAGCATGCCCACGTTCTAACAGTGGTGGTCCTGTAGCTAGGAGGTGGGTAGATGCCCATAAAAATCACGGCGAGCTGAAAGCACAGCAAACATTTGGAGGAGGTGGTATTTTGCCTCTCAACAGGATGCTCAGTTTTCTCTTAGGGCTTACACTCTGCCCTTGATGCCCTCAAACTTGTTCTCCTTTTTTTTTTCCCACTCAGCTAATATTTATTTAACACATGCCACAAAAAGAAGTGATACACATGCCTCCCATTCTGTCTATGGGGCAAAAAAAAATCAATGAAATTCCGATTTCTTTGAATTACCGACCCTATCAAAGTGCTCAACATTCTCAGAAGATTGACAGGAGAGATGGGGCTGCTTGACTGTACTTTCAGCCTGTACTCACTCCATGGACCATCACTTCATCTGATCCTTTACTAGAACCACCAGCTTCCTGTGTCTTCTCCTGCCCTTGTCCCCCAAACTTTCTATGTCAAGTCAGCTCAGCCTCCTCTGTTTTTCTGCCCTTGCATGCTGCTGGGTCTAGGGAGAGAAGAATTGAGAAAACACTGCTTTGGGAACATTGTAGACCTGCAAACCTATATGCCCAGCACTTGGGAGAAGGAGGCAGGAAAATGAGGGGTTCGCGGTTATCCTTAGCTACTGAGTTGAGTTTGAGGCTGACCTTCATTGCATGAGACCCTGTCTTAAAAAACCCAAAGACTACAGTGAGCCCTGAAACCCCATTTTCTGGGGACTTGAAGCTGGTTGGGATCCTTCTGGGTAGGGGCTGTGAAGATGACTCAGTGGGTAAAGTGTTTGCTATGCAAATAAGAGAGCATTAGTTCAAACTCTCAGGGCCCATATTAAGACCAAGTGTAACTGTGAGTGCCGTAACCCCAACACTGTCTGAGCAGAGACAGAAGGGTCCCTGGGGCTTACTGGCCATCCAGTTTAGCAAAAATGATGGTTTCCAAGTTCAGTAGAGACCTTCTCTCAAAAAATAAGGTTCAGATCGATAAAGAATTTCTCATGTGTACCCACGCTCCCCACGCGGATCCTCCTTGGCATCCTGTTTTACATATCTAGAGCTCAGTGGATCCACGTGGTTTGGCTGGAGTGTAAACTGTAGCCTACAGTGGAGACAGTCTTGGTGTCCACACTGGTCAAAGAGTAGAGTGGAAGGCTCATCGAAACCTTGACTGTAGGGCCAGTGAGATGGGTTAGCAAGCAAAGGCACTTGCCACCAAGCCTCACAGCCTGAGTTTGGTTCCCAGAACCCACAGGATGAAAAGAGAGAACTGAGCCCTACAGACCATGCTCTGGTTTCCACAGGCGTGCCGTGGCACACCGATGGCTACGCATTCACACGCATGTGCACACATACATGCACACTCTAAATGAAATTAAGAAAACAAATCCCTAAACTATTTGCATGGTGTTGCTGAGACTCAAGCGCTCGCCGATCCTGGGCTGTAATAACATTCTTCATGAAGCTTCTCTATAAAGGAATGAAATTAGTGTTTCATGTCTAGGGCGGAAGAGAAGAAACGGGACATAGCTCACACCTGAGCCAGGGAGATGCTATAGCCATCAGATAGTTCACTTTGGCTGACGAACCTTCTGATGAAACCTGAAGAGTCATGCTGTTACTAACCATTCCTTTTCAAGTGGGAAGATTCCCATTTTGCATACAATTTTAGATGGTTTCCTGAATACGTGATGTAATACGTGCAAAATTCTGCTTATTTGGTCAATAAACCAAGTATCTATTTGGGACCTACTGAGTGCGAGTCCCGTCGGTTACAGTAAGGCAAACATCCATAAACTGAGTCCAGATGAGCTTGTATTCTCTCCTTGATCCACATTTCCAGCTGCTTATAATCTTCTCTTCTGAAGGTTGCCAGTGATGCCACATTTGCTAACTCCTAAGGTAACTTCTGACCCTGCCCTGGATTCCTCAAAACATTTGACATTATCAGTCTATTCTCTGCTCTCCTTGAGGTACGTCTTGGTTCTTCATGGCACATTTTGTAGGCATTCCTCTTCGATCCCCACATCAGCATTCTTTCTCATTTTCAAGGCTGCCTCCTTACTCCACCCCTATCCCTCTTACAATGCTGATGAGCCCAAGATGGAGCATTTGGATTTTCTGTCTTTCTGTCATGTCTTTCATTCTGTGGCTCCAAATGCCAGCCAGAAGTCAAGAGTGCTCACCAGTATACCTCCATGTTGTACTGCTCCCATATGTTAACTACTTACCTGATCCATATGATCCATCCCTTTCTCCCTCTCTTTTCCCTCCTCTTCACTCCCCTTTCCTTTCTCCCTCTCTTTTTGTCTTTCTCCAGGTGGTCTCATGTAACCTAGGCTGGCCTGATTTTGAACTATTGGTCCTCCTATTTCTACCTTCCCAGGACTAGGATTATAGGTGTGTGCCACTATGTCTGTTTATGTGGCGCTAGGAGCATTGTGTATCCTAAAAGCACTCTGCCAACTGAGCTGTATTCCCAGCCCTCTCTCTCTCTCTCTCTCTCTCTCTCTCTCTCTCTCTCTCTCTCTCTCTCTCTCTCTCTTTCTCTCTTTCTTTCTCCTTCCTTCCTTCCTTCCTTCCTTCCTTCCTTCCTTCCTTCCTTCCGTCCTCTTGACATATAGCCCTGGCTGGCCTCAAATTCATGATTCTCCTGCCTCATCCTGAAGTTACAGATATGTCACCATACTCAGCTCAGGTGATACTTCTCTGCTTCGTCCTTTGTAATATATCCAGAACCCAACCATTTCTCGGCACTTCTCTCACCCAAGCTTTCCTTATCTCCCCACCGGGTATTTTAGGAGATTCCTAATGGCTCCTTTCCCCATTTCCCCCTTGTAGTTTATTCTCAATGGAACATCCAGAATTATTCTAGTAAAATACTGTCACTTCTGTATACAGATCTTCCCAGTAAATTCCCATCAAACTCAGATTAAAAAACTGCTCATTGCATAGCTACTGGGCCCTTGCTCGTGCTCCCCCGCCCTGGTCCTCCCCTCTCTGACTTACCTGCCAACTCTTCCTGCTGGCTCTAGCCACCTTTGAAGTATTCTGCCTTGGGACTGTGATGCCATTCCCTCCAGAATGTCAGAATGTTCTTCCATCTTACTTTCTCCAGGTCTTGATTCAAATGCCCTCTATTCCATCCTGAGGTTTCCCAGTCCCCACTTCTCAGCTTTGTGTGTGTGTGTGTGTGTGTGTGTGTGTGTGTGTGTAGTGCTGACTTAATTTCCTTTCTGCCTGCTGATGGTAATATCAGACTGATGATGTTATATTTCTGGAGGGGGGATTTCTATTTGGCCCACTGCTATATCACCAACCTTTAGGAAAAATGCTTGTCCAGTAGTAGGTACTCAGGGAATATTAGTTGAGAGAATGAATTAGAATCCGTGGCATTTTAAATTTAAATACTGGTGCTCCGGGACCTGTGATTTAATTGGCACAAGGTACAACCCAAGCGCGGGTATTTCTTGAAGGCTCCCAGGGGGATTATAATGTGAGCTAGGGTTGCCAACCACTGCTTTCTGATCCGAACTCTGTGTTATTTTTTGCTTTCTTGGAGTTTTATGTCTGTGGCATATGCTGTTATATTCTTAGAAAATCCATTCATTTCAAAGCCTAAATTGCAGTGAGCAGTGCTAATAAAGCTAGTGCTGCATAGGGTAGCAGATTAGGGTTTTAATTGGAGCATTCTATTGGAGCAAATGTTCTGGACATTCATCCCTGTATAGCCTTGGCTGAAGCTGGATCGGGAGGAAGAGGCCCCATATTACAGTGTTCTCTGTGAGCTTCCCAGATTAACCTTAGACTTTTAAAAATAAGGGAGGACTTGCCTGTGGCTGTTTCTAAACTCTGTGTGCCTGAGTGAGCCACACACATTTTCAGCCCCTATCCCATGCCCACCTGCCCGCTGTCGAAATTCTGTCATCTCTTGAGGCTCAGGCGACAACTCGTCTTCCTTTCTTCCCTGACTGGCAGCTCCTTCCAGGACGCTTGGCACAGTCACTTGGCATCCAGCCCATGCTGTCGAGCAGGTGAGCCTGCTGCCGGGGGCATCTTGAGTCTTGTTACTTTCCATTATCCCCTCTCAGGCTAGACTAAACTTTGTCTAGGGACACCTGGTCACGATTTCGGCCTCTCTTGAGTCCCTAGCAGTAGGTGGTAAGTAGATGCTGATGGGGGGCTTGAACTGTTCCCGCTGGCAGTATGGACAGCATCGTCTAAGGAAGGCTGTCTGGACGAAGGCTGGCACATCCTTCATAATGAACACCCCAGCATTTTCCACTCGGGTTTATCATTGATCTATATCATTCTCATTTGATGACTTTTTTTAAAGCAACTGAACACGTGCCTTATGAGGTTTAAAATTCCAGGATTTCAGAACCCTCACTGAAAATGTCCTCGAGGAAGCCCAGACATGGTGACATTTGGCCTTTCCAAAGGGATAGACTTGTAATTGCAACCTAAGAGGACTTGGGCAAATAGGTCAGTGAAGGGATTTTTAGGGTCTCTCTGCTTAATCCAAGGAGTTACTTTTCTTCTTTTTCTTTAAGAAAAAGTGTATATTTTGCTTTTTTAAAATTTATTTATTTAATGTATACAGGTGTTTCATCTGCAAGTATGCCTACACTCCAGAAGAGGGCGCTGGATCTCATGGAACTGTAGTTGGAGGTGGTTATGAGCCACCGTGTGGGTGCTAGGAATCGCACCCAAGCCCTCTGAAAGAGCAGCCAGTGCTCTTAACCACAGAACCATCTTTCTAGCCTCTGGAGTTATTTTCCGACTAGAGTCCCATTATCTTGGTGACATTCTCCATTTCAATAGCCTTGGAGAGCAGGTAACCTGATATCCTAGAATTGGAGAAAGGCCTGAAACCCAGCCCTTAACACCTTTACGTCCTCCTGAGGCTTAAGGGAAAATGATAGCACAGTGAGTCAGGAAATGTCACGGAGTTATAAAATGCCAGAAAGCAATCTTCATATGGCTGGAGGTGAATAAGAAACCACAAACAAGAGTTTATTGTGTTCTCCCATGAAGGGGTAAGGTTATCAGAGCAGCTCTCCAGAGGGGTACTGTTGATCTAGACTTTACAGCTAGGGTTTGAATGGTTGATAAGACTCTCTTTTCATTGCTTTGTCTAAGACAGGATTTTGCTGTGTACCCTAGATAAGTCTCAAATTTGCCGTCCCCCTGCCTCTCCCAATAGAGTGCTTGGATCACTAGCATGTGTCATTGAACCCGGCCTTTGTGATATCATCACAGGCAGAATGGCCTGGCCAGCAGTGACCACAGCTTCGGGCGGGGGGAGGTCTTTAGGTGGCCAGCTGTGTACCCAAAGAGGTAGATGGATTGGTGTCCCCTCACCCGGAGAGTGGGTTCCAGAGAGCGAGAGTCAGGCACAGCTCTGCCACCGGCATTAGCCTGTTCCCGTTCTAACGTTTTTTTACCAACAACCTGGATAAAGGCGTGGGTGACATGTTTCTCCTATTTGCTCATGACCCAGATCTGGGAAGCATAGTGACCTCATTTCACTCCAGGAACCAGAATGGAAACCACGGCCACGCCTTGCATAAGTCAGCCAAGGGCTCAAGTAGAAGAATCTGCACTCAGGTCTGAAAAAGCCAACCGTGTTTATTACGGGATGGCCAAGAGCCGGTCTTAGCAGTAACCTTCGTGGAAAGGATTCAGTGTGGTGTGCCCCAGGTGTGTGGGGCCAGAAACACAGCACCCAGTTCTGCCCTAGTGCCCCGCATCTAGCCTGCACTGCTTGGCAGAACGTGAGGTGTAAGACAGCATCTCCAAAAGAAGGGCCCAAGTAGGAGTCGGTGGGAGAGTCCGGGAAAGAGACTTGTCTTCCAGGCTCTTCCACCTGCTAGCCAGTACCTGTGTGGAGCATCATTTTATCAGCTCTTTGGCTGCTGTCTCCAGCTTCCCACCCCCTCCCCACACCCTCCAATGTTTCCACACTAAGTCCATCCACCTGCATTTTCTGCTCTTCTGTTCTGACTGCTAAGCTTTGCTATTGAAAATCAAACAAACAAAAAAAAAAAAACCACCCAATTTGGGTGTTGGGGTGTATGCCCCAAATCCTAGCACTTGGGAAGCAGAGGCAGGGGGATCCCAAGTTCCAGACCAGCTGGGTCTTGTTTGGGGAGGCTGCTAGTTCATTTCCTGACTACCCTGATTCGAAATAATCACACAGAAACTATATTATTTGCAATACTGTTTGGCCAATAGCTTAAGTGTGTTTCTGACCAACTCTTATATCTTAAATTAACCTATTTCTATTAATCTGTGTATCGCCATGTGGCTGTGGCTTATCAGCAAGTTTCCAGTGGGCTCTGGCGGAGGTGTATGTCTCTGCGGGTGGCTACATGGCCACTCTCTCATTCTGCCTACTCTATCTCTTTCAGCCTGGCTTTACTGTGAAGCCGGCTGAAACCAACTTCTTTATTAATCAGTGGTAATAAAACATATTTACAGCATACATCACCTCCCACATCAGGGTCTCCAGACACAAAATTCCAGACAACAGCCAGATCCACCCAGTGACTTGCAGTGGTGTAGCTGCTGTAGCGTTAATCTCTAAAGCCATTAGATGTGGGCCCTGGACCACGTTGCTTACCATCCCAGCATCTACCCTAACTCTTGCCTTCCCTTTGGCACCTACCACGGCCTTCTCCTTCCCTCTTAGGAAAGAGCCTTAGTTGGTGTTCAGAGAGAGAAGCAGTAGAAACTACCCCCCTCATGTTCCCTCTCATTACAGACTACCCATTTCCACACCCTACCTGCATGCCTTCCTTCCCATTTCCGGTCACCAGACAGTTTATGGCTCTGGGGGACCATCCTCTCTGGCTCTACTCAGGATCACACCCGACGAGGAGTCTCTCTCTAGCTTTCTGCATCTACTCCTTAATTAAGACTGCTTTGCCCTACATCCATAATCACCAAGTCTCTTGAAAAATGGGTCCCTCTTGACTGTTCCTGCTTCTCAGATCTCTCACTAATTCCTCAGTCTGCTCTGAGGTCTGATTTCCAGCACAGACTCTAGTGAAATGCCTTTGCTGTATCTACCAACACCTAATCCACTAGGGGCTTCTCAACACCACCATCAGCTATGAGTCTCCGTTTTCCAGGATTCTCTGATGCCATTTTCTTTGTAGATTTCCTTCCACCCCCTCCATCTTCTGCCTGAACTCTTTTCCAAGGAAGTTCTCAGTGAATTTTTGGAGCAACCTTTAGAACCCCAGTGCATTTTTGGAGATAGGGTCTTATGTAGTCCAAGCTAGCCTCAAACTCATGATCCTCTTGATTCAACCTCCTGAGCTCTGAGATTATAGGCATGTGCCTCCTTTCCTTATTTTTATTGGATTTTGGGCTTTGCTTTATAGCCATCATTTTTTGTGTGTGTATGTCCATACTCTGCCCTCCCCCCATAACCCCAGCAATCTGAGGCCTATCTTCAAACTGTATTATTTATGGACCAATTGATTACTCCTACATTTGTACTATCAACACAGTCTTCTCCTGAGCTCTGTTGTCTCCATCTGGGCAACCATGGCTCCTCTAAAGCCACATGTCCCAAACTATAATTATCACATTCCACCTACAAACCTGCTCCTCTTCCTTGGCCCCCTAGGTTGGCCAGTACCCCATCCCACAGCACCCCTTTAAACGAGGAGTTTAGACTAATCCCTTATCTCTTTGGTCGTCTCTGTAGTTTGACTTGACAGGTTTGAAGCTATAATCCATTGTGGGACCAGCTAAAGTATTCCAGTGGCTTTATTGCATACGACTTATTTTTGGTTTAAAAGACAGGACAAGGGTCAAAGCATTGTAGCCGGTGACTAGAGAAGCAGTCCCATGTTGGGAATTTTCTTCTCCCTGTATTGTCTTCCAAAATAAATGTGGCAAGCTTGTCAGCTGCCTTTTCCTACAGGTGTCAAGTAGGGACTGGAGGACCCATGTCCCAAGATTAGACTTTGCAGCATCTAATGGCTCTTCTAACTTGCCACTCACTCCAGCACCGAATTGTCCCCTCTGTCTATTTGATCTACTTTACCCTAAACGCTTGCTAGGCTCTTAAGAGCTAAGGAGCCATGATCCCAGAAACAAGTACTTTTTCTAAGGCAATCCAGCTGAGTAGCTAGGCTTCCATTGCAGACCTGCTGTTCCCAAGGCCCCCTCCTCTCAGCACACCGCTGTCTTCCTTTTGGTATTAGAGAGAAACTCTTCAATTGAATGCAGCCAGTTGTGCTTCCTCATCGGTACAATTAAACCTTTGAGGATAATAGAAAGACGCAGTTCTGTGATTTGCAGCTTAAATTGGAGCCTAAGTTTTTCTTAAAGCGATCTCTGTGCTTACTATATGTTACTCTTCCTCCATTTCTACAGCACACAGGGCAGCACATCTGTTTTCCAGAGACACTGGAGAAACACACGAGGAATGGTTGGTTAACTCTTTGCTTTGCCTAGAAAGGGTTTTAATTAAATGTGGGTCCTAGCCTCAGAGGATCCTGGCTGTGGCTAAACAGTTTGCGATGATTTTGAAGAGGTTTATCATGGGTCTTCCTTTATAAGCTGGCAAAAAAGAAAATGAGAACTTATATGGGAAAGACATCAAGCCCAGAAAGGAGACTCTCTATATAATATATGTATATATATATATATATATATATATATAAAATACACACATATGCATATGTATATGCATACAAATATTTACCTCCGTTTCATTTTTTGCCCTAGACATTTTTTGCCAGACATTGTACTGGTGGGACTCAGAAGCCCGACTTAAACAGCATATAAGCAGCAATCTTGGAGACAATGTAGGACAGTAACCAGGAGAAAAGGACAAGGGGCAAGGTTGAGTCTGGATCAGAAACCGAGGCTGTCAAGGCTGGACTCAAGGGTCAGCTGTGAACAGCTACTTTGATAACACTCGTTAGTGGCCGTCCTCAGCAGTCAAGGAGAGCTCATCTCTCCACAGCGTCTGAGTATGCAATTGCTCTCTCCTTCCTTCATCTGATCCCAATGTTATTGTTGCAGCGTACCGAGCACTCGCTCGACCTGTGGGCCTGAGGGACTGCCGAGGCCCGAGTAATTAAAGTCTGCAATCATTTCTTACCCTAAAGATAGGTGGAAATAACCAGCTCCTCCAGCCAGCCTTTCCTCAGGGGCCCAGGTGAAAAGCGTTGGAGTTGGGGTGGGCAGGCAGACCGGAGTGGTGGAGGAATCGGGTGGGAACAGGGACAGAAATCTGGAGTGATCAGCAAATGCTCTGTTCTCTCATCTAGACTCTCTGTCTCTCTGTCTGTGTCTGTCTGTCTGTCTCTCTCTCTCATACTTTCTTCACTCACAGAGGGAAGCGATGATTATTAGTAATTCCCCCAAACCTCTTTTCTCAATAAAGTACAACAGCTGGATGAGGTAGCACACTTAGGCATGAGAAGAACCAGAGGTTCAAGGTTATCCTTGGCTACAAAGTGAGTCTGAGTTTGAGGCTGGCCTGGGTGACATGATCTCTTGTTGCAAAGCTAAACTAAGAGAAGAAAATGTCTGTGCCCAGGAGTGGTGCCACACACACACCTGTAATAACATCATCATGTGAGAGGCTCAGGCAGGAGTTCAAGGCCTGCACAGTGAGACCCTGTGTCCGAACAACAGCAAAACTAAAATAAACCGGCCGTGGTGGTCTGTCCATACCTGTCAACTCAGCACTTGAGAGGACGCTGAGGGATCAGATGTTCAAGACCAGCTTCACTTACGTAAGGGGTTTGGGGCGAGTCCAAATTACCCCGTCTCAAACAACAGCAGAAGAAAACATTCTAACTCAGAGATGTCGTTTTGTTTGTTCATTTGTTTGTTTTGCTGTAACCGCACCACCCACCTTAGACCTTCTTGCTTCTCTGTAAGAGGTACTATAAAAGACATGGCTTGTCAACAACGCGGATATGTATTTTTTGCTGTGCTGGGCCCCAGACGTCCAAATGAAGTTGCCACGAGACAGGGGCCGTGCTGGTTCGTGGACGGAGGTGTTCTTGTACTTGTCCTCGGAAGGGACGAGGGGTTGAAGTGCTTCTTGGGTCTTTGAGAGCAGATCTGTGATTGTCGTCAGTGTTCACCTCCAGAAAGGCCCACTCCTGTGAGCACCATGGGACTAAGTTCCCCAGAAGGACTCAGGGGAGAGCCACAGGCATTCAGACCTTTGTGCTGGCCATTGAGAGTAGCCCTCCTTTCCTGTCTCATGACTAAAGACCCAGTCACATGGGTAGTGGCTTGGATTTCACCAGGCCTGGATGAATAAATTCCTCTACACTAAGCTGCTCGTGAAAATAGCCCATTTGTGTTAGGAATAGTTTCTATGGGTAGTAAAAGATTTACAAAGGTGTAAAAAAAAAATTAGTTTCTTTCCCTAAAACTTTGTCCTCAGACCTTAGAGATCATCTCTTCTAATTTTACATTTTCTAAGTGAACACATCCAGAAAGGCGAGACGGCTTTCTACGGGTCACACAGCAAAGACTCCTGCCCCAAATGGCAAGATACTTGGCACTCGACGCTTAAGAGAAAATTACAGTTGCATTTCCAAGAGGGCTATTTTTAAACAAGAGATTCATTCACCTTGGAATTTTTTTAAGGAGGAAAAGAAAATAAACAAGTGCTCCAGATTTGTCCTTTTAAGCCGGTTTAAAAAGTGTGCCTTCGCTGTTGAAGCTGGCAGGCTGGCATCCTGCAGACACGCCATTCTGGTCGGCTCGCTTAGCTGTTATCCCGAACGCCAATCTGACTCACGGGTGAGATCATGAGAAATCTGGACTATTTTTCTTGATGACTTTTTCTTTCCTATTCCAATTTTCTTTTTTGGTTTTTGGCTCTGTAAGACATCCATGCTGGGCAGCAGGCAGCAGAGCCTTGAAGATTGTTCCGAGGTTGGTTGCTGCTGTCCTGTGAACCAGAGATAGCCAGAGTAGGCTTGGCTACTTGGCCCTATGTGGTTTTGGTGCAGAAATGTGTGTGTGTGTGTGTGGTGATGACTTTCTGGAAACTTCTTTTTTATGGTATTTGAGTTCTAATAAAATGGGTCATTCTCATTTAACAAATGCTTTTTGAAGGGCTGGTGAGATACCTGTGTGTGTGCCATGCTTACTGTGCAAGCATGAGGACTTGAATTGATAGCCCAGGAGTACTATAAAGCTCAGTGTCACAGTGCACATCTGTAATCCCAATGCTGAGAGCAGAGACAGGGATGCCAAGGGCCCGTTAGCCAGCCAGCCTAGCTGAACAAGGTCAATGAGAGGTCCTGTCTCAAAAAATAGGGTGGAGAGTGGGTGAGGAAGATACCCAGTGTCATCTTTTGGCCTCCACATGCATGCAAACATGCATACGCATGCAGATTCCCACCACGCCAGTGCTTACTTAATAAATCACCTCTCAATGTTGACACATCTTGGGAGCTTCTACCTAAGTGAATCAGTAAACAGGACCTATTCTGTTGTATTAGGATGATGATAAGTGGGGGGACCATTCAGCCACCAAGTTTTAGTGTCGCTTATGTTAATTTAACATAACAAATTATTTCTCAGCCAGGCATTAGTGGCACACACCTTTAATCCCAGCACTTGGGAGGCAGAAGCAGGAGGATCTCTGTGAGTTTGAGGCCACCCTGGGCTACAAAACAAGTTCCAGGACAGCCAGCACTGTTACACAGAGAAACCCTGTCTCAAAAAGAACAAACAAAAAATGATTTCTTTTCACACAATAACTTTGTGAAGAAGCTCCTTTCAGCAGGGGTCTCCCCTTCATGGAAATTAAAAAACAAAGGTCTTTTTTTTTCTGTCTTCCATAGTTTCTCAGATTTGCAGATATTTTGGCTCTAGCTGGTAGGAGGAACAAGAGATAGTGGGGGAAGAGTCACATCTGTCTCTGACTTGGAGATGATACCCAGGACATGGCCCTGCTCTGATGTAAGAGGGACAGGAAATGCCATCTGTGATGGTTTTGTCTGAGCAGTCTAAAAGGGAACATCTGGAACTTCTGGAACACATGGGATTTGGGCTCCTGGTTCTGCTGTTGGGCCCTTGGGGATATACTTGGGACACAACCCAGTCATGGAAAGAGGAACCTAACGTGGATCTGCAGGGGAGTTATCCCTTGGCCTCTGGTGACCTTGGCCCCAGTTCTCCATGCTGCCTCTCTGTGTCCTTCTATTGCACTGCCCACTCTGGTCTTTGACTTTCCTCCCACCCCATCTTGTCCATCCTCTGCAAATCCAGTTCATGTACGTGTGTGTGTGTGTGTGTCCTGAAGACAAATTCTAATTTCCTGGAATCTGAGGGCCACAGGAGGAACTTGTACTTATTGCACAGAAATGTTATGTCATAAACTTCAGCACTCAGAATAAAGAGGCAAGAAAGCCTTGAGATAATGGAGAAGAATGGACCTTGAACTTTCACGCCATTGGGAAGGGTAGCGGTCAGGCTATTTGGGTTCGTGAGCTTCTAGTCCTGGGTTCATGAGTCAGTTGAGAAGGCCTGCTTCTAGAGAATAACTCTGTACCTGGCTTTCTTGGACTACCAGACACCGCCCACCCCCAATCATGACAGGCAGACTTATTACTAATTATGAATGTTCAGCCTTAGCTTATTTCTCACTTGTTTCTAAGTAGTTTTTTTTTTCTAACTTAAACCCATTTCTATTAATCTGTGTGCTACCCTGAGGTTTGTTTACCTCATCTGTGAACTATTCATCCTGCTTTTCTGCTTCCTCTTTGTCTGTCTGGGTTCCAGCCGCCCCTCCCCCTTTCTCTCTGTCCACCAACCCCACCTATCCCTCCTCTGCCTAGCTATTGGCCGTTTAGCTTTTTATTAGACCAATCAGGAACCTTAGGCAAAGTAAACAAAAGCAACACACCTTTACATGGTTAAATACAGCATAAACAAAAGCAACACACCTTTACATGGTTAAATACAGCATAAACAAAAGCAACACACCTTTACATAGTTAAATACAGCATAAACAAAAGTAACACACCTTTACATAGTTAAACAAACGCAGCATAAACAAAAGCAACACACCTTTACATAGTTAAACAAACGCAGCATAAACAAAAGCAACACACCTTTACATGGTTAAATACAGCATAAACAAAAGCAACACACCTTTACATGGTTAAATACAGCATAAACAAAAGTAACACACCTTTACATAGTTAAACGCAGCATAAACAAAAGCAACACACCTTTACATGGTTAAATACAGCATAAACAAAAGCAACACACCTTTACATAGTTAAACAAATGCAGCATAAACAAAAGCAACACACCTTTACATAGTTAAACAAATGCAGCATAAACAAAAGCAACACACCTTTACATAGTTAAACAAACGCAGCATAAACAAAAGCAACACACCTTTACATAGTTAAACAAACGCAGCATAAACAAAAGCAACACACCTTTACATGGTTAAATACAGCATAAACAAAAGCAACATACCTTTACATAGTTAAACAGTTATTCAATTTCACAACATAACTCGGGAGCTGTTGTGCATGCTGGCTAAAGAATGCAGTGTTTCCATGGGGCAGAGGTGCTGTTCTGGTATTGTCTGCTCAGCCTAGAGACCAGGAGGAGTTATTTACCCAGTCCTGCACTGAAGTTGAAGGATGAAGTGCGGAATCCTCCCAGACTGAGGTAATCTTGGAATGTATGTATCTTCATGTTCCAGTGGTCCTTGATCTTACCAAGGGACCGTACAAAGGTTTTAACGTGGGACATTGGAACAGAGCACGATTCTGCAGCCGAACTTATCGCCTTGCTCAAAGAGTATTTTCTTCTAATTATTTTTAATGATCTCCAGGAAAAGTGCTCTTTTGCAGTTACGTTGACAAGTTCATACGTGCAAGTGCCTGCTGGTCCTACATTTACAAGGTGATGGCTGTTTTTACTGGCTAGGTTACCACTCATGTTACCTAAAAATAGACCAGTGAACTGTGCTAAAACACTTGGCGGACTCCATTAGGAAAGGGGACAGGAGAATGCCCCTGGCTCTCTGCAGTCTGACTGCTTGGCTTTCTGAAGCCACTGTCTGGTTATACCAGGAGAGATCAGTCTTGCTATGAGGACATGGCAGATGCCATTAAGAGCAAAGTATCAGAGGTATGAGGTACAATTTTAAGGTTGGGCACATTGAACCTTTCTTGGTTAGCATTATTTGCAAACCCTCAGTCTCTTGACCACCCAGACAGTCCAAGCTTAGACTTTATTCGTGCACTAAATATTGACAGAGCTTCTACTGTGAACCTGGGGAGTTGGGCTGCAAGCTTCTGGGCCCAAGTGGCAGCCACAAAGCCAATGAAAGCATAGGCAGTGAAACCAAGGCAACTGAAAGCTTCTTAAAGAAAATCAAAGCAGGTTAAGGACTATGGAGCATGGAGGGGTTGCTGTGAGGGCCGACTACTGTGAGAACAGGGCGTTTGGCTCAGAGGCTGGGACAAAGACAAGTTAGACACTGATCACTGGAAAGGGAGAGCCGAAGAGAAAAGGACAAAAACTTAAGGACTAGGACTAGGGGAAAGAGTAGAATACGCCTTCACACAAGCTTCAGTTGTCCTCCCACGCATAGCAGCAGGCCTTTTTATCACCAGAGCAGTGCTCTCCATCACCACAGTGGTCTTCCCCCAAACTCCATCACTCTTCCTCATTACTGCAGAAGTCTATGCTATGCCATCATTACGTCACGCCTCCCTATCACGACAGCTGTCCTCCCTGTCACTACAGCTGTCCTTCCTATCATTTCTTCCAACTTCCCACTCACTTCATGTGTCCTCCCAATCTCCATGATCTTCTGATTCACAAAGTGAGTCCTCCCCATCACCACAGCAGTCTTCCCTGACATTACATCCTTCTTCCCGCTCATTTCATGAGTCCTCCCAATCTCCATAGTCTTCCCATTCACCACTGCAGTCCTCCCCATCACCACAGCCATTCTTCCTGCCAGTCCATCTATCTTCCCGTTCCCTTCATGAGTCCTCCCAATCTCTAGGGTCTTCCCATTCATCACTGGAGTCCTCTCTATCACCATAGCTGTCCTCCTATCACTCTGTTGGGCCTGCCCTGCCACATATACAAGAATGTGCTCATTCTTAAAGGGCAAATAAGGGGCAGGAGCTGTGGGCTAATATCCTTACATGGCACTGCCTCGGTTTGGAAGGTAAAAAGGAAGTCTGTGGAATGATCAGCATTCTCTAGCAAATTAAGGTTCTCGTTGTTCTACCATGTGAAGCTCTGGGGCGGGGAGGGGGGGGGTCTGCTGTCTGGTCTTTACAGGAGTTTTTGATATAGAGGAGAAATGATGAGCTCGACCAACCTTGAACACCTGTTTACAGACGACTCTTCGGATGCTGGCAGAGCATCAGACGGTCCTCTGTTCCTCCAAACCCCAGTGCTGCCCACTCCAGGCATGCTCGGGCTTGTGTGGGTGCTCTGACTCTCCTCAGATCACTTGGGGGTTCACATCCCATTGTGCAACTACCTTGACCATTGCCTGGCGAAGCCGTCTGATCTTTCTAGTTAAGAGCAGCATTCTTGTTAATAAACCCCTTGAAGTTGTTTGCCTTTGCAGGGGTTTTATGACACATCTGTATGTCAGGATCATCTAGTGTTGGAGTTTGGAGCTCCCGCTGTTTATGCTGTCGTAAATAGATGGTGATGGCTGTGGCGAGGGTTATGTTCTGGAGTTGTGCGTAGATGAGCTTTGAAAACATCAATCCTATTTGCCGGCTAATGATAGGCTAGGGAAAACAAAATAACCCTACTGCAGCAAATGCCTGGTTGTTTCCTAAGCCCTGCTCCTAAATGAGGTATAGTAGGGAATGAAGGATGAGCGAGAAAGGCAAGAGCTAGCTACAAAAAAGGGGAGACATGGCTAAGAGTCTTAATATTCTTGTTATTGCCAGCCTAATAAAAACAAGATCAGGTCAACCAAGGCAAAGGAGAAGTACTGATTCCCCCTGACATGGGCCTGGGGCTGGCTCACAGGGCCTGCCCCTGTCTCTGGGTCAATCAATTCTCTACCACTGGAACTCTCCACTTCACTGGTTTCACCCCAGGGGACATTTGTCAATGTCTGGAGACATCAGCACTGGCCGTGCTGGGATAGCTTTGAGTATAGGCCAAATATGCTACTGGCTGTATGACAGTATACAAGATGGCTCCCTTGAGCCCCAAACAACCCATCCTTTGTCGGCATTGGAGAGGCTGAGAACTGCCCATCACAGCTGAAAGATTTCGGTGCTAGTGACCCTGGCGGGTGTCGAGGCAGGTGAGAAAGACGTGTAGAAAACAGAATATACCATGCAGAGAGAGCTTGGGTGTGGAGAGTTTATTTAGTGGGTATTGGGAGGAGATAAGAGGGTGGGGAGAGTGTGGGGGTGGGGAAGAGAGAAAGAGAAATAAACACAGAGAGAGAGAGGGGGGAGAGAGGGAGAGAGAGGGGGAGAGAGGGGGAGGGAGGGGGGAGGGAGAGGGGGAGGGAGGGAGGGAGAGAGGGGGGGAGGGGGGAGGGGGGGGGGGGAGGGACGGGGGGAGGGGGGAGAGGGGGAGGGGGGGAGAGGTAGGGAGGGAAGGAGGGAGGGAGGGAAGGAGGGAGGGAGGGAGGGAGAAGAAGAAAATGGGGAGAGACAGAAAGCTGCCTCTTAAGAACAGCAGGCAGAGAGAAAGGGAAGCTTTTTAGTCACAGCGTAGGCTGAATGGACTGGAAAAGACACAGGTGATCACTTTTGCCAAAGGGAGAGGGGATCTGAGGAGCAGGCTCCCTTGGCATAGTGTTTGTAGCACAAGCCTAAGAACCCAAGTTTAAACTCAGAATCTACATGAAAAGCTGGTTGTGGTGTGTGATCCCAGTGATGGAGAGGTAGAGATAGCCATGTCCCTTGCTGGCCAGCCAACCTAGCTTACGGGATAAGTGCCAGGCCAATGAGAGGCTGTCTCCAAAAGCAAGACGGACAGTTCCTAAGAACCAGCACTACAAGTTGGTATCTGATCTCCTCATGGACATGCACACACATGCATACATTCACGGTGAGGCACGAGGCGCTTTGCACCCTACTTTTAGATAATCCCATCATTCATGTAACTGGGTGTTCTGTGTCTTTCATGTAGCTGCCAACTCTGTACCCACCAATCCCCTAATAAACTTGGATATTGCCTCATATGGGCAATGAAATAATAGTAATAATAATGAAATAATAGTAATAATAATGTTAAAAAATTGTTGAAGATCTATTCTTGGCCAGGACTGGATCAAACCCCCTAATAAGTCTTGCATCATGAAACTCTCCCCAGAACCCTGATGGCACAGTTTAGCAGGTGACAAATCAGGAGGACACCAGGCTAGCCATCATGCCTTGGCCAACTGGGCTGCAGAGCGGGCACCCCTAGCCACTGAGCTCTTCTGTGTGACAATTAGAAATTGAATCCTTAGTGTGGAGAAAAGACTGGGTTGTTTTCAATGTGTTTTGATAAAAAATAAAAGACATACAGATGTGTTCTTCTGTTTAAACCCAAATGGGAATTCAATAGGCCCCCAAGTCTATTGCTGCTGATCCCTACAGTGCGGGTTGGTTGGTTCGCGCTCTCAGGAAGAGAGGCCCCCACTATTGAGTGTATGTCTTTGGCATGACTCAAGGCTCAAAGGTGTCTGTGGAAAAAATGGTACTTTGTTTAGTCCCCCTGCTTCCTTCCAGTTTCCCCAGATAAGGACTTCTGAGACAGGTCCTTCCCATCCCCCACTGGCCTGCCTCCTGCTGGGTGCCTCTCCTTCTTGTCCTAGGAGGGGGACACTTTCCTCTTGGGGTGACAGTAGGTCTGGTTTCCTTTGATACCAGTGAGGACCTTCTCCATCTCCAGAAAGCCCTGTTTGCTCTTTTGAGTCTTACTTTTTATTTTAAGGGGTGGACTATAGGAAGGAGCTTCCCTGGGGAAGCTGAGAAGCACAGGTGTGTTGGCCTGAACTCTGGGGAGGTCTAGAGAGTCTCTGGGACAGAGGAGAACATTCGAAGTTCCGGAAGAGCAGCCACAATTATGCAAAGGAATGGGGAAGGCTTGAAGCAGATGGGACTGGAGGGGAGGGCCCCTTTTACATACCACTGAACCCCAGGAATTCTGCTAATGAAACTCTTTTCAGCCTTCGAGAAATGCTGTCACTTTGCCCATTGTTATTTTTAGCCATTGTCTGTTTCCTATTGTTAGGAACAGTGAGAATTCTTAGGAGACTTTTTCTGTGTGCTTTAGTGAGAAGGTTAGAGATACTGTGGGGATGGGGGTGGGGGTGAGAAGTGGCTATTGTCCTGCTAAAGTCCCCTCAAGAAATCACTGTGTGGGGAGCGAAGTCCCTACCTGGGACTATACTTTTACCTGTGGTCACTGCTTCTGAAGGGCAGCACAGTAGGCAATGGCAGATGGAGGGAGCTTCCTTCTTACAGTCTCTCTGGGACAATGTATTCCAAAGTCTAAACCGCAAACTGGTGTGTTGAGGACTTCCATTGGCGGGCTAGGGGACACTATCTTATGAGCCCTACACACAAAAAGAATATGATCCCTCAGTTGCCCATTACATATAGGTGCAGAAGTGGGGTTCTAGGTGCAGAAGGCCAGTTCTAGGCACGGAAGGCAAGTTCTCGGTACGTTTGAGTGGGATGGGCAGGATGAAGATTTGTCAATGCTGAGAACTGAACACTTGTTTCCTGTGTTGTAACCCTAATCCCCACGTGAAGGCATGTAGAGAGAAGGTCTTTGGGAGGGGCTGAGGACATGAGGGTGGAACCCACCCAGGCATCATTGATCACATAAGGAAAGACACGAGGAAGTCTGTCTCCTATGAGATTGATGAGGCAGGTTTTTACCAGGTCTGTCGGCCCTTTGATCTTGGACCTCTAGACTCCAGACCTGGAGGAGCTGACTGTTGCTCTTCAACCACCCAGTCTGTGGGGCTGCTTTGTGATCACAGCTTCTGTGGATGAAGACAGGCAGGAAGATGACAGGTCACCAGGCTTCTAAATGCCATCTATGTAAAGACGGGTTCTGGTCAGAGCGCGAGTGTTCATCTGTTGAGAAACAAGGGGAATAAAATTGATACAGTGACGTTTTTCCTAATGCCACACAATTGCTTTAAAGAGCAGTGCTGTGAGCTGCGGTGTGGTTTTCCTGCTTGGAGGAGATTAAACTATGGAAGAGTGATAATACTCAGTTGTGTTTATTTAGTATCTTTATTGCAAAAAAATTAAAATAGTTTTGTTCCAACAATAATTTATAAAAAGGCTTTATTGTCTTGCAAAATCCAGATGTGTAGAAATCATAGAATTGGGACATTAGAAAAATGGAAGGGGACATGATGAGAATATGGATTTGGGTGTTATCGACGGGAAGGAAGGGTCTGGTGGGGGTGGGGCGGGGCGGGGGTTGTCAGGCTCTTTGTGGGTGCCTCTGAATATGGGCAACCCAGTAGTGACAGGAACTCCTAGGACACGTAGAAGCTGTGGAAGGAATGGATCTGGCCACAGATGGAGCATTTGGGAACCATAACCATAAAAGCATTAATAGCTGCTGTCTGAGGATACGATGCAATGAGCTTCAAGTCTAAGGTTTCATTTCATCAGTGCGACAGCCCTTTGAGGTCAGGGCTGTTGCTATCTCGGGGTTACGAATAAGGCCAGAAAGAAATCGGGTAGCAGTGTTCTCTCCTGAGTGAGGCAGATGGAAAGCGGGTTCAAATACGGGACTCTGGGAGCATACAATTCTGTCATTCTGTTATGCCACTATCTGTGGGAGAACGTGATTCTGGGCTTGGGTGAGATCTGTCTGATGAGAGGAATGGAAAGAGGGGATAGGGCAGAGACTAAAAAAATTTAGTTAGGGCCTTCAGAACCCCCCAGATCCTGTCACCTCCCAGTCTCCTGAAAGGGAAAATCACAGAGATCATTCACTGGTCAGCATTGGTCTGTGTAGGCTCCATATCCCATTGGGCAGCCTGGGATCAGCATCAACATACACACACACACACACACACACACACACACACACACAAAATGTGTAGGAAGGTGCTCTGCTTGGGGCAAATAACCAAAATAAAGTGATCCTGAGAATCACCCAGGTGGATGGCATGACTCATAAGAGCTAAAAGCTTAAAAGTTCCCAGTGCAGTTAAGGGCCGTGTTACCATCAAGCCCAGGGTTGCTTGTACCCAATAGGAGATGGGGATGTCCTGCCATCCCTGGTCTTGTGTTGGGCGTCAGAGAGGTCCTGGAAAAAAAGCGTGAGGAGACATGGCCATAGGATGGAATAGTTCTCAGCAATAAAGAGAAACGAGCGAGGGATAGATGAGACAGTATGGACCAAGCTCAGAACAGTAGTCCTGAGTCAAAGAAGCCAAACAGAATGGGTCCTTTCAGTGTATATTCATTTGTTTTAAGTTCTAAAACATCCAGGCTCGGGCCTGCAAGATGGTGCTCCAGGTAATGACGCTTGCCATCAATCCTGACAACCTAAGTCAGATCCTGGAAGCAAGGAATTGGCTCATCCAAGTTGTCATCTGACTCCCACAGGCACACCTTGGCACCCTCTCCTGCAAATAAGTAAATGCTTAAAAAGTGCCAACTAATCTTTGGGAGCAGGGAAAAGGCAAGCATTTTCTGGGCGATGGGGCTGGGAGAATGGCACTGGAGGGAGAGGGAAAAGAAGCATAGGGAACTTTCGAGGCGGGGATGGTCAATAGGCTTGTTCATTGTCTTCGTGACAGGTGCATTGGTCTGTACGTACACTAAAAGCTAGACATTGGATCGCAGTGGTGCCTACCTCTCTGTCATCCCAATTCTTTGGAAGGTTGAGAAAGGACGATTGCAGGTTCAAGGCCAACGAGGGCAACTCAGTGAGACTCTGAAAGAAATTAAAAGAAAGAGCCAGGCGGTGGTGGCTCACGCCTTTAATCCCAGCACTCGGGAGGCAGAGGCAGGCGGATCTCTGTGAGTTCGAGGCCAACCTGGTCTACAAGAGCTAGTTCCAGGACAGGCTCTAAAAAAGCTGCAGAGAAACCCTGTCTCGAAAAACCAAAAAAAAAAAAAAAAAAAAAAAAAAAAAAAAGGAAAGGAAGAAGCTGTCCAAGTTAGGGTTTCTTTCGATAAAACACCATGACCAAAAAGCAGCTTGGAGAAGGAAGAATTTATTTTGCTTAAGCGTCTGTATCACCATCCATCATAGAAGGAAGTCAAGGCAGGAGCTGAGGCAGAGGCCATGGAGGAATGATCTCAATGATCTCTATTGGCTTACTCCTCATGACTTAGCCTATTTGCTTACACCATCCAGGACTACCTGCTTAGGGGTGGCACCACACACAGTGGACTGGACCCTCCCATGCCAATGAGTAACTGATAAAATGTACCATAGGCTTGCCCACAGGTCATTCTGGTGTAGTATTTTCTCAGTTGAAGCCCTTCTAAAATGGCTCTAGCCTATGTCAAGCTGACACACAAACCAGCCAGGCCAGAAACCGAGGGGAGAGTTCAGTAGTAGAGTACTTGGCCTAGCATGCACATGGCCTTTTTTTCAATCCCCATTAACGCAAAAGGGAAAGAAAAATAAAACACACCAGATTGTGTGGTTTAAGCTCACTTTATTACACACCAACGACACATCTGTAGAGCTCTTTATAAACCCCCAAGTCTGCCAGGAAGATGGCCAGCAGACATCCCTCAAGACCTGTTGTGTGTTAATGGTTGGATGCTGAGGGCTGAAGCTTGCAGAGCCTGGGAGGTGGGAGCAGAGGCTAGGCAGAGTGACAAGCTGGACCGCAATACAGCAGAAACCCCCTGGGATCTCTGGGCTAGGACAGCCCTTAAGATCTGTCTTGTGTTGTGGTCTGGAGCCTGACATTTATCCTCCCACACTGGATGCAGCTACTGAGGACTGTTCTCTGAGAGACTGTGACCAAGGGTTGTGTGTGGAAGTGCTTTTGGGCTTGACTATCAGTTGGTATGCCCTCTGAGCGGGTCTTCACCTGGAGTTCAGACACTTTAACCTGTATTTCTTATGTCTGGATTTTGTTTGTTTTTGCTTTATCAGAGGAAGAATTAGCTGTGGTTCATTCCCACTTGGTGGGTCTCACAACACCCTTTAAGTCACTTGGTGACATCCAAAATCACTGCTCTACCAGACTATCTGCAAAAGGTGGCAGGGAAAGGTGGTTGTGTTAGCTTCTGAGCCAGCCTTCATTAGGCTAGCCAAGGAGGACTTTATTGTTTGGGGTGTGTGTGTGTGTGTGTGTTGGGGCAGTCATGGTAAAGGAGGTACCCCTTTAGCAAGTTTTATCTTCTGTGATTTCAGTTAATCCCAGTCAACTTCTTGCTGAACATGTTAGTGTTTGTCTTGACTCTTGGGGTGGGTAGGAAGGGAGGGAAGAGGGGGACGAGAGAGAGAGAGAGAGAAAGAGAGAGAGAGCACATCCACATAGCTATTACTGTGCCCAATACACATTCTCTGTCAGAGGTTTTGTGTGTGTGTGTGTGTGTGTGTGTGTATGTATATGTATGGAAGTATATTAACTGGTACCATCTCCGTGGAATCAGTGATCTGTAGATTTGAGAGATCCCTGCGTTCCTCACAGTGCTGTTAAGATGGCAGGTACTTCTCCTCTTTCTTAGCTGAAAGTCCATGACGGAGTGGCACAGATTCCAGATTTTCTGGGGAAAAGCAAAGTATTTGTTTTCGTTTCTGCAAAGCAGCTTATGTTTAAAGACATTTCCAGCAGTGCGTGGCTTCGGAAGTTTCCCTCTCAGAAACGGGGTTTTTAAGAAAGTAGGTTAAAGCAGTTTGTCTTTCACCCATGAGACGTTGTCACTAAGAACCACACCCGGGAAGCTCTCCAGAGTCTTGTGGGGTGCTGTGACCTTAAAAGATACTTACCACTGCACCGTCTTGCCCGGCATCCAGTTGTATTCTTACATATCAAGCAGTCAAGTTTTGATTACCATGTGACACACACAGTTTCCTGTGTCTCAAACATATTAGCCCATTTAACTTTTTCCAGCAAGCTTGTGCAATAAAAGTCTAACTTTCGGACTATGAATTTGGAGAGTCCCCTGCTTATGCCCACTTAGCCATTTGAAATCTACCTTCAGGAATGAAGATCAGAATTTTGAAGGTTCCCTTCTGATTGTCTCAGCTCCTGTAATACCAAACCTGCATAAACTAAGGATCAATAAATTTACCCCCATGGTGTCTGGGAGTATACAGACATACATCCAGACAGAATACTTAAACTTATATAATATTTGTCCAGTTTTTTTTTGTCAAGTCTTTGAATACCAGGGTTTCAGACATTTTAAGTGTATTTTCTTTTCCCTCTTGCTTGGGTACTAGATGTAGGATCACTGTGTGTCTATAGTGTCCTCTGTGTTCACGAAGTGATAGAGAAGACTTCGGAAGTCCCCATTCTTCTGCTCAGTCTTCCGTTTGCCTAGAATGAGAGTAGCTGTCCCTGAAACACTTCTGGAGGTGGTCAGGCAAGAACGGGACCCCAAGATGGCTACCCATGACAGTCTGTTTTCTGTCAGGATGATGGAATAACCAAAGCTGGGATTTCCACAGCAAAGAGCTTTATTCAGCCCAAATTTTTAAAAATTCAAGGGTATAACAGTGGCACTGGCTCTGCTCTCGTATGAACCTTATGGCATTATGACAGTGCTTCCAAGAGGCAGTGATTGAGTGGAAAGAGGAAGCCAGGCATGACTAAGGAGCCAGTTTTTACTCTTTTATAACAACTTATGTTAAGAAGAACTAACCCAGGGAACCTCGAACCCCCTAGGTATTACCTTAGTCCCATCCAATGAATGGTCTCTGTGCCCTAAACTCCTCCCAACAGTCTCCTCTTCTTAACACCACCAGGCTGAGAACCAAGCTTCCAATGTGCCTTTGAGGGACAAAGTACATTTGGGCCATAGCACTCTCCATCAGCAGGATTGTAGGGGGCCAGTCTGATGTGCCATTGGCTTCTCTTTCCGGGAAAGGCTCTTGTCAGATAGGAAAATAGAGAAGTGTGTGTGTGGGGGGGGAATGGGAAACATTTGTCTTGGATTGTCTTGGAGATACTGCAAGGGAAAGACCTCTACCCGTCCTTCAGATCAGAGAAGAAATAATTATGGGCCTAACTAGGCAAGTCCTAAGTCCTCTAAATCATTTTATGAGCATGAAGTGTACCCTAGATACACAGTGATCTTACATCTGGTACCCAAGCAAGAGTGAAAAGAAAATACACTTAAAATGTCTGGAGCTGAACATTTGGAGAGACACATAGTAGTCAAAGACTTGAACAAAAAAATGTACAAATTCAGTGCTTTTATGTATGTCTAGGTATTTGGGTCCAAATTAAATCCCTGAGACCCATTGCTCCTGAGCGGTGAGACTGACCTGGGTGTGGGATTTAGTCACCTGTGAGCTTGGGAAAAACTGCATTTGTAAGGTCTTCTTTTTAGAGACAAACCAGTCTTCAGAAGCTAAGTCTCCCTGCTCTCTAGAGAGGGGCTGGAACCAACCTGCATGCAGCTTGTTGCGTGTGGCCAGACCCTGGTGGTGAACACATGCCAGCCAGGAACAAGTCCACAGCTCCTCAGCCTTGCCTGCCAGCCTTCTGCCTGGTCCTGTGAGCTTAATTACTCTGCCGCTCTCTGGAAGCCGTGCTGGCTTGACCTTGAAATCTCTGAGCAGGCGCCAGGCCCTGCTGGGTTTATAAATGCCTCCTGTTGTGGGTACAGTTTCAGCAGTGCCCAATTGGGCAGCTTGTCTCCTGCCGCTCTAAGAGATACCCCATAGCCTTTCACCAGCCTGGGCTTCTCAGATGATTGACTGCTGATGCCTCTTTGGGGGGATTGACCAAATCTGCATTTCTTTCTCTGGTTCCCCAAGCCTTCTTAGCCTCAAGGTCGACACCTGTAAAATAATTACCACCACCCACGGATGCAAATGGCTTTGCTTTTTCCATGAATGGAGGCTGCTGCGGTATTATTGATGAATGGAGCTGCTCCTTGGGCGGGAAATCACTTCTGTTTCCTTCACCATGTGATAAGCATTAAGAGCTTACAGATGTTGGTTTACCGATGCCCGATGACAGCTGTTTTGTCATGAAATTTTTTATTGTGAAATTACTTTAGATGCACAGAAAGCTCACAGGGATGGTAGGAGTTGATTCTGGCCCTGTTCTCTTTAGTTATTTATTTGCTTATTTTGAGGTCCTGGGGATCAAACCCAGGGCTTTGTCGTGGTAGACTTAACGTTGTGCCCTGAAGCGTACCTCCAGTGTGAGCTTCCACTGTCGTTAATGCATCGCACAGCTGTGGCAAAGTCTGTCAGAGCTGAAGACTGACGGGCATGGTGCATTTTCCTACACTCAATTCC
Source organism: Arvicola amphibius (assembly GCF_903992535.2). Taxonomy (NCBI): domain Eukaryota; kingdom Metazoa; phylum Chordata; class Mammalia; order Rodentia; family Cricetidae; genus Arvicola; species Arvicola amphibius. Next base: position 21,568,254 of record NC_052049.1, read on the forward strand.
ATACTTCATGCAGATCGCATGACTGTCCTTCATCTGTTCTAGGACCCAATCCAGGATCCCACAGAGCTCTTTCTAGTTTTACAGCTTAATCTCGGAGCATCTCACCTCAGCGCACTCAGAAGACAATAAAGACCGAGTATAGGAGGATTGGGGCTTCTCTTGCAGAGAGTACATCTTTACAGTAGCAATTAAACACCAATTAAAACTTGACTGCCAGCTGTCAACCTTGAGTTGCCGTAGAGTTTTCTATTAGACTAATTGTTCAACTTGGGTTTGATTCAGTCACCTCTGTTTATTAATTTTTTAAATAATTTATTTTTTGTGTGTATATTAATGTTTTGCCAGCATGTGTATCTGTTTGCCACATGTGTGCCTGGCACCCCTAGAGGTTGGAAGAGGGCATCAGATCCCGTGGAACTGGAGTTATAGGTGGTTGGGAGCCACCATGTGGGTGCAGGGAATCGAACCTTGGTCCTCTGCAAGAGCAGCTAGTGCTCTTAACCCCTGAACCATCTCTCCAGTCTCTGTTTACTAATTTTATGCCCTCAAAAACTAAAACTGAGTTTTGCTTCTCCCATAGTGTATTAGTGCATATATTCTTCATATGTGAACATTTCATGTTTGTGATATACATGCATACATGTCTATGTGTGCCCGAGTCTCCACACCTGTTCACACTTGCCTTTCCTGCCATGTTGAATTTCGAAATGCCATGTGGGTTCTCAGACATGTAGAACTCACCCTTAATGAGTTTATCGCTGTAATAAAAGGTTTACCTTTAGAAAAACCAGATTAGACGTCATTTCATACTTGTAAGCTGATTTTAGCAACTGTTATTAGTACCAGTGTTGTCGGGTCATGGTTTTGAGGAATATGGAAATATTTATGTAAGAACCTCATCTTGCCCCAGCTTGTTTCTCTAAAGAAAAGTGCATTTAAGAAAGCGCAGTAGAGAGGTGTTCGCACCAACTAAATATATTGTAGTAATATAGTTTAGACTCCTTAGCCAGATGTAGAAAATGCTTAATATAGGACCAAAAGAAGGGTATAATTTTTTTTCGAATCACCATATTCTTTTTTCTCTCTAAAGCCCACAGAGATAATTATATGATTGGAAAATTATTCCCAGGAGGCAAGTTTAAAGAAACCAAGATAGGCTTCACCAGAGGGTGAGATATAATGGCCTTCCTGTTGCTGTAGATCAGTGGTTCTCAACCTTCCTAATCCTGTGACCCTTTAATCCAATTCTTCATGTTGTGGTGACCCCCCCCTCCCCACCATAAAACTAGTTTATTGCTACTTCATAACTGTAATTTGCTGCTGTTATGAATCATAGCATAAACATTTGATATGCAGGATATCTGATATGCGACCACCAAATAGGTTGCATCCCACAGCCTGAGAACAGCTTCCTGTAGAGGAAGAGGCAGGGAGAGGTACGGTCAGTATCTTGGGCAGTCCTGAGTATGGCAGAGGCCAGCGTTTGTCTGAAAAGCTTAGCTCTGTGATCGGGTTTAAGCTTTAGTATGCAAGGCCAATAATAATAATTTGATTTGTTCCAATGCACTATGTCTAGAGTTAGGAAAAATGCACCCAGGGAAGATATTAGCCCTTCACTATAAGCTTGTGTTTCCAAGAAGCCTTGCTGCCCATAAAAGTTAGTTCATTAGGAGAAGTGGAACGACACACTCTTGCTTCCAATTAAAAGCAAAGCTTTATTACAGCAAATGACGCTGGCAATAACTGGTACTAATAACTTTGTAGTTAAAGAAGGCATAAACTTTTAAAGACTTCTTAGAAAGTACAAATAAGGGCTAATTGGGTGCCTCTCTTTCCCATTTAAAACCCTTGGCAACAGCTTAGTTGAATTTTGTTTGTCTCCCGAGTTAAATAAAACCAGCTCACTCTCAATCTTTAGGCTGTGTTTGTGTGCCCGTGTGTGTTTGCCCATTGTGTGTGTGTGTGTATCTGTGCCTGTGTGTAAGTGTTCATGATTCACCACCCATTTTGAGATTTGAAACATTGAAAGTCTACAGATGAATTTCCCCGTTGGGCCAAGCAATCCATTTTCCGCCACAAACTGCTCTATTCCTCTTCTTTCCCTGGCTTCCCAGTCTTCTTTCCCTACTCCTTCAGTTGTACATGGGCCAGCTGCACGAACCCCAGGACATCTCCCCACCCCCAATCAGATGGGCCTGACCAAGGCTCTGACTTTATCTCTTCAAGGGTTCTCCTACCTGACCCCTGCCATCTGGTGTTTACCAGCTTATTTGCATTCGGTCCTTAAGTTTTGCTCATTAAACACCCTAGTTGGCAGCCGTGTGGTTCCCCTGCAACCTTTACAGCTTGGCCTTGGGTACTGGCTGCTTCCGATGGAGCCTGAAGGTACAAAATCTCAGAATATTAAACACACACACACACACACAAAACTCCAGAAAGAAGGCCATCCAATTTTCCTCTGGTTTAAAAGGAACTGTGCACAGTTGAATGGGGTAGGACCATATTCTTTTTTTGAACTTTTCCTTCCTTCTTGTCTTTTAATAGTACTTATGAGGATGTTTTCCAAAACTGTGCAGGGCTAGAGTGACCTGGTGGTTAAGAGCATTTAATGTGTAACCGTGAGCATGGGTTTGGGTCCCAGCACCTGCGTCAGCTGAGTGTGGCCTTGTGTGCACCTGTAACCCAGCACTGCGGGAGGTGGAAAGGAAAGGAGGAGCACTGGAGCTTGGGGGGGGGGGGTACAAAGGGGGCTATCACGTGTCTTCTATCACGCTCGACTTCATTCCTTTGATGCAGTGAGCTTGTAATTTTTTTAAATTTCCTAATGAAACAAAATAGTCTTTTGTTTTCATTTATTTCTAAAGCAATCTTTTCTCATTCTACATACCAATCCCAGTTCCCTCTCCCTCCCCTCCTCCTGCTCCCCACTTTCCACCCACCCCACCCCACATCCACTCCTCAGAGAGGGTAAGGCTTCCCATGGGGAGTCAATAAGGTCTGGCATACACTTGAGGCAGGACCAAGGCCCTACCCACTATATCTAGGCTGAGCAGGGTATCCCTCCAAAGAGAATGGGCTCCAAAGTCATTTCAGTTACTAGGGATAAATCCTGGTCCCATTGCCAGTGGCCCACAGACTGCCCAAGCCACACAACTGTCGCCCACATGCAGAGGGCCCAGTTTGAGCCTATGCAGGTTCCCCTGCTGTCAGTCCAGAGTCAGTGAACTCCCACTAGCTCAGGTCAGCTGTTTCTGTGGGTATTCCCATCATGGCTTTGACCCCTTTGCTCAAATTATCATTTCCCCCTGTTTTTGACTGGACTCTGGGAGCTTGGTCCAGTGCTAGCTGTGGATCTCTGCATCTGCTTCCATAAGTTCTGGATAAAGTTTCTATGATGACAATTAAGGTAGTCATCAATCAAGGCCAGTTCAGGTACCTTCTCCACTATGGCTTAGGGTCTCTGCTGGGGTCGCCCTTATGAATTCCTGGGGATTTCTCTAGTGCCAGGTTTTTCACTAGCCCCATAATGGCTCCTTCAATCAAGATCTCTTTCCTTGCTCTCCCTCTGTCCTTCTCTCCATCTCGGCCATCCCCTTTCCTCATGTTCTCCTCCCCTCTTTCCTTCTCCCCCTCCTCCTCCCCTCCCTTCCCCCAATTTTCTTAGGAGATCTTGGCTATTTCCGCTTCCCAGGGGGATCTATGTATGTCTCGCTTAGGGTTCTCCTTCTTACCTAGCTTCTCTGGGTGGTGGACTATAGGCTGTTTCTTCTTTGCTTTATGTCTAATATTCACTTATGAGTGAGTACATACCATGTTTGTTTTTCTGGGTCTTGGTTACCTCATTCAGGATGGTTTTTTTTTCTAGTTCCATCCATTTGCCTGCAAATTTCAAGATGTCATTGTTTTTCACCACTGAGTTGTGTAAATGTACTATATTTTCTTTGATTGAGGAGCATCTAGGTTGTGTCTACATTCTGACTATTGCAAATAGTGCTATGATCAGATATGAGCAAATGTCCTTGTGGTATGAGTGTACATCATTTGGGTATATGCCCAAGAGTGGTATTGCTGGGTCTTTTTTTTTTTTTTTTTTTTTTTTTTTTTTGGTTTTTCGAGACAGGGTTTCTCTGTGGCTTTGGAGCCTGTCCTGGAACTAGCTCTTGTAGACCAGGCTGGTCTCGAACTCACAGAGATCCACCTGCCTCTGCCTCCCGAGTGCTGGGATTAAAGGCGTGCGCCACCACCGCCCGGCTTTGCTGGGTCTTAAGGTATATTGATTCCCAGTTTTCTGAAAAATTGTCATATCAATTTCCAAAGTGACTGTACAAATTGCACTCCAATAAGCAATGGAGGAGTGTTCCCCTTACTCTGAATCCTCTCCAGCATAAGCTATCATCAGGTGTTTTTGATCTTATTCATTTTGACTGGTTTAAGATGGTATCTCAGAGTTGTTTTGATTTCCATTTCCCTAATGGCTAAGGATGTTGAATAATTCCTTAAGTGTCTTTCAGCCATTTTTAATTCTTCTGTTGAGAATTATCTGTTTAGATCTGTACCCCATTTTTAAAATGAATTATTTGGTATTTTGATGTCTAGTTTCTTAAGTTCTTTATGTATTTTGGAGATCACTCCTCTGATGTGGGGTTGGTGAAGATCTTTTCCCATTCAGTTGGCTGACATTTTGTCTTATTGACTGTGTCCTTTGCTTTACAGAAAGTTCTCAGTTTTAGTAGGTCCCATTTATTTGTTGCTCTCCATGTCTGTGCTACTGGTGTTATATTTAGGATGTGGTCTCCTGTGCCCATCATTGAAGGCTACTTCCCACTTTCTCTTCTATAAGGTTCAGTGTGACTGGCTTTATGTTGAGCTCTTTGATCCATTTGGACTTGAGTTTTGTACATGGTGATAGATATGGCTCTATTCTCATTCTTCTACATGTTGATATCCAGTTATGCCAGCTTGTTGAAGATGCTTTCTTTTTTCTATTGTAAAATGTTGGCTTCTTTGTCAAAAACCAGGTGTTCATAGATGTGTATATTAATATCCAGGTCTTTGATTTGATTCCATTGGTCAACCTGTCTGTTTTTATACCAATACCAGCCTGTTTTCATTACTGTAGCTCTATAATAGCACTTGATGGCAGGGATGGTGGTGCCTCTGGAAGTTCCTTTAATGTACAGGATTGTTTTGGCTATCCTGAGTTTTTGTTTTTCCATGTGAGTTGAGTATTGTTCTTTCCAAGTCTATGAAGAATTGTGTTGAGGTTTTGATGGAGATTGCATTGATGTAGATTGCTTTTGGTAAGATCGCCATTTTCATTATGTTGATCCTACCTATTGAAGAGCATGGGAGATCTTTCTATTTTCTGATATTGTTTTCAATTTTTTTCTTCAAAGACTTAAAGTTTTTGTCATACAGGTCTTCCACTTCTTTGGTTAGTGTTACCCCCAAGAAATTTTGTTGTTACTATTGTAAAGGGTGATGTTTCTCTGATTTCGTTCTCAGCCCTTTTATCATTTGTATATAGGAGGGCTACTGATTTTTTTGAGTTGTTCTTGTATCCTGCCATGTTATTGATTCCAAAGCTACAGAGAAAATCTGTCTTGAAAACCACAAAAAAAGAAAAGAAAAAGAAAATAGAAAAGGAAAGGAAATTCTTTACTGGGGTGCCTGGCAGTTTGGGTTTTAGTTAATTCTAGATGCAGTCAAATTGATGATCAAGATTAGCCATCCCAAAGCCCAAACTGTTACAAAAGAATTGAATGTTCATAGTAACATCAGGTTGGTGGCAAAGGCTTCCTGGAGGTGATGTCCAAGTCTGGTAGAGAAAGACCAGAGCCTGAACTCAGTCAGATTCTTGGCTCCTCTATGAAGATTGTCTTTCCTTCACTTTCCAGTGTTGTGTCCCTCCTGTGCATCTGAGACCTGTTCAGAATAATCTGTTTGGTCTGTAATTGTTACTTTTCTGTCCCTGTAGTAGAACACCATGACTAAGGCAATTAATAGAGTTTAATTGGGCTTATGGTTTCAGATGGTTAGAGTTCATGGTGGTGTGACTGTAGGAACAGCTGAGAGTTCAGGTCTGCCAAGCAAAAGGCAAAAGTATACCAGCTAGAACATGAGTCTCTTGAAACCTCAAGCCTGTCCCAAATGACACACTGCCTTCAACAAGGCCATACTTCCTAATCCTTCCCAAACAGTTCCACCAACTGGGGACCAAGTATTCAAATATGTGAGCCTATGGGGGCCATTCTCATTCAGTCTACCACAGTAGCCATATTTGACCAAACATTCTATTCACACCAACCAGTCTGTGCTTTTTCTAACTAGCATTGCTCGGAGTTCTAGAGGCTAGAAACCTGTCATCAGGGCACTGGCATGACTGATTCTAGTGAGGGCTGCCTTCTTGGTCTGCTGAGTCCTCTCTGCTTTCTCAGATGGCCAAGTGGGACAGGGAGGAAGTGAAGGTTGGGAGAAGTTGGGAGTCTGTTCCTTAAAAGTCCCTTCTTTGTCTGTGTGTGCTCACCTGTGTGTGTTCCCATGTGGAATCCAGTGAAGGACCCTGTCTCTCACCTGTGTGTTCACCTGTGGGATCCAGTGAAGGACCCTCTATCTCTCTTCCCCTTATTTTTTGAGATGGGGTTTCTCACTGAACATAGAACTTGCCATTTTGTCTAAACCAGCTGGCCAGTGGGCTCCAGGGATCTTCCCATGTTCCCTACCCCCAGCACTGGGGTTATAGAAGTGGGTGGCCCCCTAAGTTCCCTGTCTTACTATAGTCACATGGTAGTTGTCAGGGGGTGGGTATTGGGATTCAGCATATGAACATGGTGTTGGAAATGTTTTAATCATTTATTCTTGGAATGGCCCATTCATGTTTTTTTTTTTTTTATTGGCAATCCTTGGGGCCAGATGTGGTTTAGAGCTCAGCCTTTGAGGGAGTCTTAGGAAGATCACATAATGGCTGTACTGTATCAGGAAGTACTTCCGGGCGGGGTTTGGGGTTGCACCTTGTTTCCAAGTGAATTACTATTGCAGCATCCCAATGTAAGGTGACCCTAAGGACCAGGTAAAGAGAGGTGAAGTGGTCCAGCATCCCAATGTAAGGTGACCCTAAGGACCAGGTAAAGAGAGGTGAAGTGGTCCAGCAGTTCAGCAAATTGGACAGAGCTTTGCTGCCACATGCCTCATGAAGCTAGCTCACAGTCCAAAGCTATTTGGATTGGGGATTTGTGCACCTGCCTCAGCAAAGGCTTTGGTGATTCTCCTAGAGGGGTGTGTGTGTGTGTAGGGGGGGTGGGGATGATCAAGCAGGACTGTGCCCCTTTTCTCCCCCTGGGATTTGCTAACCCCTCAGATCCCAGGCCTTGAGGCTCTCCACCAAGAAAATCCCAGCACCTTGCACTGAACATCAACCCATGTTCCTTGCTCCTCCTCCCACTTTTTGCAGCAGACTCTGGCGAGTCTCTTGCTGAGCCTCTTTTCTACTTGTCCTTCTATGCTCCCAGGTGACCCAGGGCAAAGAGCTGGCTACACTTGAGACCACACAGGCAGAGTGCTCTTGGGGTGGGAGGTGGTGGCTCAACAGGCAATCTTCCCTAGCAAGCTGAAGAAAAGCACTTCAAGGGACCTCCTAGGGCCCTACCCTCTGTTTTCCCCTCCGTGGAGATTGAATGAATACATGGCAGCGTTGACTGAATGTTTGCTCTGCTTGAGAGAATTGGGTTTCTTTAAGAAGGAGGTTGTTAGTCAAGTTACCATAGGGCAAACCTCTCTTTGAGAGCTTTGTGTTGAGTTTACAAGCCTCCTGGAGGCAATTAGCATTTTCAGTTACCCAAGCCAACCTGTCAAAGGCATCAGTCAATTGTTTCTTAAATGTGAGGACTGCTGGGACCTGGAAATCTATGGGGTTTAGGATGGATTTGTCCCAGCCCGGCCTCTTTATTAGGCATTTGGAGCCATGAGATATGTTGCTGTTCAAATGAATAACTGTATGGAGAGCCTGATATGTCAAAATATTGGGGTTTAATTTAGTCCTCACTTTCCTCCCTTCTTACTGGATCCTGCAGAACACCGTCATGGTGGATCCTACTCACAGATTCCTGAGTACAGTCAGCCAATTTTTCCCTGAGGAGGTCCCCAGAGAAACTTCAGGCATTTGTTTGTGGTATACTGATCTCTGGGGCAGGCAAACTTCTAGGAAGTTATATTTTCCTTGTGAGTCTAGCTTATCATAATCTCTGTTCAAAATAGGGCAGGCTTGTGTTTTAATTGATTGATTGATTGTCCTGATAGTGAACGATGAGGCATCTCTGGGTAGTGTCTTCGTTTCCAAAGCCTTCCTTGTGAAGGAGAAATACCCCCCCCCCCCACACACACACACAGGCCCACCAGAGCTATTTAGGTGCTGGCAAATCCATCAGAAACACCACTCAGGTCATCTGAGATCTTGTCTCCTTGTCCCCACAATTAGTCATTCCCTGACTTTTAGAAAAAGCCAAACCTTAGAGATAGGTCTAGTAAAAATATCATTTGAGATCAAAACTAAGTTCAGCTCCGATGTGCACATTCCTGAGGCGGCAGCACAGACGTAGGACACTGTCCAGGCCCTTCCGCTCTTCCAGATGGAGAGAGCCATCCATGTAGGGTTATGTTCCCTCCATCCCAGTCCATGCTGGCCAACTTTCCTCATTTCGTATCAGCTTGCCCATCTGACGAATGGAAATAGTGCATGGGGTTGTTGGATAACTTGTCCAATGCCTGGTGCCTGGAATGTACTAGACCTGGTCCAGACATGCTTCCTGTCCTGCCGCTGTTCAGGATGGCGAGTGTGTTACCCTCCTAACAGATGACGATTGGGATTAAATGGACAAGCTTTTGTTTTCTCTCAATCCTAAAGGGCCACACTGCCTCTTGAAGCTGCTGGAGAGACTTTTCTCCCTTGCCTAGCTGCAGGGGCCATATAAGCTCCTTAGCTATGGCTGTCACCATGGCTGTCCTCTGCTGCTGCCTCTGTCCTGGCTTCTGTGTCTCGTCACTTTCAGCTTCTCTTGTATGTGTCTATGTGGCATTGCATGTCAGGAACACCTGGATGATACAAGCTAAGTATTTCCTTTCATGGTCCTTAACTTCATGTCGTCCACAAAGACCCTTCCTTCACATGATGGGACAGTCACAGGTTCTAGCAACTAAGATGTGGACACTGGAAGGGACTGCCATCCAGTCCTCTATATGAGATAGATACTGTCTGTGACGATTGCGGAGGTCACGATGAAGAGGACAACACAAAGCAGTACAGAAATACTGGCGCATCCAGTGCTCTGACTGGGAATCCTCAGAGGTGGCGCCCCAAAGGAGTCTAGACGCTGGCTGACTCAGTTCTCCCTTCTCTTGTGTTTGGTTTTGTATCAATGCCTTAAGGATAAGAGGAGGCAGCATTGGGATCTGGTGATGCCTACATGTACCAGTGAAATTCCCGGTAAAGAGGATGCCATAGGTTAGAGGTCAGTGGTGCAGGCTGGATGGAGGCTTAGTCTGCCTGCTCAGAGCCTGCGGGTGGAGAGGAGTGGGAAAACTCTTTTCTGTCTCCTTCAGAGATGGAGCTTTTGGGGAGGTATAGCCTCCTAGAGACACCCCAGCAGGAAACTCAGATGAACCTCGGTGTCTGTATGCAGTCAGGGCTCCCAGGTGTCAGCTTGATGCTGAGAGTTACTTAGCCATTTAGAAGACACTAGAGAGAAATCACTCCCCAATGCGCTTGCTCATTCCCTAACTTGAGGATCAGTGAGAGCCGTGGACTTCTGGCTCAGGGCCGGGAGGCTTTACTGGCTTTTTCTGGTCAGGAAACTTTGAGGAAGTTGCTTAATTACAAATGAGAGGTGAGAGTGCTAAGCCAGCTTGTGGCCCAGCCTGAGAGACGAGCAAGTGGCATGTCCCCCACCTGAGCCTTTCAGGAAACCATCATCCCTCGCAGCTGCAAGGGATGAAAGACATGGGACTGAAAATAATACGTACAACTCCTAAGATGCCTTTGCACTGGTGGTAGCATGGAAAGTGTCAACAGTGAAACCCTGCATCTAGCTAGAAATTTAGTGTCTTAGGGATTCTATTGCCGTAAAGAGACACCATGACCATGGCAACTCGTATAAAGGGAAACATTTTTTTTTTTTAAAAAAATATTTAATTTTATGTGCATTGGTCAGAGATGTCAGATTCCCCTGGAACTGGAGTTACAGACAGTTGTGAGCCGCCATGTGGGTTCTGGGAATTGAACCCAGGTTCTCTGAAAGAGGAGCCAGTACTTTGAACCCCTGAGTCATCTCTCCAGCCCCTAAAGGAAAACATTTAATGAGGTGACTTACAGTTTCAGAGGTTTAGCCCATTGTCATGGTGCCACATGGTGACATGCAGGCAGACACGTGGTGCTGATGAGGAACCTGAGATCCCTACATCTTGATCCCACTGGCAACAATAAGTCATCTGTTCCACTGGATGTGGCTGGAACATGGGAGACCTCAAAGTCCACCCCTGACAGTGGCACACTTCCTCCGACAAGACCACACCTCCTGATAATGCCACTCCCTTTGGGACCATTTTCTTTCAAACTGCCACAATTAGCAACTAGAAATACCAGAGTGCTGCCTGCAGTCACGTCCTGCCCTGGCTTGTTGTGAGCTCTAAGGAGTCAGCGATGGGTCCTTCTGTGCTATTCCAGACTTCTCATCCACTGACGGGAGCAAATGACTCTTCTAATGTCTTCCCAGCCTGGGCTCTTGGCTTGGGGTCTATTATTTATTTTTACTTCCTATGTTAGTTTCTGTTTGTTCTCCAAAATCTGCTCTCAGAGTTTCTGAATCCTCAAGGAACCTTTTCTGGCCGTACCCATACAGCGTACCCTCCTATTCCTGGGTGTATTCCTTCAGGGCTCACCTGGAGTGAAGAGTTACGAGTTACAATACTGAAGTGACGTCCCAAATCCCAGTTATCAAGGTCAATGGTGTTTTAAAATACCAGTATACTTTTAAAAATCAAGGCAATGCCAATAGATCTCTGTTGAACCCAATGTGTATTTGAAAGAGGAGACCAAAGGGCTGGCAAGATGCCTCAACTGGTAAAGCCGTTTGCTACCAAGCCTGACAACCTAAGTTCGATCCCCAGGTTACTCCCTTCAAGTTGTTCTCTGACCTCCACGTATCCTCTACATACCCTGTCCTAAACAAACAAGTAAATAAATAAATGCAGACAGGATCCTACTGTACACTCAAATGACTTGGCCTCACTCACTTCGACGTTGTCCCACCTCTGCCCACAGCAAGTGAACTGGGGAATGTGGCTTGCTGGTAAAATACTTGCTTAGCATGCATGATGCCCTAGGTTTGATCCCTAGTGCCATAGAAAACCGGGTATGTCATGCACGCCTATAATTCCAACACTTGGGAGGTTGAGGCTGGAGGATCAGAAGTTTGTGATTATCCTCAGATGTTGGGTGAGTTTGAATCTACCTTGTGCTCATTTGAGAGCCTGTCTCAAATAAAATGCAAAACAAAAATATATAAGCAAAAGATTTATTTATTTTTGTTTTACGTCTATGAATGTTTGCCTGCGTATATGCATGTGTGTCGTGTGTGACTAGAGCCTAAGGAGGCCAGAAGAGAATGTTGGATCCCTTGAAACAGAAGGTTGTGAGCTGCCTTATAGGTGCTGAGAACCAAACCCAGGTTCTCCGAAAGAGCGGTAAGTGCTCTTAATCACTGAGCCATCTCTCCAGATCCATATATATATATATATATATATATATATATATATCCTTCAACTTTTTGCTCAAGGTACCTTTCCTTGCTGGTCTTGGCACACACAACCATAGGCGTTTATATATTTGCACAGTCTCCTTACCACTGCATCACAAACTGTGCGGCCAGGGACCGCCTCTTTTAATTTGTGTGGGGCCTCCGTGCCCAGCTTTTGCTCCCTCCTCTGCCTCCTCCTCACACCGAGAACAGAAATAGCACTGCACTGGATTCAACCCAGTCAGTCAGCAAAAGCAAGTGCTGAAGGATGCGGGTTTTCCTGACAATTTCATGGGCGAGACGGGAGCGCAGCATCTTCAGAATCCTCCTGGAGACGGTTTTTGATTTTCTTGCCCAGAGTTTTTCATTCCTGCCAGCTGCCTTATCTTCTTCTATCCTTATTATTTCCACAGCCTCTAGAGAGAGAGAGAGAGAGAGAGAGAGAGAGAGAGAGAGAGAGAGAGAGAGAGAGAGAGAGAGAGAAAGGGGGAGGGAGAGAGCGAGAAAGATGAACATTCCGGGGCAGTCCCGGGTCCGTACAGCCTCTAAGTCAAGCAGACATTCACTTGCTGTTATTCCTGAAAGGTGGCAGCCATGACAGTGGTGGGGGATGGGCTGTTAATGTCCTGCCCCAAGGGCTCAGTGTTGCCCCCTAGATGGCCTTAGTGTATAAGTGGTGAATGAAAGGATGAATGAACAGATGAAGGCTGAGTGAGCTGGGTGGGAAACCTTGGGGGTGGTGTCTCTTCCTCAACAGCTTTTGTCCCTTTTTAGATAGGATCTTGGTTATAGCTCAGATAGGTCTCAAATCTATGATCCTCTTGCCTCCGCCTCCCAAATACTGGGACCACGGGTGTGTACTACTGCTCCAGCTTACTTCCCTGTGCTTCTTCCTGAACCCCAAACACCTTTGGTCTCCCCACCCGTACATCCTGGGCTCCTCTGATGCATGAGTGCTGGCCAGTAAAGAACCTAATGGGTCAGAGTGACCCCCCCCGCCCCCATCCTGTGTTGGAAGAGAAACTTCCAGCCCCTCCCATCACAAACTCTCATGATACTTTTTGTGAGACAAGGGTTCTATTGTCATGTAGCACCCCTGAACCCCAGGTCACAGAGACCCGACCTTCCTGTGTCAGCTTGCAGAACAGGGCTGAGGGTTACAACCTGATCCCCATCACTGGGTGTCTTTGTTATCTTTCTATCACTGCGATAAAAACTCCTGACCAAGGCAACTTATAAACGAAAGGGTTCAGCATGGAGCTCATAGTTATGAAAGGTTAGAATTCATGCCCATCATGGCGGGGAGGATAGCAGCAGGCAGACAACAGTAGCTGAGAGCTTGCATCTGGTCCACCCACAGACGTGGAGGACTGAGACTAGCATGGGCTTCTGAAATCCCAAAGCCTGCTCCCAGGGATACACTTCCTCCAGAAGACATACCTCCAAGTCCTTTTCAAACAGTTCTACTAACTGGGGACCAAGTGTTCAGACATAGGAGCTTTCTCATTCAAACCACGACACTGAGTATAACTTACCTGAGACCCAACCTTCTCCTGACATGGGACTGGTCCTTTATTAAGAATGACATAAAGCTACACACCCCTGCAAATCCTTCCTACCTCAAAATATATTGTTTGAAAATTTTTAAAAATAACTTTTGAAAATTAATATAAAGAATGACATGAACATTGTAAATGTTGTCAGACAACGTAATGATAAAAGAAAGCTAAACTGTCTGGAATCTTGCTCTCTGACATAGACTTTGCTAACAGCCATCTTACTAGTTACTATTGGGTCAGGTTTGGTACCACAAGTTCCAGAATTAGGAGGCAGACAGAGGCCAGTTCGATCTGCATAGTGAGAACCTGTCTCAAAAAAAAAAAAAAAAAAAAAACAAAACAAAACAAAAAAAAAAAAAACAAAAAACAAAAAACTCCTGTATTGATAAGGGAGGGGCTTATGAAATCCCACCCCTATTTAAGGAGTGATTGGCAGTTGCTGACTTCTAGGGGAGAAGGAGAGTTAAGTTTTCTTCAAGGATGCAGGCATCCTCATGATCTTGTTGGACTTTTTCCCATGTCTCTTTGCAAAAAATAAGATAATGTTCTTTTGAGTTTGGAGTGAATTTCTGCCTGTATAACTTTCTAGGCTATTCTTTGGCCACTGAGCCAGTGATGGTGGAGGGTGTGGAGGGCATGACCTTTGAATCTGTTTCTTGGGTACAGAGAGCCCTCTGAGATACCTGTGTTCCCAGGCAAGGAGCATAGTAACCTTGGGACCTAGTCAGGGTGCTTTAGACAGTGGTGTCACTCGAGGGTCATAGGCCAGAGCCAGTCTTTGTCGCCTTCCTCATTTCCTGAGATCAAGTTGCAAGAGATGTATGTTATGAATACAGTTTTTGTTATGAATACAGATTTTATTTGGTTCTGACTATTTTGGCACCACAGGGAGGAAAGGGGGGTGGGACTGGGAGGAAAACAGTACTAAGCATCTGATAAATGCTAACAGTTTTACATAATTTCATTTATTCCTCATGACATCAATGTGTGAGTCATTATTATCCTCTTATTATGATGAGAGACTGGGGCTTAGGAAGCTAGGAACCTGGGGTGTCACCAAGAGTACTTGCGACGCCGAGCCATCTGCCTCCAGAGCCCAGGCTTTGGTTTGTGAAGGGATAGAGAAGATGGTCTATCTTTGCCTGCACTGTTTCCACGGGAGATCTGACTACGGAGCCTGACCTGCTTGGAGGGTTGGTGCTGTTTGGCATGCGCCAGGCTGCAGATTTTCTTGGCTACATCCCATACACATTGTAGTGTGCTGCCCATGGGCATGGAAGTTGTATTCATGAGTTTCATTTCCTATTTGTCTGATACAGTGCCCTGGCAAATGCAACTTACAGAAGGGTTTATTTGGCCCACAGTTCCAAGGGTACACTCCATCATGATGGGGAAGTTGTGGCAGCAGGGGCTGGGTCACACAGTTGTTCACAGCACCTGTAGTCAGGACTAAGATGGGAGAGATGAATGCTGGTGCCCAGCTCGCTTCTTTCTATGCTGTCTGGGGCCACACAGCCCATGAAATGGTGCTGCCCACATTCAGGGTAGATCTTCTATCTCCACTGACATTCCATTACATTACATTATATCTCCCAGATATTCCATTACAGGCATGTTTCAGGTATGCCTCCTAGGTGATGCTAGATCCCGTTAGGCTGACACTCAGTATTAACCACTGGGGAGTTTGAAGTCTGTCGGCCGTGGAGTTTTGGTAAAAGAGAAACAAACATCTTCAAAAAAAAACCCCACAAAACAAAAACAAAAAATATACTCTTCACTGTGTTAAGAGTACAGGGGACAGAAAACAGAAGTTGTGAAATCCAGAACAATCTAAGGAAGATGAGTGAGGGGTCAATTCAGGAAGGCATTGGCAGTTCTCGAGCTGAAATTGGAAGGCAGAGAGGCCTGAATCAGCGTGGAGCATGTAGGACTTCATTCGTCACGGTTCATGACAGCCATAATCGGGAGGGGGCAAAGGGCAGAAGAAAGAGCTCAGATGTGTGCCCAGTCAGAATGAAGATAGGGCCACCCCTTCCCCGCTCAGCCAGACTTTGGTGTTTGTCAGTTTTAGTTCCTCTAGTCACATCTGCTCAGAAATGATGACGTGGTAAATGCGGGGAAGGAAATTTTCTGCAGTCACAGCAGCTTAGAGGACCCACAGTAGGATTCTGAGAATCGGCTGCGCACAAGAGAAAAAGCCACCTCTTGGCTTCTGAGCAGAGAACAGCCTGGGTGAGAGATGAGCCTGCAGCAACAAGAAGTTGTTTGTAGAGTTTGGGTTGTACAGCACTCAGAATATAGTGATGAAATCTACGCTGTCCTGCTGAAACCTGAACCATCTCTTTGTCCGGGGTATCCAGGCTGTACACCTGACCATTGCTTCCCTAATCTGTTCCAATTATCAGATACACAGTCTCCATACTGAGGGGTTTGCTGTAAGTAACTTCTACTGTTTAATAATGGGTGGAGCAGGATAGTCCATCCATTTAGTTCTAATATACAGGAGGCAGAGGCCAGCCTACTCTACATAGTAGGTCCTAGGCTGGCTGAGGCCACACAGTGGGACTCTTCCCAAAATAAATAAATAAATAAATAAATAAATAAATAAATAAATAAATAAAACAAGCAAATAAATTGGGGGAAGGGTTGGATAGGGGGTTGAAGTCCCACCCCTATCTGAAATGCAATTGGCAGCTAATGGTTGCTGGAAGAGGGAGAATCCGTTCTCTTCCGGGATGCGAGCACTATTCATGCTCCAGTGGGTGTTCCCAGCCCCAGGCACATACAGGCAGCACTAATATACACAATAGGTTATTAAATTATAAAGAAAGGAAGCACATGAAGAAATGGTGGCAGGAATACGTAAGGAATGAGAAGGAATGGGGGATGGATTTGATCAAAACACACTATGCATTTATGAATATTGAATAAAATCATATTTAAAACAATAGGCCTGCTGAGTGAAAAAAAAACTTTTCCTGGGGAGACACCACACACAGATCTGCTCACCCTGATAGGGAGCGCATGACGGATCAAAGTACAGATACCCACCAGAGTCCAACTTGGTGAACTATGAGTTTTACTGGGATTACTCACAGGAACAGAAATGACTCAAAGACAGCTGTATCACCAAAGCCCACCACAGCATGGGTAACGGTTCACAGCCTGGGAACCTGTTGCACACTGCTCAATCTTCAGGGCCACTCAGGAGGTTGGAGAGTATCTGTTCTAAGCAACTCTCAGTTGGTCTAAACCAGTGGTTCTCAACTTTCCTAAGGCTACGACCCTTTAACACAATTTCTCACGTTGTAATGATCCCCAAACAGTAAAATCATTTTTGTTGCTGCTTCATAACTTTAATTTTGCTACTATTGTGAATCATAATGTAATGTCTGATATTTACAATGGTCTTAGGCCAACCCCTGTGAAAGGGTCATTTGACCCCCCAAAGGGGTCTCGACCCACAGGTTGAGAACCACTGGTCTACAGCTTTTCCAGGCAGCTCAGCCAGTTTCTGCCTCTTCCAGGCATCTGGTCTGGTCCCAGAGTCTCTTGTCTTAGGGTCTTCTTTACAGCTTGGTTTGTCTCAGGGGATTCTCAGCATTTATCACTTACTCTGGCCAGGAGGGGCCTAGTGAATCTGGTGAGTTTCAGGGACTTCCTGAAGCTATTTATAGTTGTTTTCCTTGCTATTTAAGGCACTTCCCTGCAGGATGGGATGTTCCAGTCTTGGAGGAAAATGTTATATAACACTCCACCCCTTCTTCTGGTTCCTAATGTTCTATGTGTCCCTCTCTTCTGCAGTGATCTCTGGGGGAGGGAGTAGTGGGACAGATGTTCACTTAGGATAAGAAATAGGCCACCATGTCAAAGTAACAGGCCCTTATTCCCAGAAGCTCCACTAGTAGTTATGACTTAAGTCTGGTAACAGTGATCTATGGGTATGAATGCACATGTTTAGAAGGCGGTTTGACAGGCATGTTACATCCATCCAGAAAAACTATATATAGAGGTTGCTTCCCCCTTGGGACCTATGACCTCCAAGTCATGGGTTTTGCTTCTGGCTCACAAACCAGGCTTGAACGCCCTCTTATGCAGCAGGTGCTGAATAAAATTGGAAGACTGTTGGTGTTACCCAAGATAGCCGGGCCACTATTGTCCAAGTAGGTGTGTCCTTGCCTTGCATGTTGGTGTTTTAACAAGCAGGGGCCATGGCCAAACAGGAATGTTGATAACAGTTTTTCACCAGAAGGCTGCCTGGCCTCTCCCTGCCAGTGTAAGCAATAGAAGTTGAGAGTCCCTCTCAGACTAGTGAAGTTTCAAAGAAGACTCTGAGACCAGCTGAACTGCCTGGAAGAGGTTTAGACCAACTGAGGCACCTGGAAAGGACATTCTCCAACCTGTTGAGCTCCCCGCAGGCTGTGGAGTGTACCCCAGTTCTTAGCTTTGTGAACTGTCACCCATGCTTAGGTGGGCTTTTGAATTATTTCTGCACCTGTAAGTAATCCCTCACCCATGTTTCTGTAAGTACCCTCACTAAAGCCCATGATTCATCAAGTTGGACTTTGTTGGTATCCATGAAAGGAAAAGTATCAGTTCAGGACCCCAGAGACCAAGTTCTCAGTAGAAAAGAGATTTGCCCAAGAAGGACAGAAAGCAGGGAACAATGGATAAGGAGATCGGGCAAGAGGGAGAAGGGGAAGGGAACAAGGGGAAAGGGCTGGGGGTATTTGTCCAAGAGGACAAAGAATTGCCTCTGGATGGAGAGGAGACAGGCGTGACCCATAGGAAAAGACAGCTTATAAAGGTAAAAAGAGAAACCCTGTGTTAGGAGGAGGTGTTTAATTTGAACTGAGTGTGTTAATTAGATGAGTCATAGGGGGCTTTTGATTGCTGGACTTCAATACTTTGATAGCTGGACCTTGGTAGTCAGTCTCAGGAGGGAGAAGTGGCCAAATAGGGAAATAGACCTTGGTGGTTAGCTTTAGGAATGTAATCTAATGATTTTTTTTAAAAAAGTTTTGTTTGTTTGCTTGTTTTTACAAGACAGAGGGAATGGGGAAGAAGAGCCTGCCGAGCTGTTTTTGCTGTGTTTGAGTTGACCAGAGTCTCTTCGATCCCTACATTGGTCTGTCATGTCCCTATCTGGAGTGAGATGTGTGTGTTTTGTCTCCCCACACATTTTGTCTAAAAAACAAGGCCCCAAACTTAAAAGCAGTAAGGCTGGAAGTGCAAATGTGCCAAGGACACAGAATGCAGCAGTACAGTACAACCATGGGAATGCCGTTATTAGGAAAAACAGACTATATAGGCTTTGATGCTCTTGCAATGTTCAGCAACTATGAGAATGTTGGAGGGAATTCCGTATGGGTGAGCAGACACTGCTGAAGCTCCAAAAGCATAGAAGAACACTGTAGAATTCTTTGCGAGTCAGTTCCCTATGAGAGAAGGCCACCTCTTGACTCTGAGGAGGTGGAGATGAGCCTACAGCTTTGGAGAAGGGACTCATTCAAGCTGACAGACAGCTGCATGGAGGCGGGAGGAATGGACTTGAGGGGATGAGACATGAGCCAGAGCAGGAGGAATGGTCTACACTGAGATGGGGGTTGGACCCAGAGGGAGTAAGAACAAAGTAGAGATGCTACGTGCCTTTAGACTGTGCCGGAGTGGAGTGGAAGGGAACAGAGCAGCTGGGGGCCGAAGAAGGATACTGCAAAGGAGAGAGGGCCTCTTGACAGATGAGCAGGAGGAGCCATGAGTTAAATAGCTGGTTTCCTTTGATTGTAAGAAAATAATCTGAAGGCTCTGCCCAAGTTCTCCTGCCCCTTCCTTTTGTTCTCTTTCTGCATCCCCCATCCTTGTACCTGCACCTGCCTGCCTTGCCATGTCCCGCAGCTATCCCAGGGCCCACGGTAGGGTCTGTTTGGTATTCTTCCCACTTTATAAAGAAGAGACTGAGGCGGAACTGTCAAGCCTGTTTCATGGTCACAGCGAGAGGTGGATGGAGAGATTGTCTGGTCAGAGGAAGAAGGAAACCAAGAGGGCACGGTCAACTCTTCCTAGTTTGTCGGGGCTGGGCTGGCAATGCCAGGATGCCCTCCCGCCCTGGGTAGAGTACTGCTGATGACCTAGACTGTGGGGAGAAGATGCCATCGAGTCATCCTGGTGTCCTGGGACTGCTCTTAGCTTATGTCCCCATCCCCTAGGGGCTGCTGTGCCATGGCTCTCAGCCCCTCTGTCTCAGAGGACACACTTGCCAGATTATACCTGGGTCACCCTTGACTTTGCCTGAGAGCTGACAGATGTTTGTCCTTCTAGAGTCATCTGCTGTCAAGGATGTGAATTCTCTGCCCTCTGATGAGTCTTGTACAGACCTAGCACTCAGCATACAGTGGAACACCCTGTGCCCCATAAATATCTGCTCAGTGGCCCTAACTTTTATGTGGCCAAGTTAAAGCTTGGGTAATTACTTTTTCCTGACCTATTCAACAGCATGGCTATAGCTTTGCACGCGCACATCTCTGCTCACACTCCTTGCAGCTTCATCCAATTTTATTTATAAAATCCAATAACTTTTCTAATCTCCCGAAGCCTGTGCCCTCCAGGGGAGGGGAGAAGGAGGGGGAGGTTCCAGTGCTCAAGGCGGCTTTGATGTCACACATTTGCATCTGGGGATGGAGCTCTGGTCCTCTCTTGCTCTCCAAAACCATGGGGATGACAGGCAGATGTTTTTCTAATAATGAGAAGATGTGCAAGCGCCAACACACGAGAGTAGTTTCCAGTCTGTAAGTTAATTAGCAAGCTGGGGAGCCCAGATAAATAAAGCTTTCTGTTTCCTTTCCCGCAGCCTAAAATATCAGATCTGGAGGTTCCCTCCCTGCCTTCTCTTCTCCGGGCATCAGGACTTGAGGGGAAGCTTTTACATGCCTAGTAATTTGTGTGAGGGGGAACTGCTTCCCACACAGCCTGTGTTCTGGATGGACACATTGGCTCCTGGACATGGAGTTCGTTCTTAGCAACTCACCAGCTGATTCTCGCTCCCCCATTGCAGGATTGCTGGAAGGTTATAGGTGACCTGAGAGTACCACTAGCAGAGGAACTTGGTGGATGAAGCTCCCCACCACACCCCTATACCCAGTTGTGATGCAGAAAAAGGAAATACTGAGAACAAACCAGTCAGCAGCACTGTTTCCCATTGTACAGATGGAAAATCAAGGTCTAGACAAGTTAAGCTCCTACAGCTGTTACATAGAGAAGTGGATTTAAAGTGGGGGTTTGTCTAACAGCAGGCAGGTCCAACGTCTTTATCACTGAATGTATTTCACAGTTTAAGAAAAGCCAAACAACAACAACAAACCACCCAAGTCAGGGAGGAAAAGTTTTATTTGGCTTACAAGTCAGCATTGCTGTTCATCATTGAAGGAAGTCAGGACAGGAACTCAAACTGGGCAGGATCCTGGAGGCAGGGGCTGATGCAGAGACCATGGAGAGGTACTGCTTACTGGCCTGCTCTCCATGGCTTGCTTGCTCAGCCTGCTTTCTTTCATGTAGAACCCAGGACCACTTGCCCAGGGATGGCACTACCCACCATGGGCTGGGCCCTTCCCTATCAATTACTAATTAAGAAATGCCCTCAGGCTTGTATACAGCCTGATCTGATGAAGGCGTTTCCTCAACTGAGTCTCTCTTCATGTTGATGGCTCCAGCTTGTATCAAGTTGACATAAAACCAGCCAGCCTTCCAACTCTGGGGTCCCTGTTTGTCCTCTCTGTGGTTCATTAGCTGTCTCCTCCCCACTCCTTTCAGTGTTTCTGATTTTACCCTATCAGTCTTGGTTCTTGTGTTAGTGGTGGTATTGTTCTGAGAAATAACACAAATCGGCTCAGCTAGTAGTGTTTGTCAGCAGGTAGCACAATCTTTTTCCCGGATTTCAGAGAAAAAGAACACAAGGACGTTTCCAAATTTATTACCACCAAAAAGGGCTCTGTTTCTTCAGGAAAGAAAAAAAAAGTCCCCAGCACTGCAGAATGGGAGACTTGCAGTTGAACAAGAGTGTCCCCCTAGTTTGATGGTGTGTTTACCGATTCTCAGTGTCTGTTGCTAACTGTGCTTTGAAACAAGAGACATGTGTTTTTAATAGAATTGCAAGTTTTATGCCTTGTTAAAAATACCCACACGGATGCTGGCTAGGACTCTGGCGGGATGCTGTGGAGGGGCTCAGAATTCCATTCCCAGCCTGCTAGGACAGAGGAGAGGAAGTGAGAAGGATGGCCCATGCCCTCCATTTGCTTGACTGTGTACAGCCCTCCCCGTTCTCTTTGGAAATGAGTGTTGGCCCCCAGCCGAGCTCTCCAGCCCACCCCCATGTGGAGCAGCAGCAGAGGGCTCCCTCCTCTCACAGCAGGATGACAGAATACTCATTTTTCACTTCCAGACAAGCTTTTGCTGTAATTGGGAAGAGCGTCCATTGGACTTTGTGGAAAGCCTGAATTACAGGGTTTACAAAGATGTGCAGCCCATATTATGACTTAACGGAATGTTTTCTGAACACTAGGAACCGGGGGTAAAGGGCAGGCTCCACAGTAACTGGTTATCCTCTTCTTTCCCAGTGCAGCATATGTTACCAAAGGGGTCTTCTGAGGGCGTGATTTGACTCCAATTTTCAATACTGTATGTGTGTGTGTAGATTGTAGAAAAAATATCTAAGAAATGAAGTAACTTTAATTTTACCACCTATAGATGCTGTTCATATCAAGTGATTTCTTTTCAGTCTTTGTCCTATGTGTCTCATGTATGGATATATAAATAGAATGCTTCTAAAGTTTGTGGTTATGTTCTATAATTTGTATTTTGCGTTTTCTCCAGTATGACAGTATACTGTGAACTTCTTCTCATTTCACTATGGGACCTTTGAAGTGCGTCTTTTAAAAATGAATGAGGGGCCGGAGATGTAGCTCAGTTGGGAGAGTGTTTGCCTTGCATGCCTGAAGTCCTAGATTTGATCCCCAATGCCACCTAAACTGGCATCCCGGCACACACCTGTAGCCAGGAGGATCAGAAGTTCAAAGTCATCCTTTGTTAAATAGTGAGTTTGAAACCAGCTTTGAAATTAGGATACGTGAGAACTCTTTTCAAAAACAAAAATGGAACAAAAACGTGTGTATAATCCTCAGACCCAGTGACTGCCTCACAGTGATTTAACTGATACTCATTTTTTCCAGTGTTTTGTCTGAGTGCATCACAGGAACCTTCTCCTTTGCTTCTAATTATGTGAAGTGTGTTTCTTTTGCTTGACTTATCACTGCTTTCCCCCTTGTCAAAATGTAGACATATTCTAGCAATGTAAATCAAATTTCTTTTAAGTGCAGAAGAATTCCACAAATTAAGAATGTGTTGTTTCATACACAGGTGCTGTGGGATAATGCCCTTGTATACTGTAAAGATTTGTCACTCATATTGGTTAAATAAAACATTGATTAGCAAGTAACCAGACAGGAAGTATAGGTAAGGCAACCAGACTAAGAGAATTCTGGGAAGAGGAAAGAGAGTCAGGAACCAGCCAGACGCAGAGGAAGCAAGATGAGAATGCTGCACTGAGGAAAGGTGCCAAGCCACATGACTAAACATAGTCAAGAATTATGGGTTAATTTTAAGTTGTAAGAGCTAGTTAATAATCAGCCTGAGCTAATAAACCAAATGGTTTATAATTAATATAATCCTCTATGTGTTTCTTTGGAACTGAATGGCTGTGAAACTGGATGGAACAGAAACTTTTGTCTACAAACAGGGCTGAACTTAAAAGAAAATAGAAAGTAAGAATGGGAGAGAATGTTTGCCTAGTACATCAGCTTGTATGTAAACCTGGACTGTATCCTGTGGACATAGAATATATACTGGATGTCAAATTCCTTCCAGAAGTTTACTATCTGCTCTGCAAGGAAGAATAAAAGCATATCACATGAAAAAAATACTACAAGCTATGCAGCTGATGAATACACAGTAAGAGGAGATAGAAGAAGAAGTTGGTTTTAAAGAATATCTGGGATTTAGGAAGATAGAAATTACCGAGTCCCAGCAATGTGCTTAGTATATCACACATATCAGTTAAAATTTCCTTACTTATTTTCCATAAAAAACAATTGGACTTCTCATAAACACATACATACACAATAAAAATAAAAAACCCATTTAAAAAAATTACCAGCTAGATGACTCATTGGCATTTACCTCCAAGCCTGACCTTGATCCTGGTATCCAGGTGGTAGAAGGAGAAAATAGATGTTTTTGTTTTTTTTCAAGACAGGGTTTCTCTGTGTAAGCTTTGGAGCCTGTTCTGGAACTCACTCTGTAGACCAGGCTGGCCCCAAACTCACAGAGATCCGCCTGCCTTTGCCTCCCGAGTGCTGTGATTAAAGGCGTGTGCCACCACCGCCTGGCAAGAGTAGACTCTTGAAGGTTGTCCTTTGATCTCCACAAGGTCTTTGTGACATGCACGGACACACTAAATCATAAAAATTTAAAAATTTTATAGTGTGTGTGTGTGTGTGACAAGTGTGTGTGCCACCACACACACGCGTAGGTCACAGGACAGTTTGTGGGAGTCCGTTCTCTCTCTACCATGTCCGCTATAGTCATTGAACTCAGGTCATCAGACTTTGCAGCAAGTGCCTTGACCAGCTAAGCCCCCCAAAATCTTCCAAAAGCAAATTTGGCACTGATAAAAGCATATAGTTCAGTAAGATTATATAACATGTAATAAGACTGGAAAGTTGTATTGTGTCTGACATCTGTAATCCCAGGACATGGGCGTCTGAAGCATGAGGATTGCTGTGAGTTTGAGGTCAGCCTAGATTACATAGTAAGTTCCAGGACAGCCTGGATTATAGTGTAAGGCCCTGTCTCAAAGAAAGCAAGAGACACTGTGAGTTCAGTACGTTTGGAAGTGGAAAAGGACAGTATCTTTTTAAAATAAATCAGAGCAAAGAAAAATGTGGGCAGAAAGGTGCGATAAGGAGGTGCCAGTGCTGCCAGAGAGGGGCCTCTCCTGGGTTTGTCCCCCAGAGCTGGAAGATGACTTCATTTAGCAAGTGTTCCATAAATATTTGCTGCATGAAGAACGAACGAATGAATGAATGTATAACCAGTGCATTTGCTCTAGAGTATTTGGGAATAGTACATATGATTCTGACTCTTAACTCCCTTGATGGGAAAGGACATAGTATGACATATTAAGAAATCACCTCAGTTAGGCTGAGCGTGGCAGCACAAGTATAATCCTAGACCTACGGAGGAAGAAACAAGTGATTCTCCACGAGTTCAAGGCTAACCTAGTCTACCTGAAAACCTGAATCTGAATCCAGTGATCTCCACATGCCTGCTATGGCACACATGTTTGCATATATATATATATTTACACACAAATAGATTAATATAATAAAATACTTTTAAGGCTAGAAGTAACCTCAGTCTGTAAATAAGGAACAAGTTTCATGGTAATGGGGACAGAATGTGACCTGCTTGTGCCTGAAAATGGGGCTCTATCCCAAGTTCATATGATAAAATGCTAATATCCAGGATAACTGAATTTGGAGGGCAGAGGGGACTAGGACCCTTGTAGCAGGAAAAGACACCAGGCTATCCCTTTCTTCAGCACACAGGCGCACACCAAGGGAAAAGCACGGGACGTTGATACTGCACTTCCAGCCTTAGAAACTGACAAAAGGCACCTAGTCTGTGGAAACTAACAGACACTCTGTAGGCAGACAGAAGACAGACTTGTTCCCACTGGGAGACTACTGCCAGGATCACATTTGGTCCCAGAAGCCCAAAGCATCACAGCGTTGATCATTTTTAGCAGACTTGAAACATGATCACTCCCCTTTTCTGCTCCTACGTGGCGGCCCTGTCTCACCTCCTCATGGTGGTAACATCAGCTCCGATGCCCTCATTCTTTCTTAGATGGGTGGAATGCTGCCAGAATCGGGCGGCGGGGAAGGCCATGCCCATATAGATTGTACTGATTGTGTGCGATCTCTTCAATTTTGGTCTGGCATTTTCCGCTATATCTTTTGCAACCTTTTTATCTAAATCCCTGGCCCCTCCTTGCCTGGCCCAGTTCCTACTCTGATCTTAGATACTATTCACCCACAATTACAAATCAAAATTGCATATCATGGGAGTGGGTAATAGGGGGACAATCATGGTCACTGAATACCCTTTACTTTTGGCATCCGGCTCCAACCATAAATTCCCGTGGGCCTAGGGGAGGGCCACGTGGCAGGAACTAGGGCATTTGTTTGTCTTCAGCTGTCTTCGAGGCTTGAATTATGCTTATTTTTCCCCTTCAAGCTTGTAGAATCCTCAAAGCTATTTTAAAGGAAAGATTGATGCTTGGGTTTCCACAGTATGAGGAGGTGCTCTCTCTAAGTCTTTTCTCGAGCCAGCCTGCCACATACAGTGTGTGCACCCCTCAGATGAGGGGAACGAGGTTCACCAAACCTACTTCATGGACTCAGCACTAGTGTACAGCATGGTGGCCTACGTCTGGACTTGCAGCCTGGTATCAGGCCAATATCAGTATGGAATCCCTCGTAAGTAATTTCATTCATTCTCCCATTATATAAAAAGCAGTAGGGGAACCCCCAAGCCTTAGGTTCTCTTTGGGACTCCCCTTTTAAATGTCTCTGCACCCCAGTTTCCTAATGCATAAGTACAAGAGGTCTGTGGGCCTCGTTTCATCACAGCACTGTGGGGGTTAGGGAGATGGCTTCTGTCTTAGGCAGGGTTTCTGTTGCTGTGAAGAGACGCCAGGACCACAGCAACTCCTAGGAAGGAAAACATTTAATTGGGGGTGGCTTACAGTTTCAGTGGCTTAGTCCATTATAGTCATGGCAGGAAGCATGATGGCATGCAGGCAGACATGGTGCTGGAGAAGGAGCTGAAAGTTCTGTATCTGAATCTAAAGGCAACAGGCAGAGGATGAGACGTGAAGGCCACACTGCTTAATAGTACCACGCCCTATGGGCCCATGGGAGCCATTTTATCCCAACTGCCACAGCTTGCTTGCAAAGTCACTGATAGAGCATCGGGCACACAGGGAGTTAGCATTTGGAATGAAAAGTACAAGTCACAAGCCTTTTCCAGGGATAGCCTGTAGGATTAACTATTGTCGGAGAAGCTGCTCTGATCTCCTTCTGGGTGTTTAAACAGAGGTCATAGCACCTAAGGGTGTCTCCAGATGCTGGGGACCAGGCATGACATTCATCTGTGGCAGATCTTGGCAGAGGGATCTGAACTGTCCTTTCTGCTAAAACAAACCCAGGAGACAGGCACTGGTGGCACATGTCTTTAATTCCAGCACTCGGGAGGCAGAGGCAGGCGGATCTCTGTAAGTTCGAGGCCAGCCTGCTCTACAAGAGTGAGTTCCAGGACAGGCTCCAAAGCTACAGAGAAACCCTGTCTTGAAAAACCAAAATACAAAAACAAAACCCAAACAAACAAAAAATAAACCCAGGAAGCCTCGTGCCTTGTGGTTTTGTAGCAGACCATGCTATCTAGCCTAATTAAAGGGCAGAAGGTACTCTGCCCCACTAAACCAGAAAATGTGCAATTCCTAAGGTACTCTGCATGTGTGTGTATGTTAATGGTGGGAAGGTTTAAAATACAGGAGAGGATCATAGGAGTTTCCTTAGGGTGACGTGTCATTGAGTTCTTGCATAGAAATCTGTATTAGAGTCAAGTTACCACAATAAAATACTTGAGATAACTGAGTAAAGATAAACTGTTTATTTTTATTTATTTGAAAATATCCTATGAATTACATTTAAATTTGTATTTAGTATGTGTGTTTGTATGAGTGTGTATATGTGTGTATGTTCATGTGTGTGCATGCATTCATAGAAGTCTATTGTTTCCTTCCGCCGTGTAGGTCCCAGGGGTTGAACACAGGTGGCCAGCTTTGGCAGCAGACTCCTTTCCTGGTGAGCCATCTCACTGGTCCCAGAAACCATTTATTGAGCTTACAGTTTTGGAGGCTCAGGTCTGAGATGGAGTCGTCCCCGTTGATCTGGGCCTCGGGTGAAGGAATCCAGATGACAGTGGCAGGTGTGTGTCAGAACACACGATCACATGTAATTCTATTGGAAAAGGAGGAGCCCCACAGTGGGCTCCATTTCTCCCAAGTCCACAGCATCTCACATACTGCTTCCTGAGACCAGGATAGTCCCTGCATCTAAATGGAGAAAAAGCAAGCTCGTTGCTTGGCTGATACGCGCCTAAACCCAAGGGGATCCTTAAGAACATGCACACCCAGTGCATGATAGAGGACATGTTTTTCTGATGCCGTAGCCTCCTTTCCCCACCTCCACTGTCCATGCAGGGAGGAGGAAGTGGATCACTCCTAAACTGTGACTAGAGTGGCCCGCTATACTCATCCCTGTTTCCTTTGCCCCTGAGCTCGTCACCTCGTGCATATAAAGTCTCAGTGTCGTCTTCTAAAAATGCACCAGTTGGGCCCTTTAAGCTTTGGGAGCACACATGGTTTTATCAGATCAGGCATAGCTGGGGCCTGTGGTCACCCTATGCTCGGAGCAGGTGGGGGCTGTATTATCTAAGGCAGTCTTGCAGCTTGGTTCTGGGGTCTCCACCACCCCTCTTCAGCTCAGGCACTGGCTGCCACTCCCAGAGGCACCAGTCTCAGAAGGAGGAGGTGTTCGCCCTTTGGAGCCCTTAAAAATAGAACAATAAATAGACAACACTTAGAACCTTTGGGTCTGAAGTCAGTAATTAACTTGCATTCCTGAGGCATTCCTGTCAGCCTAGGAGGGAGGCTGGCAATGAGCAGAGGCCACGGCTGTGGAGAATCAGAACTCTGGTTTATCATTCCAGTTCCAGAGTCCGGTCCTGGCCTGGATGTGGTAAGACTCCAGGGGCCTTGCAGAGCCCCAGGAAGTGCTTTCATCTTCCTGTAACGTGGGCAGGGCCTGGGCACCGCTGATCCCAGGCAGCCCCTCTCAAACTTAGGGGTTACAGCAGCCATTTTATATGAGCTCATGATTCTGTGGCTGAGCAACTTGGTAGAGTTTGACTAAGCAACTTTTTTTTTTTCTTGATGTGGGATCATTGGGTCTCTAAGTGGGATTCAGCTTGTGACTGGGCTGATTCAGAGGATCTAGGAAGATTTGCTTTTAAGTCAGAGGTCCTGGCGGGGAGAAGAAGTAGGAGTTTAGCTGAAGCTCTGAGGTAGCTAAGCAGCTTCTTTCTTTCTCCCTGTAGCCCCAGGGCCTCTCCCTTTGTATTTGCTTTCTCTGTGTGATCTCCTCAGCAAGACTGCCATACTCTTCCAGGGCAGCTCAGAGTTTAACAGAAGGATGGGGTCATTTCTGCTGTGTTCTATTGATATAGCTGTCACAGAGCTGCTCAGCCTCAAGGGACAGAAAGGCAGGTTTTCCATCTCTAGTGAGGAGGGATGTGTGTGCACTTGGGGGAGGTCCTGAAGACAGCCATCTTTGAGAATAAGGTACCCTGGGCCATGAAAGATGGGAAATTGGAGCCGTGGTCATCCCAAGGGTAATGAAGACTGATGAGGGCCCAGTGCCTTTGAAGGCACATGTGGTGATCAGAATGGAAATGGTCCCTGTAGGCATAACTAAGGAAGTCCACAAGAGCTCGGAAGGAAGGATAGTGGTTTATTTGGGGTATGTTCACAATAAGGAAGCCGCTAAGGTCCTCTGCTATGTAGGTGCTGGGAACTGCATACAGAGACTCAGACCACCAGCCAGGAAAGTGAACACGCTTCCTGTCTGTGCTGATCAGTCCACATGCAGTATCTCAGACCATGCCCTAATGGGCCTGGTACCCAAAAGGCTGTTGACTGAATGAATTTCCACAACAGGTCTTCGTAATCTCATATATTTGAATGCTTGGTCCCCAGTTTGTGGAACTGTTTGGGAAGGATTAGGAGGTGTAACCTTGTTGGTATGTCAGTGGGGTGGGTTTTAAGGTTTTAAAAGCCTATGCAATTCCCAGTTAGCGTGGTCTGTTTGTCTGTCTGTCTCCACACCATGATATAAGACCCCATAAGCATGTGGGCCATGATATAAGACCCTGTAAGCATCTGCACCATGAAACATTGATCATGGCCCTCTTGGAAATGGATTGTGGTGTGCTATCTATCACTTGTGCTATTCCAATTAATTCTGTACCTGAGTCTGAACATGCTATTCTTATCTCAGAAAGGAAGCAGGTATATTCATTGGTGCCTAAATGTGCCATGTGGTTTCTCACAAACCCATCTACAGGATTCACTTTCCTCCTAGTGTTGCCTACATCCTGGTCTTCAAGGCCCACCTCTTCCTCAGGCTCTGCTGTGCCCCTCCAGCTTCTAGAGTCCCATAACCTTAGGTGATGTGGGGGTCTTGCCATTAGAATTCACAGTGTATTCCTATTATCTTTATATCTGCGTGTTAATTATTTCCAGTTAGGCTACTGTGTAACTGCATAACTGAAATCCAGGGTATTTCTTGGTGTCCGTTTTTTCTGACCCAGGGAATTGTCTTATAACCTGATGCTAATGACTTTATATAAGCACTAGAGGATTTTTTTTTTTTTTAGAGGGAGAGTCTCATTCTATCCTAGGCAGGCCTCAAACTCGTGGTGATCCTCCTACATCAGCCACTCCAGCACTGAGATACTAAGCATGAGCTGTTACCAAACCAAGAGAGGCCCAAGTCTCTGGAATCTGTTCTGCAAACAAGCATTTCTGGCAGAAACAGGTATATTCCACAGGCTTGGTTCTGAGGATCCTGCCGGGAGTGTTTCTCCACGTGGAAACAAGGGTCCCTGTGGTAGGCCAATCCTTGGGTACTGGTTCTGGTTGAGGTTGTTGAGTGGCCATTGTGAATGTGTTTGTAATTTGTTTGGTGGGGTCCGTGTTGACCAGGGTCCTGTTGTCCTTGTTGTTCGTGTTTTGAATTACTGCTCTGAAATGCTGAAATGAATTTCTGGTGTTAAATAATACATGAAAGAGAGCCCAGGCCATCAGAGAGGGAAATGGTATAATTGGGGTAGCATGAGAAACTCTAAAGGTCTCCAGAATGGGGACTGATGGTTGAGTGACTGGCGTGATTAAATGGCTATATCCAACCACACACCTCCAAGGAAAGATTTTGTTTCTTCTTGCCTCTGGAGGGTGACTGCTTACTGGGTACCCACACTCCTGTATCTGGAACCCAGAACTGCGAAAGTAGATTTGGCCATATTCTTTCAGGTCATGTGTTGCTATATAAGGTTTGTCTCTTTGGGCACATAAAATTCCCAGAGAAGAATGTGAAGAAATACACTACCATTTATATTATTTGTTCCTAATGACAGAAATGAGTGATTCCATGGAACCTGGGTGGCTATACGGGTGGTGGAGCAAGAGGAGAAATTCAGTTCAGGGTAGGGCTGTGAATGCCTGTTTTCTGTATGAGCTGTTTACTAGAGATCTGGGACTGCAGCTCAGTTGGTGGTGTGCTTGCCTAGCACAAGCTAAACCCAGGGTTCGGGGTGTAGCGATACAAGCCTGCCTTTCCAGCTCTTGGTGGAGGAAGGAGGATGAGACATTCATGGTCATCCTCTGCTAGTGAGAGGCCAGACCAGACTGTGGGAGACACTGTCTCAAAAACCAAACCAAACCAGATCTCTCGCGGAGGAGGACTTGATAATTTTGGATCGAGATTAAATTTGTCTCTCCCCTGGAGATTAACACGCACATAGTTGATGCATCTGGAAAGGGTCATAGTTCTTCGGATGCTCCATGGACAGGTCATGCTTTGTCCTGGTGTCAAGCATTCAGCAGGTCACTCAGAGTCTCTTCAGAGTCACCTTGTGTACGCCCAAGAACCAAATTTTAATCAGGATATACTTTATGATCATCAAGAATGATAGGTAATTAAGTCACATTAATTGATCTAACATCAGAAGCTGCGCAGCATCTAAATGTGCCCTCATCATCCAAGGAAGACGAACTTATATACAGCCCAGCCCCAGCGTGGACTGAATTTCACGTCACTGCCTTTCTGTAACTGGTCACCTCGAGGCTGTTGAAAAGCTGCTTAGAGCACCTGCTTACCACTTGCTGAGAACAGTGAGGACAACTCACACAATCTGCTGAAGGCTGGCCCATGAGCTTTCCCAGGTACGGGGCAGCAGGCATTGTGCACCTGGGATCCTCATCTCGGCAGTCTGGCTTAGTGGGCACCTCTGATGCCCTCATTAAGAAAACACATGAAAGGGGCATTTCCTTTGCCTTTTTGTTCTGCTGGTTTGATTGGATTTAACAGAGCCATTCCTGAGAAGGAGGATGGAACGTTTCACTTTGGTGCAGAGTGCTGATCGGGTCCTGTGTCCCTGGCCTGGGCAAGCTCTGTGGGGCACATGCTGAAGGAAGGCTGTCTGTCCTTCTGTACATTGTGTACCGGCAGGTACCGGCGTGTACCGGCGGTCGGAGGGGTTTGGAAATAACCAAATTAGTCCTTTTATAATAAATCAGTTTTAATAAAAGGGGAAATAAGGGAACTTACAGAACCAAGGGTCCAGCGGAGCAGAAGGTAACGCGGGGGATAGCAAACGGGGCTCCTCCAGGCGCCCGGATCCTTTTTTAAGGCTATCCTATTCCCCTGGGGCAGCCACGCCCCTGAACGCAGGGATTGGGCCAGCTGCCCCAACATTGTTTACTCATCGCTCTTGCCCCAAACACAAGACTGGGGACTGCCTGTGTTTGGACTTGGCTCATCTTCTCCCCAAACTGGCTTCTCTTCTTACTCATATTCATTTTAAACAGACACACACACACTCACAGAGAGAGAGAGAGAGAGAGACAGAGAGAGAGACAGAGAGAGAGACAGAGAGAGAGAGGGGGAGGGGGGAGGGGGAGAGGGAGAGGGAGGGAGAGTGAGAGAGGGAGAGGAGGGGGGGAGGGGAGGAGGAGGGGAGGAGGAGGGGGGAGGGAGAGAGAGAGCCACCACCCCCTCCTTTCTTTTGAAGAAGATGTGCAGTTTGAAAGTATTGGTTCATTTACTGAATTATTATTCACGTTCAGCTGTCTGTTTTAAAACACACCTGCAATTTGTTTTAATCAGATGTGGTAAGACCTGTAAATACAGAGATGTCTGTCAAGAACAAGAAGTCTATATTCAGGCCCCTCAGAGGCACAGCACACCACTCAGGGCTGTGTGGAGAAGTACCAGGGTTGCTCAGAAGGATGGAGAAGGGGAAGAGGGGTTTAGGGTCTTTGAGGCAGGGCCTGGGGAAGCAGCGGGCTCAGGAGAGTAGGGCTGTCCCTAGTACCCGGTCCTGCAGGTGAGCAGAGCCGGAAGTGGCAAGTGAAAATTGAACAAAGGAAGGGGTTACACCCTCTTGACCAGTCTCTTTAGGTTAGAAAGAGACTGCCGCAGGCTAGTGATTTAAAGTCTGAAAGAACTGAGAAGGAAGGACCTAGAGCAGAGATAACACAGCTGGCTTGTCACCCCTTGGGAGCCTGAGAAATTTCCTTAATCTTTTAGAGACCTTAACTAAGGGAAAACTGGATCCTTGGTTTCTATACAAAGAATCTCAAAGCAAACCAATATGAAATACGGTTTTGTTTTAATTTGCATGCATTCTCTCTCTCTCTCTCTCTCTCTCTCTCTCTCTCTCTCTCTCTCTCTCACACACACACACACACACACACACACACACAGCATTCATTCTTGGCCTTGAGCTCATGTACCCTTAGAGGTGGCAAAGGGTGTCAGGTCCCTGGGAGCTGGAGTCACAGGCAGCTGTGAACTGCCCAACTTATTGGTGTGGGGAACAGAACATGGGTCCTCTGAAAGAGCAGCACACACATTTAACCGCTGAGCCATCTCTTCAGCTTGAGTTGGGATTCATTTAAAAGACTTTTTAATATAAATGTTTAAGCACAGGGTTAAAAAAGACACAAGGGGAAGAAACAAGACACACCTGAACCATAGGTTTGGGCTTCTCACTGAGAGTGTGAGCTTTGCTTCCTTGTGGGTTTTAAAGCTCTTACCCTGAAGAGGCTCCTGAGGGCCATAAATGAGGTCACCCCACGGCTCCTGACAGGATTCCAGTTGATAAGGTGAAAGTCTAGCCCACGGGGATGCTGGAAGGCAGAAGATCTCTGTGTAAACAGCTAATTTCTTTTTTTGAGATTCCCAGAACACTCTGAGAAAAGGAATGAGGCCCTACCCAAGGTCATATACGGGCTGGCCTTAAGCCTGGCTATTGCTACAATAACAAAATATCTATGTATGAAAGGAATATTATCTTTATGTTAGTGACCTTCACTGCCAATGCTGTTAATGTTGAAATTCTCAGCCGGTGAGAGGCCTTGGTAATTCCAGGGTGAAGGTCTCCTTTCTCTCCCACATCCTCAGAACTTTTCAGGTCTATCCACTTTGCCTCAGGATGTACCACTGAGACAGCAACCTTTAAAACACTGGTTCTCAATCTGGGGGTCTCAACCTCTTCACCGGGGTCACCTGCGACCATGGAGATTCCCGATATTTACATTACCATCCATGACAGCAACGAAAATAATTTTATGGTTGGGGGGTCACCACAGCATGAGGAACAGTCTTAAAGGGTTGCATTGTTAGGAAGGCTGAGCACCACAGCTGAATGCTGAACACCTTGCCTTTACCACTCTGGGTCCAGTCATGAATCGTTCATTCTAGGACCACTACGAATGTATCATGCTGAACCCAGACATATTCTTGCTCAAAACACAAGCGCTACTACAAGGATAGAAAGTACATCTAGGCTGAAAAAACATTTAAATATATTTTTATCACTTGATAGTTGCCATTAAACCTAAAGTCATCTGTAAAGCCGTTTCTCCTGGGGGTCCCTGCCACAGAGAACGGTTGTGGTCTCCTGGCCACGGGAGTCAGAGAGTACCTCATTCCTTGCTGCCACGGTATTAAATATTCTTTTCAGAGAGGATGCCCTGAGACAGCCTTCAGGTGAATTATCCTTTAGTCCCACTGTGGGAAAACTGGGATTGGAGTTCCAATAACAACTGACAGAATAGGTGAGCCAATCCTCTTGTCCTACCCACCCCTGGGGCACGCCCGAATTTCTGAACTCCAATAGTCTTGGGCCTGGGATGCCCGAGAAACCGCAGAGGGGAGTGGCTAATCACCTGTCGCTCTGCCCTTCCCCTAGATTTCTGAGCAACAGGTCCAGTCCTTTCTACCTACTCCAGCTGAGGCAGAGTTTGTAGCCCATCCCCTCCCCATCCCCGCTTCTCTTCAGGAAAGCCATGGCCTCCTGACTGCCCAGGGTCTCTCCTAACGGCCTGTCTTTTTGTCCTCGGTACCCAACAGAGCTCTGGGTGTTAATTTGGAGCAGTTGTACCCCAGCTACGAGTGGGCATCTGGAAGGGGAACAGTGTGGGAGGGAGGCCCGGCAGGGTAAGGCAGGAGCTCTCCAAGGGGCTAAGCCACCCAGACGCCCCTTTCAAAGGCTCTCTTCTCTATCTTTTCACTTTTAATTTTCCATCAGGCCTTCTAAAGGCAGCCAGTGCCCACTGACTGAATGGTAGCCTCTCTGTGTATGAATAACTTATCACGCTAGTGGAATTTAAGGGTCACTGTTCCTTATTGTATTGGGGCCAGAACCGAAGGCTAATAAGGAGGGGGCATAAGGTGTATGCTCCAGTGCCCTCTTGGAACTTGATCCTCGACCTTCTCAGACAGGGGTGTGGGGGACAAACTGAGGCAGGGGACTTGCTTAGGGAAGGAGGTTTGATGTGGGAAGTTGCGGGTCAGACTCCCAAGAGGAGGCCTTGATTAATACCCTAGTCTGTGTGGCTTGGTATAAATGTATTCTTCTCATATTCCAGAGGTTGGAAGCCTGTGATCAAGGTGCCCAGAAGTTTGGTTCCTTCTGGGCCCTCTTTCCTTGGCTTTAAATGGTCACCTTTTCCATGTGTCTTCATAGAGCCTACAGCCTGTGTGAGCATCTGTGTGTCTCTCTCTGTGTGTCTGCATTCCCCTCCTAAGGACACCAGCAGACTGCTACACTCGGACAGGCTCTTACACTAAATCGCCCTGTGAAGGCCCCATCTCCCATACTGTAGCTAGAGGTCCAGTATAATTTCGTTTGATTTGTTTTAGTTCAGCCAGAGCAGGATAGCATGTTAGGACACACAGACACACGGACACACACACATACACACACACACACAGAGAGAGAGAGAGAGAGGGAGAGAGAGAGAGAGAGAGAGAGAGAGAGAGGGAGAGAGAGAGGGAGAGAGGGAGAGGGAGGGGGAGAGAGGGGGAGGAAGGGAGGGAGGGGAGGGAGCGCAGAAGATGGACTATTAAAAGAGGAAGGGGACTCTACAGCAGGGAGCAGTAAGGTGGTTGAGGGGTACATGTGAATTAAGAACAATAATGTGTGTGAATGTAGAAAAATGTCATAAAAACATTTTTATACACTTACCACCTCCAAATTTCTTTTCACTGAAAAGGATAGCTCAGAATGTATGAGAGAGCATCACGTCCCTGCAGCAAATGTAGGTTCAGTGGAGCCTTTTAGACGAGCAGGGAGCAAATCTGCTGGAGGAGGAGAGGTTACCTTGTCATCTGAAATCCCAGCTGGCAATGGCACAGGGAAGGGGAAGCTGGGACAAAGCTGACCAGTCCAGCATTTGCTTGCCCGCCCGGTGTTTGCTCGCCCAGTTGCTTTTCCCCCGCTCTTACAAATAGGTGCCACTGTTGTTTTATTTTAAAATTCTCTGGGTTGGAACTTGGAGCTGACCAAGTCCTCCTTCTCCATGTGTTTGAGGGCAGCACTCTACATGGTCTGTCTGAGCCACGGAAACACCATAGTGTTCCAAGGAAATACAGTTTGAGAAGCACGGGACAAAGCAATGTCTCTAGGCTTTCTCTCGCTTACCAGAGACATTGGGAAGGAGGATGTTCTGGTCACTGACAGAAAGAGGAAATAGGAGGCTGAGCTTCTACAGTCTGGAGTCCCTATTTATTTATTGATTTCCTCACTATAATTGAGTGTCTTCAAAAATGCTTAGCACTCTGCCAGGCATAAGTGATGCAGGAATGAGTGGGGTTTGGTTCCTACTTAAGGTACAGTTTTTAGTTGAGAAATTGGGTTGAGGGACTGGGAATGAAGATTATACTAGAGTGCTCAAGGCCCTGGATTTGATCCCCAGCACCACCACGATGTCAAGAAAGAGACAGGGGAAGAGAAGGAGGGGGAGAGAGAAAAGAAGTCACAAACCACAGAGTATACTCTAGCTGTTTAAGCGGAGGCAGAGCTGGCTTGGAAGCAAAGAATAAAAAAGCTGCTGTAGTTTGAATCTTGAATGTCCCCTAAAGGACCCTTTGTTGACGGCTTGGGTCTGGTCCAAGATATTGTGAGGAGTTGGTAGAGCATTTCGGAGGTGGAGCAGAGTGAGAACACGGTAGGTAAATGGGAAGATGCCCTTGGAGGGTGTGTGGTAGCCTGAATGAAAAATGCCCCGCATAGTCTTGGCATTTCAACACTTGGTTCCCATTGGTGGCACTATTTAGGGAAGGTTAGGTGATGCGGCCTTGTTGGCAGGAGTATGTCACCGGAGGTGGGCTTTGAGGTTAAAATTCTCCCTCCACTACCAGTTTACTCTCTGCTGCTGCATGCTTGTAGTTCAAGATGTGAGCTCTCAGCCTCCTGATCCTGCCACCATGTCAGTGGCAAGCATCTATGGTGGACTCTTACCCTACTGAAACCATGATCCAAAATGGACTATTTCTCATAAGTCACTTTTGGTCATGGTCACTTTATAACAACAACAGAAAAGTAACTACTGTGCGGGGGATATTGGGACTGTTACATTTTCTTATCACATCTGGCCCAGAAATGCGCAGTGATGCTTCCTGACGGAGCAAGACAATTTGACCCCGTGCCAGAACTCTGCTACTCTTTGAGAACTGCTCTCTCTACCTAGATAGGCTACCACTGAGCTCAGACTTGGCTCAGGCTGTCCTACCTGAGGTAGACTTTGAGGTTCTGCAGGCTGTGAACCCTGCTGGCCTACACTCGGCCAGGATGAGGCAAGGGATGATAACATTTCATCTTGTGTGGCTCAGTGAGGTCTCTCGAGTCACCTCTTTCAGTGGTGAGGACTCTACCCCCTGCTGCGTGATGGGTAGAAAATTAGACAGGTTCCCCTAGGTCTCCCTTGCAGATGTCTAATGAAGCAGGAGAAGCACTGGCCTCCGAAGTAGGAGCACTGCCTCCTCCCCCTGCCTGTGTAACTTTTATCCTCCTTTTCCTTACCTGCAGAATGTGAGGGGCAGTCCCTGGTCTCTAACAGGAGTGTGGGAGTGAAATCTGTGCCTGCCTGGGGCTAGCTATTCATCCTGGAAGTTTACTTCCCAGCATGCCTTGTCTTCATTTGGAAAGATGGGACTGCCTCGGAAACGAGAGACCCACATCAATACAGTTGCCTAGACAAAGTCCCTGCATGATGCAACAGATCAGATAGTCCTGGAGCTGGCTCGGGGACCACCATCTACCTGAGGGTGTACCTTGCACACTCCCCTGTGGTCTAGAGCTCAGACTTGACCCTAAAAGAACCACCATTCAAATAATGGGTTGAGGGAGAGCTAACGCTGCAGAGCCGGTGCTGACTCTGCCTGTTCACCCTGAGAGGACTCCAATGAAAGAGTGGCTGCTGGGAGATTCTTTCTCCCAGTACCATCTATCGCCCTTTGCAAAAATGCCAGCCCACAATTAAAGCCAGGCTCTTGCTTTAAGAGCAATTAGGACACAGTGGCTGGTCATAGAGGTAAAAAAAAAAATCTAAAGGTTTTCCTCTTTTGTCTCTAAGGCAGGAATTTTAAAGCTCAAAACTAATGACATTTTGAGTAGGATGTTTTTGTCATGAGGAAGAAAATTTTCTTGCCCACTGGAGGAAGTTTAATAGCATCTTCTAGTCTCTACCCAAAAGATGCTAATAGTACAACCCCCCCTCCATTTGTGATAACGGATTATAGCCTCAGGCAGTACCTCTACGAGCAAAATTCCCCCCAACCTAACACACATCTGTAGAGAAACACTGCCCCAAAAGAAACAGTACAAAGGATAGATGAAAAGAAATCAGAGGAGGAGGAAAGAGGGGTTCTAGAAACTAGGCACACACAGAAACACGAAACACGTATGCAAGCCACTGGGGTGCCTGGCTGCAGAAGAGCCCGTGCTTCTGCACACTGCTTGGGTGTGGGAAAGCTGATGGAGACCACACCTGCTACAATGCTGCTTCCCTAACCTAGCCTGAGAAACTCTGAGATCAACACGCTCCTCAGCTGCGAAGATTGGTTTGTCTGAATAAAGGGGATGTCCATGAAACTGGGATGTGTTTACAGAGTGAGTAATGATGGGGGCTGTCGAGAGGGCTGGCAAACACGGCAAACCCAGCCTCCGACTCATAGCTCTTTAGGAGTTATTCATTCATTTCTAAGTCGTATGGTATTTATATTGTAGCTGTTATACAATGTGTCTCATCTACGGTCTATTTATATGTCTGTCGCATTTGGTGTTATAGATCTTACTTGATTTATACATTTTAATATATACTAGTGCATCTTTTTCTTTTGCATATATGTATGTGCTTATGGGGAGGTATGTGTACGTGTATGTGCAGGGGAAAGGTTCACAGGCTCATGTATGCATGCATGCATGTGGAGGCTAGAGAGCAACCTCAGTTGTCCTCTGGAAGTCCTCTGGAAAGAGTCTTTCATTGACTTGAAGCTCATGGAGTAGGCTAGGCTGACTGGCCAGCAAGTACCCAGAGCCTGCCTGACTCTGCCTCCCTGGCATTGGGATTGTAAGTGCATGCTTGCCAGGCAGTGGTGGCACACACCTTTAATCCCAGCACTCAGGAGACAGAATACGCAGATCTCTGTGAGTTTGAAGCCAGCCAGGTCTACAGAGTGAGTTATGCCATCAGCCAGAGCCACACAGAGAAACCCAGTCTCAAAAAAACAATAGAAACAAACAAACCAAAAGGACATAATGTCAGACCTGGTACTTTCTTTATTACCTCATCCATGTAAATCTAAATATTAATTAATATATGGTTATATATGTATGTAAAATTTGATGTTCACAACCACCCATGATATAGATGGCATAACACCGTTTTACAGATGGAGAAAGGTGATATTTGGGAAGCGTTAGCATTTTTCCTGGGTCATACATTATCCTGTACAAGAATAATGTTGGAACTCAGCTCATTAGGTTTTCAGGACCGTGAAGAGTGGTTAGGAAAAAAAAAAAGGTCTGTCCTCAGATTTTTCCTTCCATCCACCAATTTAGGAACAACCTTTTCATCAGAACATTGTTTTTGTGGGATAGATACATGTGGTTTTTCGTAGATCTGGCCTCACCCAACGTCACTGAGACGCAAGAGTTCACAGCATTTATCTCGTCTCCCTTCACTCCCCACGTGTGGTGCAGAGAGTTGATGCTTTCTAACTCTCTGCGGTTTGCTTTTCTCCGTCGCCCGCGTATTTCTGGCAAGGTTCAGCGTTGGAAGAGGAGTGAAAACCCTTCGTGCCTCTTAAGGAATGGAAACTCTATCTCAGCGTTTAACTCTGGAGAGGAATTATTTCTTGCCCTCCAATTTCAGTCCCCAGGAGCATCAGCTGTTGTGAGAGGGCGCGTGTGTCTGTGCTGGCGCTTGTGTACACATCCCTCCTCTTTGTGCAGGGCATAAGTGTGTTAGTGGATGGTGTGGATAAGACGAGCAGCCCTCAGAGCTGGGTCAACGCTCCATGCTGCTATAAGCATGATTCAGCTGACAAATGCCTACTTCAGGAAATTGAGTGTGGTATGTGTTTGTATGAGTATGTGGACTCTGGGGCACACGTGTGTGTGTGTGTGTGTGTGTGTGTGTGCTTGTAGGATATCTCTACTGGTAAATGGGGACTCTCACAATCGGCGTCTTAGTAGCATTTGGAACGAGCCTCCGAGTGAGAAAGTCGTTAGCTTTATCATGGGTTGGAACCTGAAATTATTTATATTGGAAAACGTGCCATGTATTCTTACTCTAAAAGGGAATGAAGCTTTGAGGCAAGGAACAAAGGAGTTGAACGTTTGGGTGATGGCTCGCCTTGCTGAGTCTGCTGGAATAGCTGATTAGGCAGCCTTCAAACACCGCCGTGTCTTCTCAAGGTTGTGCGTATCATAATTGGCCGAAAGCAAATTCCTTTGCTTTGTCTCCACTTTAAAGGAAAATAACTGCTCTCACCTGCTAGAGCTCCCAAAATATTTTCCAGCCTACATGGCTTGGCCTTTTGGCTTGCAGGCTGTTGCGGTGTCTCCATCCCTGGTGCTGGTCTGTCGGTTGGTAGTCAGAGGCCCAAAGCCTTTTTGTGCAGTTGCTGTCTTGTTTTACATTTCCAGATCGGGAAGATGGCTGTGGTCTGGGCTTGCATGCCTGGTGAACAGGCCCAGAATGCTAGGGCTCCATGATTGCCGGGCAAATTGGGTGCCCATGATAGCACACAGCCTGCCAACACAGGATTGGCTTTATGTTTTTTCTTCTCCCGGAGGTGAAATGAACCAATTTAAAGTATATATTCCGATAATGCTCACTTCGTTCACCATTTTATGTAACTGTCACCCCTGTCTGATTACAGGACATTGTCGTCATACCCCAAGGGAGACCGTGCACCCACTAAAGTTGTCACCTCTATTGGTTGCTATGCATAGCCCTAGGTAGCTCTAATCTGTCTCCAGGGATTCAAACAGTCTGGCTAGCATAATCATACAACATATGACCTTTTGCGTCTGGCTTCCCTTTTAGCATAGGGCTTTCATCTGCCATGCAGTATCTGCTGGACCTTCTCTCCCCTTTGGGCCCAATTGTACTCTGATGTATGAATAGAGCCCATTTCGTCCATACGTTCATTCGTCTCTTGGTGCTTGCATTGTTCCTCCTGTCTTTGGGCTGTAATGACAGCGCTACTGTGAGCACCCTAAAACAAACACTTATTTGGTCTCTGTGTGAACATCCTAATACAAACACTTATTTGGTCTCTGGTCTTAGCTCTTTGGAGTAACATTGCTCAGTCCCCTGGTAGTTCCGTGCTTTAACGTTCTGAGGACTTGAGGCTGGTGTTTGTGGTTTAGACTCTGGTCTGCTGTTAGGACTCTGAGAGAGGCTTGGTTGAAATCATGAATTCTAAATGTTGTAAACAGCCTTTCCACTCCTTACCTGTCACAAGAGTCTGAAACCTGCCTCCAGGAAGCCCCTGCATCCTCTCCACACAGTTCCAGCACAGAAGATGCCAGCCTCCCTTGGATGGCCGTTTCCCCGATGGCCATTCCTATCTGATGGTCCACATACCCTGCTCCACTGAGAAGTTCCTACCTGAAGTCTGTAACCATTGGGATTTACTCACAACAGAGTTTCAAGGTCAAGAAGAAGTTTGTAACTTCCATTAACACCCATCGGCATCTTTTCTTCTGCCCTGGGCTTTTGGAGGTTTGCCGGAACATCATCACTGAGTGACTGTAGCTTTCTGCGAACTGTGGATACCCAGACACCAGGACCGGACAAGGCCATGTTTCCCAGTGTTCCCCTATGAGAGAACAGAGCTGAGGCTGAAAGTTTGTGTGGGAGGAGGTGGGAAGCAAAGAACCATGGCAGGTCACTCCCACTGGCCCTACTTGCCCTTCATCTTGAACATCTGTGGTTAACTGCAGAGACCAGAAGAATTTGAGCATTTGGTTTGTGGAGAAGGGCTGTTTCTGAGGGACCTGAGAAAGCCCTTGAAAGCTGCATAATTTATGGTGTTGAGAGAGCGGGAAAAGTAATCCAAAAGCAGCTCTTTTTAAAAAAAATAAGCTATTTACGAAGTAATATAGAAATGTGCAAATCGCAAACTAGTACCTGCATATGAACTATGAAATATATAACAAGAGAAAAAAATTTATCTATGGGTTTAGGAACAGGGATACTGGTTACCTTTAGGGGGGTGGAGCCTGGAAGCGTGAGGTGCTGCCTTGTTCTGATTCTTGATTTCAAACAGCTCTTTGTATCATAACTAAATCCGCAGTATTATTTAATATATGTCCAGCCAAGAAGGGTTTGAAGTGATGCAGTCTGATGCAGGAGTCACAAAGGTATAATTTATTAAGGGGTTCTATGGAGGAAAACAGGCTCATGGAGCTGGGACCGAGGGAGCTGGTGAACAACCACACGCTGTTTCATGCTTCCTGACCCCATCTTCACAACCTGAGAGAGAGCCTGACCTCTATCTCTCTCCTCTTAAGAGGTCAGGTCCACAGCTTGAGGCCAGTACCCCAAAGCTATTGTCAGAATGAATTCTCACAACACCAGTCAGCAAAGCATTGTGTTTGTAACTGGCTTTGATGTGGGTCTCCTCAGCATCTTCTCCCTAGTCTTCCATTGGAGACTGCCTTTGTTCACAGTTGGTCCATGTGCTGTGGGTGTTCTGTCTGGCATACTCTCTGGTGTCAGAAGCAGGCACAGAAGTCAGGGACGGGCTAAGAAATGAGCACATGATTCAACTCAGGCAAAAGTCTGCCCTGAGACCTTTTATAGAACCACTGTGTTTTATGCACAGGTAGGGTAGAACTTTCAGCTGTTGGGGCTGCCCTTGCCACCACATGCAAAGTGCCAACTGGAAATGAAGCCAGTAATGAAAGGTTAGGGTTAGGGTTGGAACCCTGGGTGCAGGGTTTGTAGATCCAGCTGGACTGAACAACCCGGGTGTGATGTGCAGATGCACTATGAACGGCTGCTTGAAGCTCCTGCCCCATGACTTCTCCACCACAGTGGACTGTACCCTTAAACTGTGAGTCCAAATAAATGGTTCCTTCCTTAAACTGTTTTTATTGGGTACTCCTTCCCAGTGATGTATAAAGTAACTAACACAGCCTCACAGTCTTTCCATGTACGTGTGTGGGTAGCACCCCCTTTCTCTTCCGCTCTTGGAGTAGAATTTCTATCCCTGCTGATGGAACAGGTCAGGTGCACTGGGACAGTAAGGTCAATTGGAACCTTTGGATATACTCAGAGGTAGCTTAGTCTCTTGGTAAGTCCTGCTGGGGGGCATGGCGACAGCTAAATGTGGGAAGCAGGGGAAGGGGAAGAGGCAGTAGAGGGTTCTCAGAGTGACCACTGACTTTTCGGAGAGTTGGTCTGAAGGGAACAGCTCTGAAGCTGTGCAGACACAGCGCATGCACTGGTGTAGCCTGGTGTGTTTATTTGGAATGATGGTGGGGGTGCTTTGGACAGTCATTGGGCCACTGCTTTTGCCCATTCTCCTGGCACACAGATCTTGATTCGTTTTTAAACTATACAAAACAGAGGTAAGTGTGTAGAGCTTGCTGGATCCTCACTCAACTGCCTGCCAATGGTTATCAGAAATTGCCTAGCAGTGACTTTCCATAACCCACGGTAACATTCACAATGGTGATCAAAGATGGCTATGTTAGGAGTCACACTCAGAGGGACCACTCTGATTGGCAGGGGCCCTAGATCACAATTGTGTAGATAGGGGTAGCGCTAACAGAAGCGTGTGTCATGTGCTATATGGATTTTCGGCTATTTACGGGTTGGGAAATACTTCCATAAAACATTCAGTGATTTATGAGCAGTTTGTAAGCAAACACAGAGGATATCGTCAGAACGATCAATCTTCGCCGTGTTTGGCGTACCCTGCTGTTGCTGTATCCAGAGCTGAGGGCACTGCTGTATTGTGCGAGG
Organism: Arvicola amphibius; assembly: GCF_903992535.2. NCBI lineage: Eukaryota > Metazoa > Chordata > Mammalia > Rodentia > Cricetidae > Arvicola > Arvicola amphibius. Next base: position 21,612,386 of record NC_052049.1, read on the forward strand.
ACCTGTGCGAATGTTTGGCTGCTGGTAACCTGACCTAGTTCCAGGCAGAGTTTTTGTGCTGAATCCCACAAGTCCGCCAGCAGCTGGGTGACCTTGTTTCAACTTACTGTCCAGACTTCTTTGATGAGCGTGCTCACCCTGGTGTGAACGGCTACGATATGACAAAGAAGGGGCTTCTACAAGACTCGCAGGGAGGGAAAATATTTCAGATCTTGAAGTCGCTTTGAGGCTAAGGCTACGTAATCCTGTGTAACTAGAAAGAACATGAAGGGGACCCTGACTCGGTCACCTTGTTCTATGTGGCATAGAAGTAACTTGCTTACCCAGTGGTAAAATGGCCACACCCAGGTCTAGAGTGTGCTCTATAAGCAGAACGCACACATACCTACAGCTTGGGGTGCTCTCAGCTGCTTCGTTGACCTTCGGGGCAGATTTGGATCTGAGGAAGGTCCTTCCGCTAGCATGGATGTCTTGATCTCTTCCTAGCCTCTGAGAGATGCTAAGCAAAGACTGGAACAGCCACAGGTCATTTGATAATTTCACTTCTGGCTATGATTTCAAATTCCCCCACCCTGTGTGGCTTACAGGAATGTAATATGGATGGGGCCTTTTAGGTTTTATCTCTTTCTTTTCATGCCCTCTGGCAGGAGGCTAAAAAGCAATGGAATTCAAATGAAAAGAGTGCCAATAATTTATAGTTGGATAAATCTGCTTTTGAACTATACCCCGACTAATAGAATTAGAACCAGCACTTGCTCGAGGTTCTTCCTATACCAGGTACTTATGCAGCTGCTCTTATTCTCACCAGCCTAAGTGAGACCAACGCCACGACTGGTCCCACTTTTCAGAAGAGAGAGCAGTGTGTATTAAGTAATAGTTGCTGTCTCATTGCTAGGACAAAGTGCCTGATAAAAGCAACTTAGAGGAGGAGAGGTTTGTCTTGGCGTACAATTCAGGTCACATAGAGCAGGACCAGAAGGTGTCCCTGTGGTGGTTTGAATGAGAATGTCCCCATAGACTCACATGTTTGAATGTTTGCTTCACTATTGGTAGACTGTTTAGGAAGAATTAAAAGATGTAGCCTTGTTGGAGGAGGTGAAGTCACCAAGTGGGTTTTGAGCTTTCAGAAGCCCACATCAGGCCCGGTCTCTCTTGGGTATAGGGTTGAGTTTTGGCTATTTTCCCAGCACTATGCCTGCCTGCCTGCCACCATGCTCCTCACCATGATGATCATGCATTAATCCTCTGAAACTGTAAGCAAGCTCCCAATTAAATGCTTTCTTTTATAAGCATTGACCTTGATTTCAGTGTCTCTTTCCACAGCAGTTGAACAGAGACTAAGACAGAGAGCACCAAATGTTGCTTCTCACTTCTCTTCTCTTTTTATCTTTATTCTTATATTTATTTCATGTGTGTACATGTATGCTTCTGTGTGTGTGTGCATGTGTGCGTGCATGCATGTGTGTCTGTGTGTGTGTGTGTGTGTTCATGCATGCGTGCCATGGTGTGTGTGCAGGACAGCTTGCATGACTCGGTTCTTGATTCTTCTACTGTGTAGGTTCTGGGGATTGAATTCATGCAACAAGCACCCTGTCTTACCTGGTAAGACATCTTGCTGGCTCAGCCCTTTCTCCTTTTTCTTCATCCTAAGACACCAGCCCTGGAATGATACTGCCCATATTTAGAGTGAATCTTCCCACTTCATCTCGAAAATCCCTCCCAGATGTGCTCAGAGATTTGTTTCCATAGTAATCCTAATTCCTGGCAAGTTGAGAAGCAAGGTTAGCCATCACAGCGAGGTTTGGTGAGGTCAAGTAACTTGGTTACAGTGACCCGGGTCTGCAAGGACTATGTCAGCCGCTGTGAATGACGACAGTCCAAAGAGCAGCGGTGACAAGGACATTCTTGCAGGTTACAGAGATGGGGATGACGGAGTACAATATCCACAATGAGTTTAGAGCATGAGAAACTTCCCCACATCACCTCATTCCAGCAAGCAATGACAGTCCGTGTGTATTTGTTACTTTTCTATAGCTCTGGTAAAAAAATATCATGACCAAAAGCAACTTATGGAAAGGCTTATTTTGGCTTATGATTCCAGAGTTCTGAGAGTCCAGCATGCCAGGGTGTATGACAGCAAGCAGGGGGGCAGAGTGGCAGGAGCAGCGAGCTGCGAGGTCACATCTTCAACAACAAACATAGAGTGGAGAAAGAGAACCAGACGGTGGGGCAAGTGGTGTCCTTCCTCCAGCACCGTTCTGTGCTTAAACCCCCTCACCAGCCAGCAAGCCAGTATCATAACACATGAGCCTATAGGGACAGTTGTCGTTCATGCCTCCACACATGAGCCTGTGGGGACATTCTCTCTCACACGGTCTCACCCCGAGGGTGTTCTCAGTTTTCAACTCTTTCTTCATGTCTGCAAAGTCTGAAAAATAGAACTTACCTCAAGTGAGCAAAGATGCCACTAATGTTAAGTTTGTGTTGGGTTGTGTATTTTATGTTACTTGGGGCTTGGGGGCTGGGCTGGTCTGTCTTCGTGAAGAGCACAGGGAGGCTGGGCAGTGATTCCTGGGGAGAGGGTGACCCCATAGCTCCAGTTCACCTTACAAGCCTTGTTCTGCTCTTTCTAAAAATACTCCTGTCAAACAGCTAATGGGCATTTTGGCTGAACAGCCCTAAACCGCTGCTGCCATTTCGAATGGACCGCTTCTCCAGGCCTGCTCGCTTTGATTTATACGATTAGGGTGAACTCAGCCATTCCATGGAACTTCCCAGCAACCTAACTCACATGAGGCCCTTCAAAACCAATAAAGCGCAATTCGCATCTTTTAGCGAGTGTTGCTTCTTTGCTCATCAAAAATGAAATGAACCAAAAGTTCATTGGAAAGCACACACCTGCAGCCACTGCCTAAGTGCCTACCACCATAGTAGGCAAGCGCAGGGACCCCCACCCCTCCAGAAGACTGGCTGGTTCCAGAATTGAAGAGGAAAGGATAAGTGGGGTTTTTTTTGAAACTGTACAATTTTATAAAAATTGCCACCGTTTTTTTTTGAAAGCACATTTACAACAAATATGAGAAAACTCAAAGTACATGCATTGTTCCCCCCAATTCCATTTCTATAAATACATCTTGAAGAACCAAGTGAAAATAAGGATAGTTTTATACTTATCAAAGCTCCGTTTTATGCTATAACAAAATGGGCTATACCCTAAAAATCCAAGAAATAGAATTAGTAAGATAAATAAATTGGTGGTGTGTTCATTGTGGTATTATAAAGTTATTAAAGTCTTTGAGAAATTATAATACTATAAAAATATTGAAGGTAAAAGCAGTGAAAATATATACTTAAAAATAATATTGATGGGGCTGGAGAGATGGCTCCGCAGTTAAGAGCACTTGCTGCTCTTCCAGAGGACCTGAATGAAGTTCCCAGTGCCCATGGTCAAGTGGCTCACAACAAACTAAAGCAAAAGTTCCAGGGAATCTATACTCTCTTCTGGCCTCCCCAACCACATGAGCATGTCACACGCACACGCACACGCACACACACATGCACATACACACGTGCGTACACACACACATCTTTTTTTAAATTTTATGTATAATTAAACATATGAAATACACAGCATTACATAAATTCCAGGTAAGATTAAAGAAATCCAAAATCATGATTATCTCTTGGTTGATGAGATTGTAGGTGATCTTATTTTGCATTTATCTCAAGTTTCTGTTCTTCCCTCCCTCTCTCCCTTTTTTTCCTTCCTTCTCTCTACTCCGTCCATTCACTTCCTCCATTCCCTTCTTCCCTCTCCTTCCTTTCTCCCTTCCCTCCCTTTTTTTCTTTCCTTCCTTCCTTCCTTCCTTCCTTCCTTCCTTCCTTCCTTCCTTTCTTTCCTTCCTTTGTTTGGCAATGAAAATGAACTTAGTTAAGAGGATTCTCTTTGTCTTTGGAAAAAAAATTCATATCAGAATTTTCTTATCTGGTATATGGTTATCCGCAGCTCTGTAGTGAATTCAGAATCAGAATTCTGTAGTGAATTCTGGCAGGGTCAGAAGCAGATGTCAGAACCTATAGCCCTGCTCAGAGATTGCTGCATTTTCAAAGAGAGGAGGAAATGACTTGTAGGTCAGAGGATGCCTCTCTTTCTCTCCAAGAACTATGGAGTCGGGGCCTATGGTTGTGTAGTAGTGAGGCTCCGAAGAGCCTAGGTTAGCTCCTGAGGACCAAGACTGAATCAAAGCTCTCTACTAAAAGCAGGTGCCAAGTCACTCTGAACCTTCGTGACTTAGTCATCCTCCTACCGTCCACCAGACGCAATATAGTTTCCTTGGTGGGTCACTATGAAAACTGGACCATTGCAGAGGAAATGATTCTTGGCAATGCATCAGGCAGAGGCTGCCCTTGGGAAACTGTGACTTGGGCTTGTTGCAGTGTTATACAAGGTTGCATTGAGTTATCTTTCTTTCTTCCTTCCTTCCTTCCTTCCTTCCTTCCTTCCTTCCAAAAACATAAAAAGACTGCTGTATTTAAAAATCAAGTAATTTCACATTTAAAAGTGTGTGTGTGTGTGTGTGTGTGTGTGTGTATCTCCTGGGATCCTCCTGACTCTGCTTCCCTAGTTCTAGGATTATAGACACATCACCCATTCCGCTGCTCCTGGCTTTTCACGTAGGTGCTGCGGATCTGAACTCAGGGTTGTGCAGCACATTCTTTACCCACTGAGCCATTTTCCTATCCCTAAAAGTATAGTTTCCTTTAAAGAGATTTTCTTAATTTCTTTGCATCCTGGAATTCTAGCACAGCCCCAGCTCGATAAACCCCAGAAGTAGTTGCACACGCCCAAGGGAGCCCAGACCTGAGGAGCCTGTCCCTGCTTCTGAATGGATTTCCATTCCAGGAAGTGGGAGGAGGCAGTGGCAGTGAAGTCAGCATTGCCTGCCCTGAGTCTGTCATTTGCCAGTTGTGACTCTGACCAATCCACCACATTAGTGACTAGTTAACTTTCACACACCTGAGAAGAGGCAACTGGAGCTGTGGTTCTCAACCTCCTGAGGCTGTGACCCTTTAATACAGTTCCTCACGCTGCGGTGACCCCCAACATTAAAATGATCTCCATTGCTACCTCATAGCTGACATTTTGCTACTGTTATGAATCATAATGTAAAAATCTGTGTCTTCTGATGGTCTCAGGTGACCCCGGAAAAGGAAGGGTTTGTTTTGGCTCATGACATAGGATAGAGCCCCTCGTGGAGGGGAAGACGTGGCTGCGGGACCAGCTCATAACTGTGGCTGCAGGCGTGTGAGGCTGCCTGTTCACATCTGGATGGATCATATTGCAGAGACAGATGGGACAAGAAGCAGGGCTAGACTGTAATCCTCAGTCTTCCCTCCCCTCAATTTAACCCATCTCTACCTAGTAAGGGTTCCCTAAGCTCGCCAAGCAGTGCTTCCACCTAAGGCACAGGTGTTCAAATGAGCCAGCCAGTGGGGAGACAGGATATGTGCAAACCATTAGAAATGGCAAAGCCACAGCTTACTGTGGCCTCTGTTTCTTCATTTGCACAGTCTTCTCAGAGGACTGGGGCAAGAACCAAGGTTTGTAGAGGGAGACGAGATATACTTAGGACAGAACTGGCAGAGGTGTTTGATCAGCGTTTCCTGTTGGTCTCTGAAGACATTTTGCTGTCTAGCTTCTAGCTGAAAGATGTGAATCAAATGATGGCTATTGCTTCTGTTTGCCTGTCTGTCTGTCTATCCATCTGTGCATCCACTCATTTAGTAATTACTCTCTGTATGTCATTTAATAGTCCTAGATGAAGTGTGTGTGTGTGTGTGTGTGTGTGTGTGTGTGTGTGTGTGTTTAGACAGGTATGTAATCCTGGCTGGCTTGGAACTCCATCTGTAAACCAGGCTGACCTTGAACTCATGAGGATCCAATTGCCTCTACCTCCTGAGTGCTGGGACTGAATGTGTGTACCACAATGCCAGGCCAAATGTAGGATTCTTAATGACTCCAGAAATTCTTCCAAATCTGCCTTTATCTTCGTCAGTCCATCCTTTCTTAACAGGTAATGAGTAGCTTTTCTCACTGGTGGATTTCCACATTTGGTCTTTGGTCTAGACTGACTTGTTCCCTTTAACATCGACTCTGTAATAAATTTCCTGTTTGGCTACATCCTGCTGCCCCTTGTTGCCCATCATCTTCTCAGCTAGCGTGAACACTGCTGTAGTTTTCTGGTTTTATATTCTGCATGATGCCTTGTGCATTGGAGATAATTGATACATTGCTCATGGAATGAATAGCTAGCTCGTAGTCGTTGCTTGAAAGAGGCAACTCTTTTAAAATGAGTGGGTAGGCAGCCAGTGGCATCTGAGCGCTTGTGGGACAATCACTGACAACAGTAGCACTTGCCTGCCCCTTCATCTAAACATCTCTGCATTTTGAGAGGTTGGTAAGTAAGAAAATAAAACAAATGCTTCTGGACTCAGCAAGTAGGCTAGGCAACATCAAATGTGGAGGTTCAGGCGGGCGCGTGCGTGCATGCGTGTATGTATGTGTGTGTGTGTGCATGCATGTATGCACACGCGCTTTTCTAGACTTTTCATTTTCCCCTGTAAGTGTGCCTGTTTACAGCAACTATACTGCCTTGGAACATCAGAGCCTCAGGGCTGGTCCCTACAGTCCCTAGGATCCCATCTAGTTTGGTCTGGGGCTCTTTGGGGTAGCTCTGTGCCCAGACTTGCCAGGATTTTCTCCTTGCCCAGGTTGAGCCATGGTGTGTGGTCTCTCAGAGGCTACCGCTTGGTGACTACCTTAGACAGTCCCAGTCATGTTCCTATTTACAAGTCATGCCCATGCACTGAAAATTTGTTAAGGTCCCTGAGATTTGGTGGTTTAAATTCTTTTAAAAACTACCGGTAGGGGAGTTACTATGATCACGAAGGTGGTTTTCTAAGGCAAGGCACATAGATGCTATAGATGCAGGCTGACATCTGTGATGTCCCCAGATGTGGGAGCTTGATGGCTTAATTTTTCATAGTGAGAGACTGGGTTCCCACTCTCCCCTGAGAATTAAAGATTAAAAAATTAGCAAATAGAACTAGGATCCAACCTACCTCCTTCATGTTTACTGGCCTGTGACAGCGGAGAGTCAGGGGGCGTGTCACATCGTGAGGTGAACATCAGAGAAAGTATCCTTCCTTACACAACCAGTCCTCAAGACAGGATGTTAATTCACTTCCAAACAATAAAGGAAAGAGAATAGCTTACCTAATGAGTGTGTTTTGATATTGAGCTCATTTGAATGAGTCATGTAGTCTTTTGCTCCTGACATTTAATATCTCCTCCAATATTATCTTGATGTTAATTCTAAAGAAAAAGAAAGATTCCCCCTCTATAATTTGAATAGGAAAGAATCTTATTGTAAAGACACTGTATTCTCATTTCCCCCTTTTTCTGTGTATAATTATTAAAGCTAAGAATACATTGAAATTATTTCAGAGGATTTTTTGCAAACTTATAGAAAAGCTTCATAACAACTAAAAATTTCTTAAGTTTTTGGAGCTGGGAGTGGTAGTGCACACCTTTAATCCCACACTCAGGAAGCAGAGTCAGGTGGATCTCTGTTAGTTCAAGAGTAACCTGGTCTACAAAGCGAATTCTGGGATATTTTGGAGGGGACGTATTTTTTTGAAGTTCTGTCTCAAAAGAAAAAGAGAACTTCTTGGGCTGAAGAGACAACTCAGTGGATAAAGGCACCTGCTGCCAGGTGTCATGAGCTGAGTCTGGTGCCTGGGACTCACATGGCAGAAGAGAGACAACTCGGTTGACTGTCCTCTGTCCTTCACAAGAGCGTAATGGTGTGTGTACTTACACATACAATAAGTAAATATGTGAATTATGAGTAAAGAGGGATTCTTTTTTTTTTTTTTTGGTTTTTCGAGACAGGGTTTCTCTGTGGCTTTGGAGCCTGTCCTGGAACTAGCTCTTGTAGACCAGGCTGGTCTCGAACTCACAGAGATCCGCCTGCCTCTGCCTCCCAAGTGCTGGGATTAAAGGCGTGCGCCACCACCGCCCGGCTAAAGAGGGATTCTTAATTCCCCATGTTAAAGGAAGCAATAGATTCGAGTCATTTCTGTTCTTACCTCCCGTTCCACATAGCTGCTCCTGAGTCCACATGGCAACAGCCTCACAAGGTCTCTAGAGAGAGGAGTGTGGCAGATGGCTAGGCTTCCCTGTTCCCAACTTCATAGTCCACAGAACAGGTACTGAGGGTCCTGGACTTCCTGTTGCTCTATCATGTGTTGCAGTGGCTTCTTTTTAATGTTTTAGTTTTGAAACAAAACTCTATAACTTTTATTCTTTGTGTGTGTGTGTGTGTGAGAGAGAGAGAGAGACATACAGAGAGAACAATGTATTACAGTGTGTGTCTGTATGTGTATGAGAAAGAAAGAGAACGATGTGTTTCTCTCTCTCTCTCTCTCTCTCTGTGTGTGTGTGTGTGTGTGTGTGATAACAGGACAACTTTTAAGTCTGTTCTCCTGCTATGGGGTGAGTTCCAGGGACTGAACGCAGGTCATCAGGCTTGCATAGCAAGCTATGCTTTTATCTGAGCTATCTTACCCTAATATTTTATGTTGATAAGCCATATTTTTGATAAAGAAATTCACACTGGGTATGGTGACTTATGCCTTTAATTCTAGCACTCAGGAGGCATATGCCTTTAATTCCAGCACTCAGGAGGCAGAGGCAAGTGGATCTTCATGAGTTCAAGGCCAGCCTGGTCTACAAAGTGAGTTCCAGGACAGCCAGGGTGGTTACAGAAAAACCCTGTCTCAAAAACATACAAAAAGAAAGGAAGGAAAGAGTTGGCATTTGTTATAGAAAATTTAAAAACATGATGAACTTCAAGGAAAGACATAAAGATCAATACTCTCAGTGTGATGATAAAAACGCCATCAATACAGCCATCATGTATATCTGTGCACAGAGAGAGGGAAGAAGGGAGAATGTTTCAATGCTATTTATTTTGCTCATTGTATTCTCCTCAGTGTCTAGAATCGTGCCTCAAACACAATAAAAGTTTGGTCAGAAAGTGAAAATGGGTTCCCGAGGACAATGACAGTGTCCCACAGGACGCTGGCGCATACCCCAGACAGCCTTTCCCCAGGTCTGTCTCTGTGTGACCCGAACTGCCCCCATTCATCCTTCCGTCATGCTCAGCTGCCTCTCAGCTCCCACACTCTACTGCTCAGAGTCTCTTCCATTTCTAGGAAGGCATACAATTGACCTTTAGGTCTCTCTGTAATAGTGCTCTCCCCGGTTGGGAGGAAAGGGCTTTTTGTTTGTTTTTTTACTAGAGAAAAAGTTGCATTCTGTTTCTTGTTATTATAGACCACGTCACCACGGTCTGATGGTATTCTGGATGCATTTTGTAATAGGGTGTTCCTACCCATGCAAATAAATCCCTATCAGAAAATAAAGTCTAGGAACCGGCAACTAAACTTCAGTAGAATTTTTTTTTCTCAGTTGTGTCTCCTACCACTGCCAAAGTCTGAGAGAAGAGAGAAACCAGTGACATTTGATACGTAGAGCCAAGCAGAGGGCCCAGAATTCAGTGAGCTGCCACAGACTGTTCTCACAGCAGCACAAACAGCCAAATAGAAGGCTCAGAATAGAGCTCTGCACTCTGGCTGGTTTGGTCTGATTGCCAGTCAGAGATGAGTGGCTGGATTCCGGGCATCTTGGGCAGGCATGGCTGCCAGTCTCCAAAGAAACGTGAGAGTGACAGCTGGGGCTTTGGCCAAGACAGGCGCCTAGGTGCAGTGAGGATAGGACTTTGATGGCTTTTCCCTCCTGGCCTCGGAACTTAGACGAGGTGTAGACTAGTAAGGGCTGATCAACATTGACTCCCGGGTGTATTTCCTTAGCTGTAAAGGAAGAGTTTTCAGAAGATTGCGTGGCTTTGATTGGGATTAGCTGGAAAAGAGGTGGGTAGAATAACACCTGTTGTGGGCGTGGAAGTGAGTTTTGTCCTTTTCCTGCGCTAGAGACTGCTAGAAGAATATCTCAAACGCTAACCTCTGGGAGACGGGATGAACTGATTCGCATTTTCATTAAATTAGGGCCCCGCCCCGTTTGAGGCAAAGCCTCAATATATAGCCCTGGCTAGACTGGAACTCACTATATTCACCAGGATAGCCCTGAACTCACAGAGACTCCTCCTGCCTCTGCCTCCTAAGTGTTGGGATTAAAAGCATGCACCATTTATTTTCTTGATGTTAGACCCTTCTGACTGAGGTTAGAGACAATGTCAAAGTTATTTTAGTATGCATTTCCCAGATGGGCTAAGGGTGGTAAACACTTTTAAATATCTAAAATTTTAAAAAATCACTTTAAAGTGGGGGTTGGTGATATGCACCTTTAATCCCAGTACTTGGGGGAGCAGAGGACAGGTGGATCTCACTTAAAGATCCGCCTGCTTTACATACAGAGTTCCAAGCCAGAGCTACACAGTGAGACCCTACATCAAAAAATACAAATAATAAATAAATAAGTGAATGAACGAATGAGTGAATGAATGGGACTACAAAAGCTATTAAGAGAAGAGAGAAAGGGGGACCCTTATTCCCTGCTGGTGGGGGTCTAAACTAGTGTAGCCACACTATAGAAATACGAATGGAGGTTTCTCAAAACCCAAACCAAAGCAAAATCTAAAACTCTTAAACTACCACAGGACCCAGGAAGCCCCTCTATGTGCACACTCAGAGAAGGCTAAGTTCTGCCCCAGAGGTACCCGCACACCCGTGTTCGTGCTGCACAATTGCTAACAGCTAGGAAGTAGAAGCAGACTAGATGTCTCCCACAGATGAATGGGTGGAGAATGTGTGCTTTGTGTTAATGAAGAGTGGTCGTTGGAAAGAAATAGCACTGCACAAAGGGGTGTGGTGTAACTAAGGACCATAAACCAGCTGGAGAGATGAAGCGCAGCCTGTCTGTTCCAATCTGCCCTGTGTCCGCACAGAAAGGCTGCCGCTTTGCAGGTCACCTCTCCAGTGAAGGTCTCCAGACCTGCTTCAGGACGGAAGGGCAAGGGAGAGTGGGCGTGGCCTCCTTCCATCTCAGCTTCCCTGGTAAATGATGAACCTCACCAGCATGAGATACCTCAGAAACCTGACGACTGAGCTTGGACAGCTCGCTATTGCTGGCTTGTGCTTTAAAAACCCTGGGTCAATTTCTATTGCCAGCAAGGTCGCCGGTCCTCAAATTACTCTGAACAGGCTCGGGCCGTGCAGGACTGAAGTCACTAGTTAAAATGATGCGGTAGTCGTTGACTGACCCTGGACTGCAGAGGCGCCTTCCTAAGGTGGCTCTTTGGCAGTATTCCTGGCAAGTGGGTTGGGCCTGCTCCGATGTGCCAGCTGAAGACTAGCCCATTTCCCAGACTGAACAGCAAGACAGTATCCTTTGACTCCCTACAGCTCTTTATTTGTTGGGTTGGTTTGGTTTAGCTGCCATTTTGAAATGAGAGTGTCTAGTTCAGGAGACTTCATGCAGGAACTGACCTCACACATGATATGGACTTCGTCATGCCTGCTCATGCTCTATTCTTCCTCTGGGAAGTAGCTGGGTGGACCACGAAATGATCATCAAGCAGTTTCAGAAGTGGTCCCCTCCTTTTTCAGGATGTAGCATGGAATTGCAACATCCGCCACTCAGATGCTCCCAGTGGGTCTCAGCATCTCTTCAGAGGCGGCACAGTGGGTTTTGGGAACCTCCCCCAGAAGACGACTGTTGATCCCCCACTTCTCACTCTCAGCTTCTCAGCCATCTTTTGGAGAAGGCTGTCCCTGCATGTAGGCATTCCCAGCACGGGGTGGTGGGTGGGAAAATTCGGAGATGAAATTTAAATCTCTCCAGTTTGCTGCTTGTCAGCAGCTCTGATCACACACATGCTTGACTAGTTGAAACCAAAGCCTCTGAGAAGGTTTTTAGGTTATCTGGGCACTGCAGTTCCAGGTGTGTTTATTGGTGCATTGCGGGTCCGGGTGTCAGGTTATCTACACGTGGCAGGAACAGACTGTAGGCTCCCTATGCTTTGCAGTTCTGCTGGGCTGGCTTCATTGCTCCTGGGAGTATGCCGAGTGGGTGGACTCCTTCATTCTTTATCTCTCCCGAGCCCTGGCTCTCCAGGGCAGTGATTCCCAAGTCTGGAAATAGCACTTGGAATAACCCTGATCTTGAGATGCACCAGCCCCTTGTCAGCACTTATTAAAATTAGAAGTAGCCTTAAGCAAGCAAACAAGACAAAGCGACTTGTTCCTTTATCTGGGTCTCTTCCTTTCCAGGCACTTCTTCAATCCCTGCGACACCCTGGGAGGAAGGGGTTATTTGGAAGATGCTCCCTTGCTTATTTGTCTCCTGGAGAAACTGGTTGTGCCTTTCCACATCAGCAATGATGTATCGTCCCTAATCTCTTGGCCCAGATCACTGGCCGAGCAGCTCATAACAGTGGGTACAGAGTAGCTTATCTTTCAAGAGATGGATTGGCTAATGAATGAAGACATAGAGCTTAGAGGAATTGGCGACTCACTTGGTCCTAAGTCTGGGATACACACCTGCTTCCATCCTGCCTGGCTGATTCCAGACTAAAGAGGACAGCAGTGTGACCCTCATGTCTTCTGCCTCCTGGTGCTGGCCTGCGTGGCCTCTGACCAGGTTTCCTAGCTTGCCCTGTAGGCTTATTCTCAGAACTAAGCGGAGCGGTCCCCAGCTCCTCCTTCTCAGCGAGGCTCTCACCTGGATGAGGCGAAGTACAGCACTGGTTAGATAATTGCCGTGTTGGGTGTGGGGAGGTGGCTGAGTCAGCAGACCTGTTGGCTATGCAAGCTTGAGGACCCTGGATCTTCACCACCCACATCAAAAGCTAGTGCCGTAGCATGTGTCTGTAACCCAAGGAATGCTGGGAGGAGACAGGCAGATTCCCTAGAGTCCAAGCCAGGTCGCTGAGCTCAGTGAGAGTCCGTTCCTCACAACATAAGCTGCAGGGGCTGGAGAAATGGCTCAGTGATTAAGAACATTCACTGCTCTTTCAGGGGACCCAAGTTTGGCTCTCAGTACCCACATCAGGTGACTGACAATTATCTATAGCTCCAGTTTCAAAAGAGCTGGGGCTCTCTTCTAGCCTTCCATGGATATGCATTCTAACATATGGGCATGCTAACACGCACCCACACATACACACAAATAAAAATAAATTTTGATAAAAGGTGAGGTGAAAAGAAATCAAGGATGGAGCCCCATGCAGGGCATGGTGGCACACACCTTTAATCCCAGCGCCTGGGAGGCACAGGGAGGTGGATCTCTGAGTTTGAGACCTGCTCCAGGGAACAAGTTCCAGGATGCTCAGGGCTACACAGAGAAACCCTGTCTTGGAAAAACAACAACAACAACAAAAGGAAGTCGCACCTCCTGCCAGCCTGTCACCTCCATAGTCGCGCACACATACATGCATGTGCACCTGCAAGGTCACAGGCACACAGACGACACACACTCCTACACATTGTGAGGGATATGAATAAGAGAATGACATCGTCCCACTGACTGGGTCCTGTAACTTCCATCACCTGCTCCGAGGCTCACCAGCTTGGTGTAGCCACCCAGGTACCGCACCCACTCGCTCAGGGCAACCCTTTAATGAAAGAAAGGTCATTCTTTAAGAGACCAGCCCCTGGGACTGGGAAAAATTGTCTTGCTTTTTCTGTGCGCTGTTATCAATTGCTAAGAGACCCCAGGAACTGACCTTGGCGTCGCTTGGACCAGTTTGTCCTTGTCAGCCCCCACGACACACAGCCCTGGTTTTGCATTTCCAGTCCTGGCTTCTCTCTCACATGGAGAAGTGACTGCTCTCATTGGAGGTACTGCCGCAGATGGCCCCAGGAACCCCACTCTTCCTCCTTGCCCCCCTCCCCTGACACTCAGGCTCCCTCAGCCCACCTATGCATCCTCCATCCTGACCTCTGCTAACTCCTTTGTACAGAGCCTGGGGATCACCCTTATGCCAATCAAACTTGGTGAGCAGCTGAGATCTGTGAAGCACACTCACTGAGATGCAGGGATGCTCAATACATTCCTTGTCCCCGTGAAACTCACATTTTAGTAGGCAAGACAGATAGTAGACACAAGATCTCCTAAGGAAGGATGCTGAGAGGCAAAGAGGAGTGAGGAGCTGGATGGTGATGGCTGACATTTATGGTCATGTGTTTGGGAGCTCCGTGTGGTTCTAGGTTCACATAGTTTCAGACAGAGGGACTAGGCATGAAGGCCCTGAGGCTGAAGCAGTTTCTAGGCATTCAAGAAAGAACAAGCCAGGCATGTTAGTATATACCTAGAATTCCAGCTCTCAGGAAGCTGAGGCAGGAGAGTAGTGAATTTGAGGCTAACCTAGACTATGTAACAAATTCTGTAGAGTCAGGCTATTTACCTTATCTACTAAATAAGTAAATAAATGAGTCGCAAAGGAGCCATTGTTGCGGTGTGTTACAAGCCAAAGGGGGATGCTTGGCTCCTGGCAGATGCCTGGTAGCCAGCTGAGTGCTGTGACCAGAGGTTAGTGAAGTAGAAAGAGTTAGCCAATGGTAAGGGTACCCCGCATTTTGAAAACCACTGTCAAGATGGCAGATTTTTATGCCAGACAGGCAGGGAGGCCACTTGGTGACTTGAAGTGTAAGAGAAATTAGGTCACTGACCTTCTTCCATTGTAGAGAGCTCACTGTGTGGTGGGGTAGGGGTGCAGAAGGGCCAGGTGGGAAGTGACTTGGGTTGGAAGATAGCAATAAAGATCACCAGAAGAGAGCAGAGTCAGGCATGCGTTTTGAAGGTGGAGACTGTGAATTGAAGACAGGGTTGGACAGGAAGCCTGTGCTGCACGCCAAGGCCTTTTGTGTTACAGCACCAGGCTGGAACAATGATATGAAATCTATATGTTTGCCCACTGCCTTCTCTGGGAGTGGCGAACTTTCTGAAGGGCCCTGACAACCCAGTCATGGCTTCTCAAGCAGCCAGCACCACAGACCAGCAGCACTGAGCCTGCCGCCCTCCATGATGTCAGCATCTCCCAGGGAGAGCTTGGGTATTCTCGTGCAGAAGATCTTTGTGAGGGTGGTCCTTCACAGCACGCAGCTGCCATCAAGTAGTTAAGATGCCACCTCTGCTTACCTGAAGCCAGGTTGCTGAGGAGGAGGTAGCCACACAACATTGGAGCGCTTCCCTCCTCCTTCCCCAAGAATCCTATTCGGAGAATTACTCACTGTTCCCTGTACACTCTGTGCCTCTCTTCCTCTGGAGCATTCCCCCACCCTCGCTTGCTCTCTTTCTTTTCTTATCAAAACGCCCCCCTCTTCCTACAAGCCCATGCCAAATACTCTTTAGGCCCTGTAGCATAGGACGAGCATGGTGAGGAAGGGCGTTTTCTGTGTCAGCAGGCAGTGGTGAGGCTCCGGTGGGCAGAGAGCATTCACCATTTATTCATATGAAGTTATAGCCGAGTCTTGCTTCCGATCCTTGCCACGGTGTTGCTGGGCAGTTGCTTTGCCAAGAGACGCTGCAAACTGAGTCTCTGGCATGGAAAGCGCTTGCTTCTGGGTGCTAACATGCGCCTCTGCCCTCCTCCTGCCACCCCTGCACACGTTGGGGGCCTGGCTACCAAGGGGATCTATCATTTATACAGGTGTTAGACTTGGTCCCCCTGAGAGAGAAACAAATTCGATAGGAAAGCCATCCAGGTGCCTTTTGGTAAGAGGGGGATGTTTGCATCTTGTTTTCATCCTCCAGCCTTTTGTGTCTCCTTGCCCGGCTTCCTCTTGAGTGGGAACTGCAGGGTTCCTATTACCAGTGGATGCCCAAATCCCAGCTTGGTGTGGCATAAGCACTTCTGTAGCTTGCCTTGAACTCTGTGTCTCGGGCTTTTTGCTTTTCCTCGAGGAGTGGTTTAGATGGAGGCTGCAGTCTTCTGCAAAGGATAATTGGTTTTAAATTGTAGGTTTAATAACGATGAAGTCGGCCTTAATGTGTTGCCTCTCAAGCTCAGCTTGCAGTCCTTGGCAAACAGCAACTCATCGATTCCCGTGCTCTCTTTAGGAGGGGACAGCTGCTAGGACCCAAGGCCATCCCTGGATGGGACAGAACTGCAGGGAGGAGGGGACAGAGGCCTCCCTTAGCCCTGGGCCATAGGCAAGGGGGTGATGCAATCCTTCTGTGCCCTGGGCACTGGGGTTGCATTGGCTGGATACGCGGGGTGTGTGGTCGCTTTATTCTTCTGTCTCTACCTTTGGGTGTCCCCACAGCTCATTAGACATTCCACGGGCAGCTGAGTAGAGGATCTCCAATTCCGCCATGTGCTTTCTGGGCAGAAGACTTAATTGGGAGAAGGTATTAACTTAATTGGCTATCATCAGGCTTCTGGCTGTTTTCTGTATTCTAAGAAACTTTTTCTCATTTTCTCTTCCTCTGGCCAGTAGAGCATGCCTTTAAAAAATTAAATCTTGTTCTCCAGTCTCTGAGTGAAAAGTGCTCTGGTTTTCAAGTCAAGAGCTTGGATTCCGATTGTGGTTTTCCGTGGACGATCTTAAGTTCACTCACCTTTCCCCACTTCCTTTCCTCACCAAGCAGGGAAGGAGGCTAAGTTACGTGACCACGTAAGTCCCTCCCCGAGCTCTCCATGGATGGCTTCGGTGTTTCTGTGAGATGACACTAGCTTCTCCTAGGATGACAATGGGCACGCATGATTCAGAAGTCAATCAAAATACCAATCTACATATGTTATACAACAGACTAACCAAGACTTGGACGAGCGAGGGCTTGTTCAGCGAAAACGCAGCATTTATGTTATAAAAAGCACAGCAAAGGATGTGGATGGTGTGTGATGTGGGGTATCTTGCTGCAAATTACAGGCAGCAGAAGCAATGACAGGGCAATGGTGCGCTGGCCAACTGGGGGCTGCCTGTTGTTGGCTTCCCAGGCACACCCTTGGGACAAACCACAGGCGTTCAGAACCTCAGGTTCGGTTCCCTGTGGAAGATGGGCCGTGCCATATTGGTCTAAGTTCCTGACTGCCTTTGGTCCTCCAAGTGTTGCTGGATAGCTTTTTTTGTTTTTGTTGGAGATAGGAGGAAATTATAATATGGGAAGGATGAGTGGGAGTCAAAACAGAGACAGTGAGCCTGAAGATGTTTCTGTGGGCTTGGAGTCTGTGGTGGCCGTGATGGCTGGCATGGAGGAAGCAGAGATTGTAGAGTCTGAAGGTAGCACTACAAGATCGTCCATTTTATACCAGTGTGGTCTCCAATGAAGCTCATCTTTCATTCTGTCCCTCTGGTGGGCTCACTATTCCTGAAGCCCCCAGGCTAGACTTCACTATCCTGTCTCATTCACGGCTTTGTTTGTTTGTTGTTTGTTACTCTGTAGGTGGTGTGTTGTACATTTTCCATGGGTAAATAAGCAGCAGCTGCTAGCAAAATGTGTTGTCTTAAACATTCGTCATAAGGACAGGATAGAACAGAATGTCAGGTTCATCAGAACAGAAAACATGGCTCCTTTACCAGAAATTCTGCCCGGCTCTCTGTGAGATACAAGCTCAGCTGTCGCTAGTGGAGGTGGCCTGGCTGTGACAGGGAGTGAGGGACTGCAGCCTCTAACGGAGGCTGTGGATTTACTGCCTGTGAGAGATAAAATTGGTTATAGATAACTGCCCACGGGGACTCTGGGCCTGAAAAGGAAGGTCTAGGTCCTAGCTATAGAAAACTATTGTCTTTGAATTTTAAGCTTTTGAGGTAGGGGGAGTTGGGGGGCAGAATCTCCTGTATCCCAGGCTGGTGTCAAATTTACTATAGCTAGAATAATCTTGATTTTCTAACCCTCCTGCTACCTCCTAAGTGTTAGATTACAAGTGTGTGCAACCATACCCAGTTTCTGCAGTGCTGGGGATCGAACCCGGGACTGTGTGTGCTGAGCAAGCACTCTATAATAACTACATTCTCAATCCTCAGACTTCTCTAGAAGGGCGGTCATGATGGAGAATGGCGGAAGAGCATGGAATTGGTGAAGCAATGCCTGTCGGATGTTTCGAGGTCATAGGTTTACCTGCCTGTAGCCTATGGTCGAGAATTTACCTCTGATCTAAGAGACCCTTGAGGATGGGATGAGGCCTGGAGCGAAGACAAGGCTGAGTGTGTGTGAGTTTTCTGAAGGTTGGTTACACGCTGTGAGACAGCCTCCAAGGCTGTCTTCCCTCTGAGAGGGTAGGATTGCTTTCGATGTGCTTATCAGTGCCTCTCCAGCACCCATCCGTGGATGTCACCACCCAGGGACGTCTGGTGAAAGCAAAGGAGGGTGGGAGTTGAGGAGAGCTCACATAAGTGCTGGCCAGCCTTTCCCTTGAGTTCGTGTAGGTTCTGTAGCCACAGCAAAGCTGTTGGCCCTGTTAGCCCCAGGAGCACTCTCTAACAGAGCACCTCTGGAGAGTCTCAGGAAAAGAATGTAGCAAAGGATACCGGTGTCAACAGGGCTAGAGGTGACACCTAAAAAGGAATAGCTGAACAGAGGTGGTTTGCAGGATGACAGTGTTGGTCACAAGGATGGTCTGGGGACTGGTATGCTGACTTAGCACCTACAGTGTTGCTGGGTGCCTGTGCTGCATCATACAAGGGACCCCTCCTTCCTCCCATGTGGAATCTGGGCAGTGGGGTGGGCAAGAGAAAGACAGGCATACCCTGGAGCCATGAGTAGTCTCATCAAGTAAACCCAAAGAAAGAAAATCAAAACACCGCTGCACACAGTTTAGCATCTTCTAAAAACCAGATTCTTTACTGAGCGCTCCCTCTCTCTCTCTCTCTCTCTCTCTCTCTCTCTCTCTCTCTCTCTCTCTCTGTGTGTGTGTGTGTGTGTGTGTGTGTAGGTGAACATGCTTTGGAGCATGTATGGAGGTCAGAGGACAACTTGTAGGAATTGATTCTCTCCACCACGTGGGTCCTGGGACGGAACTCAGGTTGCCAGGCTTGGTGACAAGTGCCCTTATCCACCGAGCTACCTCCTCAGCCCACACTTTGTCATCTTATTTTCCATCCAGCCACAGTGGAACAGGCCAGTGGGTTACAGTGTATAGAGACTGTACATCCAGACAGCTTTGTGGCCTAGGTGGCAGCCTCAAATTCCTCCCTGTGAGTGGAAGCCTTCTTACGATGTAAAAGGGAACAGCCAGGGTGGTTCTGTTATCAACTCAAGCCGGAATTCTTCTGATGGCCCCGGGGTGGGTGGGGCAGCACTAACCACGTCCATTTTCCTGTCCCAGTGACCAGCTGTTCTGAGTAGTCATTTTCCTGAGGGCTTGGGGGGAGGGGTGCAGTGAGGACTGTGAGCCTGGCCTTGTACTCTGTAAAGTTCTCTGCTTTCTGGGGGTTTGCATTAGTTCTTGTTATTATTGTGCTGTTAATTCTAGCTTCTGCCTGTCTCCCTAATTCATTCCACATGTCAGGACCTCTCCACCCTGGCCAGAAGCCATCTGGTTGTCTCCGTCTGCCCAGTGTCGGCAGCTCCTTGGGAGAGCTCGTAAAGTTCTTAGGTGCCACAGTCAGGGTGGCCTCCCCTCCTCTCAACCTTCTGGCTTCTGAACTTCCTGGATCTTCACTGCCTGTGCTGTTGTTGTGCTTCTCTGAGCCTGACACACAGCAGAGGCTCAACAAACCATTCAATCCATGAATGGTTCCGTGTACGTTGGAAAACCGCCCACTGTAAGCTATGCCAGCCAACATCGGAAAGAGCAGGGATGAAGTCATCCCCGCATGAAGACTTGCAGTGAGGGTCGTTTAACTCGAGGAGGTATACACTGGGGTGGGAAACCTCATGTGGATCCCAAAATGGATCTCAGCTGGGACTTAGCACATTTGATGGAGTCTCAGTGTCTGTGAAGGCTCCAGATCTAAGAGAGCAGAGATGGGGGCCTTGGAGGATTTTACCCTCACTCTTGAGCCTTTGTGAGAACATAGTCACGTGTTGGTTTCAAATGGGAAGGGATCTCTAAACTGGAGTTTTCTAGCATGTGTTCAGTCCCTCCTATTTCCTTCCTTCTTTCTTCCTTCGTCTTGACCAACTCCTTTCAACTGCACTCATAAGGCAGAACAGTGGAGAAGGTGGGTAAGTGGGTCCATTTCAGGATCTAGCCATTCCCCCTCAAAGCCCGCACAGTGTATGGCCTCTCCCTTAAAAGCTGAAAGATAGCATGAGTATTGCTGGTCCTGCCTCCCCACATTCCACCATTCCCACTCCTTCTTTGCCTTCCTCCTCCTCCTGCTCCTCCTCCACCTCATTCCCAACAGGTGCTCACCCATGATGAGCCATTAGCTTTGCCCCCATCTTAACCCCATTTGCAGTGCTCCGAGAACCCACATGGTGATCGCCCCCACACCAGCCGTCAGCAGCAGCCCCCACCTCCCTTTGTCTGTGCCCACCCACTCCCCCACCTTTGTCCTCCGTGGTTACCATTGTTGTTATTTCTAGATGCCCGGGAGGGAAGAGCGTGAGTGGGCTGCTGCTGCTGCAGCAAGATGGGGTATTGTGACCACCCTCCTCACCACCACAGCGTGCCTTAAAAAGGATGCACGCAACAGTGTCGTCACGCACGATCTTTAAAGAGGCTGGGGTGAGAGGGAAGCTTCCCCGTGGGAAATCAGAAGAGCGGTTCTCTATGCCTTCATCTAAAACTTGACGGCAGCCTGATTTGCCGAAGCTCTTGTTGAAGTTGGAATTGGAATGCGTGGCCTATGGTAGGCGGTTCTCAGAAGAGAACGCGAGGGCTGGGAGTGTGCTCAGTGGTATAGCACGCATTTAACACGGGGGAGGCACCACCAGATAATGGGGGGTGGGTAGGTATGATGTTGGAACTCACTGTGAAATCCCTTCACTGAGAGACTGCTAACTGGTGAGGGCAGGGCCTGTGTAACTGGCTCATCCCAATGCCTGAAGAGAAAAAAATTTCTTAAGAAGATTTTGTTTTCATTTTAAAATATGGGTATCAATGTATGTCCCTATAAAGATACATTAATATACATGTAGTGCTCAGAGAGGCCAGAAGAGGGCGTCAGGTATCCTGACACTGGAGAAACAGGCGGTTAAGCCACCTGATGTGGGTACTGCGGAAGGAACTTGTTCTCTACAAGAACAATGGGTGTTCTTAACCACGGGGCCATCTCTCCAGTCCCTAAAAGATTTAAAATCTAAGTGATTTGTGAGAGTCGCTCACAGCCTCTTCCACCCTTAGGATTGCACACTTGAAGAGCATCTCTCGGACAGGGCCTGAGGACGTCCCATTCTAGATGGAGCAGTGCAAGGAGGAAGGGAACAGGATCGCTTGGCACCGCTTTAGAGAAATCAGATCATAACCGAGGAAAGGTCGCCCTTAGTGGGTAAAGGACAAATGGGTTGGTGGCTCTAATGTTGAACTCGGGCACAGTTGGTTGGCTGGCAACATGTATGCCATGGCACCTGCAATACACTCAGTCTGCTTTCTGGGAGATGCGCCACGCAGCATACTAGGTGGTTAAGCAACAAGGAGTTCAGTCCGGGCATGTTTCAGGGATTTAGGAAATGGGTCTACACAGACGGAGTGATTTGAGGCAGTAGAAGCCAATAAGTAATAGCTATTGTAGCATGGTTAATATAAACCCAGAAAAAGATACTAGGGTTCAACCTGAAGGTCAGAAAAGCAAAACAGGCGGCCACTGGCACTTACCTCTACCTCGGTCCAAAATGGTGAGCCTACCTCCAGGAATCTCAGAATGAGACTGTGTGAGAGCTGTCTCCTCCTCTCTTATATTCCTCTCTATGGCTAGGATTAAAGGTGTGCACCACTACTAACTACCCAGTTTCTATGGCAAACTAGTGTGGCTACTGGGATTAAAGGTGTGTGTCACCACTGCCTGGTCTGTAAGGTTGACTAGTGGGGCTGTTTTACTCTCTGATTTTCAGGCAAGCTTTATTTGTCAAAATGAATAATTTTAATAAATAATATTGTTATTTGTTAATTATTTATTTCTTGAAATAGTACTACAACTATGAACAGCAAATGCAAGGGAGGAGGTGGGTTGCCTAGGGTTATTATGAATACATTTGGGAGAACGTGAGACATGGGTAGATAGGACACTGATTGTCCCTTGGCAGTGTGTGCATGTCTCCATTTTGTCCACATGTGTTCCTAAACACTTAGCACTTGGCACTGAGTAGCCACAATATCCAGTTTGTGAGTAAGTGGCAGAATAGAAGAAAGAGAATTCCAGAAGTGACTGTAGCACAGCAGCATGGGGGGTAGGAGGAGTGGACATGGAGGATGTTGGGAACAGGTGGTTCTTTCGGCATTCACTAGGGGGTAGAAGGGTGGGACCAATATTAAGGAGCCTTGACTAAAAGAATGGAAGTTCAACTGTGACGCTGAGGATTCTTAATTTAGGAGCTAATTTGAGAATGCAAGGAAAAGCCGCTGAGCTGGAAAATGACCACAGCAGCTGTGGTTTCGTTCTGACTTTTGGCCTTGTCATTGGGGGTGGGATGAAGGAAGAGCTGCACTCTTCCCTTTGGGGTGTTAGGAATGTCAGCAGTCTAAAGGGTCGGAGAGATGTTCCCAGTCAGGCAGAGCTTGCAGGAGAAGAAAATGGCGGTGACAGCAAGAAGCAAAAGTTTAGCACCTTTGCCAAATGGAAAGCAGAATGGGAAGGAATGTCTGAAAGTCCAGAGCTGGGTGTTACCATGGTCACGGTCATTAGCAGCAATGACTGAATAGCCTTCCTGAAAGTAGCTGGAAACAGTATGTTGAAGTTTGGGTGAGAAGTCTTAGAGAGGAACAGGGGAGGGGTAAAGGCAATGGACGGAACTATATGTTCATTCACGCATCTGAACATACTTGAGATAATTCATGCAGCTAAACATACTTGAGATAATTCATGCAGCTAAACATACTTGAGATAATTCATGCAGCTAAACATACCTGAGATCATTCACTCATCTGAACATAGCTGAGATAATTCATGCAGCTAAACATACTTGAGATAATTCATGCAGCTAAACATACCTGAGATCATTCACTCATCTGAACATACTTGAGATAATTCATGCAGCTAAACATACTTGAGCTAAGGTAAGTCAGCTAGAGGGGATGTTTGGGGTCTGTTGGCTGGTGGATCTGTTGGGCTGGTTCCACCATCTAGTTCTTGTGAACAGTGTTGCTGTGGGCTTATGTACAAAGCTGTGGCTTTGCACTTGTTTTCCATCCTTTGAGTGTGGAGCCAAGGAATGGAATAGCAGGGTTGTGTGGTAAATCTGTTTAACTTCTTGAGGAACTGTCAGACTTTTCCACAGTGGCTGCACCACGCTACACACCCACTAGTGACATGGGAGAGTTTCAGTTTCCCCTCATCCTTGCTGGCATTTATTTTTCTCTAAGAATCTCAATGCCCTGTGCTGCTTCTTTGAGGGACAAAGACTGGGAGAGTCCAGTGGGGGAGCAATATCGGTCTCAAGACCTGGCTCTGTGATAGACTACTGGTCACCACAACAGTGATCAGTGATGGGTGGGGAAAGCTGCCTTCGTGCTGGTACCTCATGTTTGGCTTCACAGTCCTGACTCACCACATCACCCCTCCTGCTTCCTGCCCAGTCGCTCTATCTCTTGCCCATCTAAAAGGTTGGGAAGCCCAAGCAAGGAAAGGATAGGAACACTTTCCTTTCAGTGTGACTGATCAATATTAATTCACTGCTGTCCATCAACCGTGATAGATGCTGTGTGTCATGTGGCTGCCAGGGACAACTGGCCAAGCCACAAATCAGGTTATCAGATGGGGACACTAGATGGTATCAGGGCTGGGGAAGAAGGGATTTGAAAAGGAGCATTGAGTCTGAGAGCTAACACCAGGCTTCTTTCTAGCTCCCTCCAGATGTTTACACTTGGACTGACCCTTACAGGCTTGTGTAGCCCCTCTTCTGCCCTCTCTCCACCACTTCCCCTCAGCAATGCTAGGACTGGGGATAATCTGACTTGAAGTCAGGGTGGAGCTCAGCTGAGTGGATAATTAAGGATGTGATTCTTAAGAAGTGCCTAGGGTTTATTTGAAAAGAGAATGTCTATTTGGTTCAAGTAAGAGTTACTGGTATATGAAGGCAGTGACTGGCACATCGTTCTCCTTGTTCTGAGAAGCTGAGGGACTCTGAGGATGACCCTTAGTAGCTCAGGATGAGCCTTGCCAGCACCAGCATGTCCCCATTGAGTCCCTTTGTGTCACACATGCAATCTGATGCTTCCTATCATTACCCAAGGCAGAACCCAGCATGCTGCATGCTGTCTCTCTCAGCCAGAGAGAGAGAGAGAGAGAGAGAGAGAGAGAGAGAGAGAAACTCATGAACCTCAACAAAGCAACAACTGACCAAAAGAGCAAGTGGTGTTTAGGCGCCGCACTGGAGGGAAAGAATTTAGAAGGAAACCACGTTGGCAAACCCTTCTCGTAAGTTTTAACGATACATGTGTGTTCTTAACTATAACTTGAAATTAGAAACATTGGAAACTCTGAGAAGTAGAGACAGAGAAGGAGCAATGTCAACAAGAAAGAGAATAGGTGGCTGGAGATGTACCTCTAGCCCACGAAGACCTCGAGCCAACAATACACAGACCACACATACCTCTTGTAAAAGATTCAGAAACCCGCAGAGGAGTGCAACACTTTATCAGTTGCGCCCAATCACATTTGGCTCGAGTTGGGAGTTCCCAGTGTCTCGCAGTGACCAGAGCCTGTGCAGCTAAAGGAGGCAAGGCCGTCCTGGGATGTCAAGATCAATCTCAGTGTGTGCCAGGTCTCGTTGGAGGGCATAACAGGCTGAGCTGTGGCCTCCAGCTCTGGCCAGATCAGAAGTATCAGAATAGGTCACTTCAGAAGGTGTTGCGCCTTCTGAGGCAGATGACGGTGGGTCATCCAAGCGAGGACTCCCTGTGTGTCACAGTGAATGCCAATTCACTTCAGCCTGGGACTCAGAACCCAGTGCCTTTCTGCTCTCCACCTGGGACAGCTGATATTGCTCGTCAACTTGATAATCTAGAGTAGCTGTCTTAGTTACCTTTCTACTGCTATGACCAAGGCAACTTATAAAAGAAAACGTTTATTGGGGCTCATGGTTCCAGAGGGTTAGAGTCCACAATCACTATGTCAGGAGCATGGCAGCAGCAAGCAGGCATGGTGATGGAGCAGTAGCTGAAAGTGAGAGAGAGAGAGAGAGAGAGAGAGAGAGAGAGAGAGAGAGAGAGAGAGAGAGAGAGAGAGAGAGAGAATATGCTAACTAGGAATGATATGGCCTTTTGAAGCCTCAAAGCTCACCCCCAATGGCACTCTTCCTCCAATAAAGCCAAGGCTCCTCCTAATCCTTACCAAGTGGGGGGCCAAGCATTCAAACATGGCCTACAAGAGCCATTCTCATTCAGACCACCACATCTACCTAGAAGACAAATCTTTTGGCACATCTTTGAAGGGGTTTCTAAATCAGGGTAATTGAGGTAGGAAGAATTATCCAAACTGTCAGCAGCACCATTCCAGGCTGAAGACTCAGGCCGCATTAAAATAGGGCAAGCTGAGTTGTCCTGGCGTTCATCTCTCTCTAGCTCCTGGTTGCAGATGCACTGTGCCCAGCTGCATCCCGTTCCTGCCACAGTGATGGACCACACCCTCAAAGAAGGAGCCAAAACAAGTCGTCCTCTGTTTAAGATGGTTCTGTCAGGTATTCTGTGGTAATAATGAGGAAACGATCTCATGGTAATCCATCACTCATTCCCCTCTGCTGGTCCACCTGAGGTCACATTGTTTATGAAGACATAGTAAGGCATGATACTGACCTCGTTTTAGTTTATATGTTCTTGTCTATATGTGGGTGTATGAATATGTATGGCAGCGCCTGTGGAGGCCAGAAGAGGGTGTCTGAGCTGCAGTTGGAGATGGCCGTGAGCCCCCTGATGTGGGTGCGGGACCTGAACTCTAGTCCTCTGAGAGAGCGAATGTGCCCTTAATCACTGAGTCATCTCTTCAGCCCCACTGATTTATTTTTTTAAAAAAGAAAATCAGGTAGATGGGAAGCAACATGCCTGGCACTCTTTCCTTCACTTGCCCCTTCTTTAAGATTTTGAAATGTTTTGGGGACTCGGGTGCACTGTTTCGCAGAGCAGCCTCAGGCTGCCACTTGCATGCTGTCTGCTCCCACCCCTCTTCGTCTCTGCCTTCCCCTTTCAACCCTTCAGGTCTCAGACATGGGACTGAGCCCTGAGGTTTTTGCTCTAGACCAGATGTCTGAAACTTCTGGCACTCTGGGAATACTTGCCTCAGGGAGCGAGGGGCGCTTCAGGTAAATCTCTGGTTTACACAAATTCAGGCAAAGAAAGCTTTTGTTTTCTCTCAAGAAAACTTTACCTTCTCATTGGAAAAAAAAATGGGGTGTTGGTACAAGATGGCTCGGTTGCTAAGGCACATGCCACTGAGCTGATGACAGGAGGTCCTGGGTCTTTAGGACCCACACAGTGGAAAGAGAGAAATGATTCCCACGAGTTGCCTTCTAATTTCCACATGCGTGATGCCTTAGCACATAAACACACACCAAATACATAAATGCAATAAAAAAAATTTGCACAAGTCCACACGCTCACCTGACCCACATTTCAGACCCATATTCTACATGGTTCTGCCTCTCACCATGATTCATCACGCTTTCTTCCGCTGCCCTGGTGGGCTGATGCCCTATTTTCTGTATTGTTTAGTGAGATTGCTATCATTGCTTCAGAACTGTCTAAAGCAAACAGGCAGAGGCCGGGGTAGTCTCCTCTGGCTCATCAGTGGTGCCTCTCTCTTCAAGCACCTTCACTAGTCCCCTCTGGCCTCATCCAAGCTGCCACATCTCCGTACCGCTGACCTTCCTGCCACGATGCTGCTGATGGCGACTGGAGAGAAAGTTACACCTGTCCCTCCATGGACAGGGCCAGTTCTGACTCCCAGACAGTTGGTGGTGGCCATGCGTCCCTATGGTTCTCGGTCTCTTGGCTTCCACCTTAAGTCCCAAATACACATCTGGGAGAACACTTCTTGTGCATGAAGGGAAACGCTTTAAAAATGGTGATCTAACTTATAATGAGGACAAAAAGTAATTTCCTGCCCACCACTGTGTGTTCCTTCTCTTTCTCTCCCTCCTTCCCCTCCTTCCTCTCTCCCTGCATCCTGCTGTAGTCTCTGAAAAATACAGCTTGAGTAAATATGGCCCTGGGGAATAGTAGATGTGAGAAAGCTGTGTACCCTGGGCTGGAAGGCAATTAGTTATCCCGGAGCAGTCCATGCAAGCACAGGCACATCTCTGAGGTGAGGAGGCAGCCGAGTGCTTTAGTTCTGTGCTGGATGGCTTGCTGGCAGCATGCTGTGTGCCCTGGAGTCCCAGGAAGAGTGGCTAGCAAAGGCAGAGGCTACCACTTACCTTTGCCGTGACCCTGAGTCCGTGAGTAAGGAAGGGAAGGACCAAGGCGGGTTGGGACTGTGGGTGCGTGCCTGATTGTGAGTGATCGTTCAGACTTAAAACAGTAAGCTAATATTCTGTGAGCCTGGGTTTTGCTGGACACTGCTTTTTGTTTAAAATACAAACAAAATCGAGCTTTGCTGATGGCTATATTTCCCACACCTCGGAAGCCAGATGTGTACATCTGAGAGATGCTAATAGATGGGTATGGAAAGCAGAGTTCTCTGTTTGCGTGGATTTCAGAGGCTCCAGTTGAATAGTTTAAGCCTTAAATAGCTTTCTACAGCTCAGGACCTCCCAGAGCCGTCCCTCGGAATGATGGCTTCAAGGAGACACATCCCCAAATGGCTGACAGTGGGAAAACCCTTCACCCTTATTGGATGGTTCTCTCAAAAAAATATTTGGTAGAAAATGTTTTGGTGTTGTCCCTACTCCCAGACTTTGATTTTTTTCCTTTTTCTTTTCACTCTTTCCTCCCCCTTTTTAAAATTGAGGTAGGACTCAGTATAGCCCAGTTTGGCCTCAAAATTGCTATGTCGTCAAGGCTGACCTTCAACTTCTAGTCCTCCATCCTCTGACCTCCTGAGTGCTGGGATTACAGGTGTGTGACCTGACTTTCACTCTACTGAGCTTTCAAAACAATTGACTCCTTACTTTGTACTCATTTCTTTTACATATTTTTTTTATTTTGTTTTAAGGAATGGACCCCTTTGGGCCTTGTCTTAAAAGATATACCTATCTTCTTGAAAAGAGGTGAGGATTCTTTTCAAGTTTTCAGTTGCCCTTATCACCAGCAGTACTAATAAAGAGGAAACTGAGGCCCAAAGACATGAAGCCAGGGTCTGTGATCAGGTTGCTGGTCAGGCATTCCAGGGCTGAGTCACACATCAGGGTTTCCCACAGGCTGGCTCAGTTTCCATCCATAGGGGTGCTCCCTTTTCCATGCAACACCTTCTTTGACATGAGGACCCCACTCTTCATTTGCCCCTCAGTTTTTTTTCTTAATCCATTTTTCTTTCTCTCTCTTTCTCCCCCCTCCCCACCCCCATTTTTGGGACAGCATTTCTGTGTAGTTCTGGCTGTCCTGGGACTCACTCTGTAGACCACGCCAGCCTCAAACCCAAAGCTTGCCTCTGCCTCCCAAGTGCCAGGCCTAAAGGCATGTGCCTCTCTGCCCGGCTTAATCCATATTTCTTAAGAGGCTTTGTCTAGGCCTCTTAAATCAACTGCTGTTTTGACAGTTTTGTGTTGTCCAAGTTTAAGCAAAGAGATCCCCTGACGTGTATCTTTTGGGTAATGGATTTGACAGCAAGGCAATAGGATGGGAGCAAGTGGAACATTGCTCCGGAGCTTCTCTGCAGCCTCTGCTTTTACCTGGTGTCACCACACCCACAGGCTTAGGCCAGACAATAGGAAAAGGATAAGGGGCAGTGCCAACTGCACAAAACCCGGAGCTGGTCTGGAGTCAAGTCTCTGCACAGGTGAGGTAGGAGTGGCCTGGTACCAGCACATACAGTTCAGGCGAAGAGTTCCAGGCCTTCAGAGGCTGGTGAAAAACAGGGAAGGCCAGCAAGCAGCTCAGGGGACAAGACGACATTCCAGATCCTACTGTGAGAGCTTGCCTGAGCTAGATGAGGCCTGGGCAGCTAGAACTAGGCCGGGTCACCAGCAGCAGTGAAGCTAAACCGGTGCTAAATTAAAGGGTATGCTTGAGTGGCTCTTCTGTCCTTCCCACCTGATGTGGCAATCGCACCAAAGGTCCGGGCAATACTAAGCAGGGTTAGGGACTGAAGGGTTCCAGGTAGGGAACAATGATAGCCAATGGTTGCACACTGTACTTTGCTCACCCTATCTCTGTCTTCCTTATGATCGTTGACGTTTTCACAGATTCCCTGACATGGATACTTGATACTGCACGTGAGCACCACGCTATCCCCCAGTTATCAGTAAACAGCATGAACAAGGGCAAGGGTGACCTATTAGCCAGCAGTGTGGATAGAATGAAGTTTACATGGAAGCCTTGAGATGCACATCTTCCATTGCTGTGGGCAATGAAGCTGCTTAGCCCCACTCCACACAGTGTTCATAGTGCTGACCCAACAGCCTGGATACTGTGTGGCTGAACAAACCCGGCTAGAAGTAAACGAAATTGTCTCTCAAGAATGCAAGTGTGTTTCCTTTGAACTCTTTGTCTGGTAAACACTGAGCAGTCTCCCTGTTTGCCTCCCTGAGGATAAAAGAGAAGCTCTGAGTCCCATGGAGTGCCAGAGTTTTAGGCCGACGGTGACATTTCCAAAGTCACTAGCGAGGGTTTCTCAATTACCGCTTGTAATTTGGAGTTCCAGTGTTGGAGAAGGACACAGATCAAACATTGAAAAGTGCACATCCTCCAAGGTAAAAATAGGAGGGAAAGTCGATACTGACTTAATTTTGACTAATAGTACCAGGTTTCTGTCCAAACTGAGTGCTTGGATTTTATTTTTATAGCTTTCCTCCTTGTCCTTTAAAACCCTGGTGTGTTCTGAGTCACTGAAAATTTGGAAGAGGGTGATTAATTTTTAATGCGCAATGCCGAGTTTGGAAGGGCTTGACGCCAGGCCCAGCCATGGCTGCAGGAGGAAGAGGTCTTAGGCTATGAGCGGAAGTTTGCTGTCACTCAGTTAGTTCATCAGTAACATCTTGATTCTTGTTGAACACTTTCAACTGAATGTGAACCTCCCTCCAAGGGGCCGGATCTGGATTTTATTATTGTTTTGTTTGTTATTTTTTTTTCTCTCATTCCTGGTCTCATACGCGTCTCCAAGTGAAGTCTCTGCGGCTCGTCTGTCTTGGTTGGTGATGTCGCTGAGACTTATGAGCTCTGGCAGATGGGCGCAGGCTCTTTTTTCCCCCCGAAGATGAAAAGCATGTCACTGAAAGTATTAGGCTGGAGCAAAAGCTTTGTGAGCTCTGCATAATCACAAAGGAGGGGAAAGTAGGTCACGTGCGGAGCCTGCTCTGTTTGTGGAGGTAGAAAGAGGATGAAGAAGTAAATGTCAGATCATTTGGTTTTAGCACAGCCTCTTAAGCTGACCTGATGGGGTCACAGGCCTGGGGTTTGACACCACTGTGGATCTCTGGCCTCTGACAGGTTTATAGCAAACCTTCCCAAACCAGGCTTAGAAACTGTCACGCAATGGACACTAATACAGCTGGCTGGATAGGATTCCCTATAGATTTCCTTCAAGGAGAATTTCCCTTGCCACTAAAAGACAAGCTTCTTTATTGCAAGAAAGGGTCTGGAGGTATGTCTCTTTGGGCCAGGAGAACTGTCAGGAGATGTTGTCCCAGGAATCCTACGCCTTCGTATGCCAGTTCTAGTGTCCCATTCATTGACTGTCAGAGAGGATCAGGAATGAAAAACATCCAGAATTCTCCAGGAGCGCTAAGGGGACTCTTAATCCCTTTGCTTTTGGGGCTCATGGGATTTCTTTGGACTAGGCCACCCTAAAGGAGCTGCTAAGAGCAAGCAATGCTGACCACAGATCCACCTGCCCTAGACAGAGTCCGCAGCTTGGAGTGCTTTATACACGAGGAGCAGGAGAGCTGCTTGGCTCTCACAACTCCACATCTGTACAGTTTCTCAGCAGCATTAGCAAAACCATCAAGATAGCCCACGTTCTCTCAGGGCTACAGTGTTTTCTTGTCTTTCCACCTGCTTTCAGTTTTTTTTCATTTTTAATTGCACCTCTTTTTTTGCGGGAGTTGTGGTTTGAAAATATGCATGCTTTTTCTTCCTTCTTTTTTTTAAAGAAGGGTGTGTGATTGAGTCATTAGGGAGGCCTGCTATTTATGGAAGCACTGCAATGATGCAATTTGTAAAAGGAAGAATCCTTTAGTTGTGCAAATAAGCAGGATCTTGGGTTATCGCTTGGGGAAGAGTCTAACTATTTGCTCTTTGTAAGTGGAGAACCTTTGTAACATTCTGAGTCTATGACTCTGCATCTGATAGAAGAGAAAACAGTGCCACAGGGACCATCTGCTACTATTTTAACGTTCATATACCTGCCGAGAGCTGTGGCGGGGTCCCAGTGTCTGTGGATGCTGAGGTGCGTCTTCCGGTTTATCCTGTACATAGCTGTCTGTCATCCCTGATCTCATCGTCAGCATCGTCGTCAGCACTGAGCCAGTGCACCCTGCTCAGGGACTCGACATGATTAGTCCATGACTCCCTCTGCTCATGGAGAGGGAGGTGTTGGCAGGTACCAGGGCCACCGGAGTGGATGAGAATTTGCAGCGTGGAGAGGCAGAGGATGTGGAATTAAGTGAACAGTCCTGGCAGGTCTGCTGCTGGACTGGCCAGGGTCCACAGACAGGAAATCTAAACAACAAGTGGGCGAGCGCAGGTAGTGGAGCCAGCTCCAAAACTGAAAAGAATGACGTCATTTCCTCACCATGAAAAACAAGTAAATTTTTTTTGTGGTAAACAAAATAAAAGGGTGAGGGGGACATTTCTCCAGGCCAAAGTCAATGGTTTGCCACAATAAGGGACAGATGAAGAGCTTGGGTTTAAAGCAGTGGTTCTCAACCTGTGGGTTACAACCCATTTGGGAGTCTAATGACCTCTTCACAGGAGCTACCTAAAAATCATTGGACATGTCAGTTATTTACGTTATGATTTGTAACAGTAGGAAAATTACAGTTGTGAAGTAGCAACAAAAATAGTTGTATGTTTGGGGTCCCCACAGCATGAGGCACTGTATGAAAGGGTGGTGGCATTAGGAAGGCTGAGGAGCGCTGATTTAAAGGAAGGCTGATTCGTCATTGTCTGTGTGATCTTTGCACCCCTGACTCTGCCCCAAGATTTTCAGTCCTTTAGTAAAGATGTTAGAGTGGATGGTGTCTCTCAAACGAGCTATTTTTAAGGCACCAGGACCCTTCCTTAAGGAACACATTAATACAGAAGCCCAGTGTCTAAATCAACGACAGTGGCTGTGCTTTGTTCTGCTCCCTGGGGAAGAGTGGGACTGGGACTAGAGCTCCTGACTACTTGGTCTCTCTGTCTTACACATCGAGGCAAACTTTTGACATCACAGGTACAACACTGGAAGACATGGCCTTGAATAATGTGTTAGAACCCCGCCCATCTCAGAAGATTGGCAAACAAGCCTTTGGGGTCAATGTTGCCCTTTGCCATGTCCCCAAAAGGCCCCTTCTGGGTTTTCAGGGTCCTCATGTCTACAGAATCAGCCCTTCCTGTCAGTCAGCCATGAACCAGGGCAGCTACATAACTGGAGAAGGGAAATCGCCAACGCGAGCCGGCCCATACTACAGATGAACGTGGTATCCATGGCCTGCCTGAGCAGGCCACTTAGCTGCCAAGTCTTCCTGCGCAGCTCCATCATGTTCAGACACGGAGGCCTTGGAGGTATCGGATGGTCCTGAGATTCAGTCTCTGGGTGAGAAAGTGAGAGCCACTGTGCAGGAAGACAGCGGGAATGGCAGGTCACCCTCTACTCATCTCTCACACAGAAAACCCATGGGTCGTAAGTAGAGGAAAAGGAGGGTGGGACTTGCACCTGTCTGCCCACAGAGGCCACAAGCTGACTCCAGAAGCAAGTCACACTGGAACTAAGAGCCCTTCCTTTAGTCACAGAGGTTGTTTTGGGCTTCCTGGTGCACAAGCATCAAGATCTCATCTCATTCTAACTGTACAGTGGAGAATTCGCAGTCTCTTGGAGTATTCTGTGCAGTCCATTGAAGAAAATTAATCCTGAAAATTGTCATACTCGGTGGCACAGTCCATGACCCTAGTTATTCGAGAGGCAGAGACAGGAGGATTTGCTCACTCATCTGAGCAAGTTCAGAGCCAGCCTGGGCAAGTCAGTAAGACCTTTTCTCAAAATAAAACATGCAAAAAGGAATATGACTCGAACTCAGTCGTAGAGCACTTGCCCAGCCTGTGTGGGGTCTGAGGTCCAGCCTGCTCCCCTAAAATATACACAGAACTCTGAAATTCAGAATTTATTCGGGGTTGCTGTTGCAGCTCTGTTCCTCCATACAGCTTTGGATAAGTCACTGAGATTTCTGTAGCTGGGCTTGTGTGTCTGTTAGTGGGGAGCACATCGAACCATGGTGGGGATCCAGCAACAACGCTGGTGTGAAGGTACCATCAGCTAGACAAGCATCAGGAAAGGCCAGACTGCTGCTGGGGATGGGGAATGCGAGTACAGATAGGGCTGTGGGGTTACCTGTGCTGATGCCCCTGCTTTGCTCAGCAGCCTTTGGTTAAATCTTCCTAGCAGCAGAGAGACCAGTGAGGCAGGGAGCTCCGCTCAGCCCGTGAGCCTGCTGTGTGAGCCTTTGAGTTTCTGGAGGCTGGAGGCTCTTCACCTGCTTTCCTTACTGGGGCACCTGGAATTCTTTTAGTTTTTAAAGATTTATTTGTGTTCTATTTTATTCCATTATGTGTAAACGGGGGGAGGCTGGGGGTACACATGCATGTGAGGGCAGGTGCCTGCAGAGTCCAGGAAGGGGGTGTGCCATCGCCCGGAGCTGGAGTTATAGGTGATTCTGAACCCCTGCCATGCTGGAAACTTGAGAAGCACTTGAGAAGCAAATGAAGATGACCTAGTCTACACAGCAAGCTCCAGGCTAGCAGGGACTGCCTCATGAGTAGGAGACCAGGACAGCAAGAGACTAAAGGAAGAACAGAGGCAGGACAGGCATGAGTCACAGACCTGAGGAGAGAGAAGCGCCCTCTTGCCTTTGCAGAGGTTATTCCTCGCTCCCCCCCCCCCCCCCCACACACACACCGCCATGTGGAGATGAGAAGACAGCGTCAGGCACCGTACACAGGAGCACAGTCCGCCTGCGAGTCAGGGTCTCTCACAGGCCCAGGCCTCACCAGTTAGGCTAAACTGGCTGTCCACTGAGCCTCAGCTGCCCTCTGTCTCCACCTCCCCAGGACTGAGTCCACAGAGGTGCACCCATACACGCACTCCGTCACATGGGTTCTGGCCACTGAAAGAAGTCCTCACACTTGTGACGCAAAAACATTACTGCGCCATCTCTCTGGCTCAGAGGATTAAAGGATTAGCGCCAATACAAAGAATACACAAACCTGTGGAAAATATACAATAAAAAATATTAAAAACAACCATGTGCTAATCTCTCCTCCCAGAATTAATGTTTTAACTGCTTTGCTCGCTGACTTTTTACACACATCAGACTTCACGCACCTAGACCTTTAGAGACAGGAAAGGACCCTCCTCGGCTGTACGCTGCTGTTGCGTGTTTTAACAAATGGTTGGCGGTGCTAGGGCCATCCTGCCTCACATCATTTGCCAGCTTCCCCAGGGTAAAGGCTCCCACCGTTGCTGATTTCAGACTACCCAAATGATGTCAACCAGCTTGGAAACTTCCTGCAAATTTCACAGTCAGCTCTTGGGAACCAGCAGGAGCCAGCTCCAGCATGCTGCCAACTAAATTCTCCTTTCTAATTAGCTTTTCTCTCTTGCAAAAGTCGTTTGTGTCTAAACTTTAAAAGTTGTCTTTGGCAAATTACTCTTTTTTTTTTAGGTCAAATTACTTTTCCTTTGGGAATTTGGGACCCTGTCCTATTCTATTCAAATGAGTGTAAATGTATTTTATATGGGAGCATCTTTCATGTTCCATCCCATGAATCTTTGTGGGGGAGGGACCTATACTTCCTTTGCTAGGTGTCAGCAGTAGAACTACGGTTTTAAACAATACAAACAACAGGTGGGTGTGTGCAGTCAAGAGAGTGTGGTGGCCCGGAACAGATTCTTTGGTCCATTATCTGAGGACATGTGACTTACTAAAGACATTTCTCCTACATAGCTACTTCTCTTTAGCCCAAGCGCCTCAGTTGTCCCTCGGTTCCCTCGGCTTTCTGAGGGACTCTGTCCCCCTTTCCGGTTTGCCTGGTGAGATCAAGGCTACAACTATTTGGCCCAAGCAAAACTTAATCAGATCCACATTTTCCTGGTCGAATGGGAGCTGGAGGTGGGAATCGAAAGAGGGCGTGGAGAGCTCCCTCACCGAGCAGCAGTGTGGGAAGTCAGCTCCTCTTGGCTCTGGCATGAGCTGTTGGCCTTACGAAGCTGGTGGACTAGCTCAGCTGTGGTCCTCAGCGAGGTGGAGAAGTTATTGGTGCCAGAGGTCTCCCACGCTGGGCTTTTAATTAGCCTCTGTGAGTTGAGCGTTGTGTGGGCTTCTGATAACAAGCCTGGCTCTCCCAGGGCCAGTATCCTCAGACAGGAGCAGCTGACTCAAGCTTCATGAATGTAGGGAGCAGCATGCCTGGGGCAGGCTTTAGGGAGAGGGTGGTTCATTGCCACATGAAGAAGAAACACTTGGCCATTCCCTCTGCTGGTGTAGCCAGTGTGCACAGAGAAAGGCACAACATCTAATCCAGAGTCCTGACAAGAAGGCGACATTTGAACTTCTGGGTATCAAAAAAAGGGCTGAGCCAGCATGGGTAAGGAACCTCTCTACTGTGTGAACCCCCAGTCTCTCCAGTACCCTGCATCCTCTTCGACTGCTTTTCTTTGTCTCTTTTCTTACTAGTCTAATCCTAAGAAGTCACCACGTGATGCGTGGTGACCCAAGAGTCAACTTAGTTATGTTTGAGGAACCCATATGCACTCTAGGGTGTATACTGCTGTCCTCTTATATGCCTATGATCAAATGTATGCTAAAGCACTTCCTTTTGTGTGGGTATATGGCATCATGTATATGTATGGGTGTATGTGTGTGGCAACCAGTGGCCAGCTTTGGATATCTTCTACTATTAATATCCAAGATGATGATGATGATGGTGGTGGTGGTGATGATGGTTTTGGTGATGATGGTTTTGGTGATGATGATGATTATAGCCTGGGTTTCTCGTTGAGCCTGGAGCTCACTGTTTCAGTTAGATCTGCTGGCTGGCCAGTCAGTGCTACTACTATGCCTGGATCTCACAGGAGCGCTGAGGATTTGAACTCAGGTTCTCACATGTATGCAGTAAGCACATTATCCATTGAAGAATCTCCCCACTTTCCAATAAACTCCAACTTCCTTTTGTAAAAGGAAAGGGAAGCTGGAGTATTGTTCAGAGAGATTGCTAAGGAAAATTGATAAACAACCTAAGCTATTTGTTCTTATGGTGAGAATTTTCCTTATTAATGCTTTTTGAAGACAAAGCTGCAATTTGGTCGCATCCATCTCTTGTTTTAAAAAAAAAAAAAAAAAAAAACAATTGAAACCACTACCAGCCCCAACCCCTTGTCTATGTAAGGATAGCTGAACACACAAGTCTAACCTGCCCCCACCAACCCCTTCACAGTAGGAGACCCTGCCCACGCTCTCTGTCAGCCTTCGTTGCTTGGTAAATGACTGCACTGCTCATGGACTTACCCTAAGAATCCCAAACCCTTAGCTCATGCAGTGACTCTACTCTCCATATCATGTCTTTCTTCCTGGGTGGTTCTTTAAAGTTGTATATTTAAAAATAAATATTTATCGGATTATGTATTTTACATAGAGAGACACTTTGTATGTATATATATATATATGCATGTATATATATGTGTATATATATATGTATATCTGCATATGAGAAGAGGGGATCAGATCCCATTATAGATGATTGTAAGACACCATGGGCTTGCCAGGAGTTGAACTCGGGACCTCTGGAAGAGCAGTCAGTGTTCTTATTCGCTGAGTCACCTCTCCAACCCCCAAGTTACACATTCTTTATGTGCATGTACCTAGGAAAACTGGCATCTCCTGAAGGGAAAAGCAGAGCTCACTGAGTCTGTACTTTTCAGTTAGCTGTGGTCATGCCTGGCACAAGGTAGTAGGCACCCAGAAAATATTTATTGGCCTCTGTTTGGTATGTCTTTTTTCATCCTCTTGCCAGTGGTATGTGTTTGTTTTATTGGTACCCATGATTAATCTGTATTGTTTTCCTCTCTTCCTTTACTGTAATAAGAGCTGTACTGGAACAAGATGCCTTGGCTTGGGTCCGTCCACTACTTGGATTGTACCTTTGCTGGTGGATTGATGTCATTAGTTTCATACGTGCATGGCCGTACTGTGCAGAACCTGAGGTGTGAGCTCACTCTTCAGGGTCAGTACTGCAGAGATAAACTGCCGTCTGTCATCTTAAGAGTTGAAAGGTCCAGCCGAAGAGCTAGGGGCCAGCCCAGGGGGTCCAGGAAGAGAGAGACAGGGCAAGGCAGCTCACACAATGTGGTAGGGTGAATATGGATGGTCTGCCCACAGCCCCAGGGATCCCAGTCTTGAAGGATGCCTAAGGGATTCTGGCCTCTGCCTTTGCCCATGTTTCACAAAAACAAAAACAAAAATAGGTGTAAGACAGTTCCAGACTCAGCGAATAAGAACACTGACTGCTCTTCCAGAGGTCCCGAGTTCAACTCCTGGCAAGCCCATGGTGTCTTACAATCATCTATAATGGGATCTGATCCCCTCTTCTCATATGCAGATATATATATATATATATATATATACATACATAGATATATATACATACAAAGTGTCTCTCTATGTAAAATACATAATCTGATAAATACTTATTTTTAAATATACAACTTTAAAGAACCACCCAGGAAGAAAGACTGTCCACCGCGTGCTGGCTCTTGTGGTGTTGAGATAGCTAATGTGGGGTTTCTGCTGGGGAAGGGATACGTCTATTTTCCATTCTTCATCAACAAACATGAAAGCAGAGCTCTTTTGATTTAAACTCAAAGAAAGGGGAAAGCCAGTGTTTGTAGGAGACTGGGAATCAGCACCTTGCTTTTAACCTCGGGGATGGAACTACAGGCAGGTGGACCCAGCTACAGTCTGCACATCCTAGGGCTGGAATTTCTATGGATATTCTCTTTAAAGAGCAGCTTTAAACAGAGAACAACATGGGTAGCTGGGTGTTTCCCAGATGTGAGGTAGAGAAATTTACTCTTAAACAGCTTCGGCAGGAAAGCTGACAAGTGGTTTCTTACTGTCCACACATCCTCCAAGTCCTGGTTTTGCTTTCTTTCTCTGTCACTCATTGCACTGAGCTCCAACTGGCATCCTGACGGCAGCAGCCATTCCAGACATCTCACTCACACCGATGACATCCAGGCGAAGAGAAGGCTCCTGTGCATCCCGGTGCCATGAAGGGTGGGACAGTGGTCTCCAGAATTCCCCGCAGGCTTGCTGTCACAGCTCACTGGCCAGTGCTGGGTCACTGGCTCACTCTAGAAAGCACTGCCGACCAGGGCAGTAAGGCATTCATGATCACTGATCAATAACTTGAATTCCTCAGCAAAAATCCCAGTGGAGGGGACAAGGATTTGAGTGCGTGCTGGGCAGACAATTCGGGGTTCTGTGCAATACAGATGGCCGTTCATAGAACTGGTTGCTACTTGTGTAATCTAGTGGTTCAAACAATGTTTAGCTGGCTAACTTCATTCAGATAATATCTGTGGTGGTTTGAGTAGGTCTGGCCCCCATTGTATCGCGTGCTTGAATGCTTGGCCCATAGGGAGTGGCACTATTAGTAGGTGTGGTCTTGTTGGAGGAAGCATGCCATTGTGGGGGCAGGCTTTGAGGTATTATATTCTTAAGCTATGCCTAGGCCCAGTGTGGTGCACAGTCTCCTTTTGTTGCCTGAGGATCAAGATGTAGAACTCTCAGCTCCTTCTCCAGCACCATGTCTGTGCGTATGCTGCCATGCTTCCTGCCATTGCAATCGATGATGGACTAAACCTCTAAAACTATAAGCTGGTCCCCATTAAATGTTTTCCTTTATAAGAGTTGCCATCCTCTTGGTGTCTCATCACAATAAAGCCCTAATTAAGACAATACCCCAACCAGAGTCATAGCACCTGACGTAGAAAGGTTGTGGCCCAAGTTTATGGTTTGAAGATCTCAGGCTGAAAATCTCTTTGGTCACTTCCAGCATTTTTCTGTTCCTGATCATCTCTTGTCCTAACACAATCATGTTGTGCTAGACCAGTATCTCTTGTGTGTTTAAGACAGCTCCAAATGGTCAGCTGGCAAGAGGGGACCAGGAATTGTAGAATTTGGACAAATTGGGAATCCAGGGAAGGCAGCTGGTCTGAGACTAGAAAAGTTAGGAGCATGGCTAACAGTAGTCTGAAGTGAACTGACTGACAAGGAACTCGGAGTGAGGAGCTGTGGTCTGGGGATGACCCTGGTGGCTGGGTCCAGGGATGACGTTGGGATTTAGGAGGAAATAAAAGCCCACTGCATCAGGGCAAAGGTGCTAGGTCATGAAAGACAGACAAAGCATGCAGGTCAAAGGCTCTGTGAGCTTCTTTTTAGATGGGGCGGGTACAAGTGCACCACCTAAAATATTGGACACAAGGTTAAATTTGAATTTCCGATAAATGACTAATATTTCAATATGGCTGCATCTTGACTGCGGCACATACACTAAGGCATACATACTACCACAGCGAAGCCGTCCTGGTTTCTAATCTGAAATTCCTACCTAATGGGACACTGGATAGTTTTTAACTTTTTAATTTTTGGCACGTGGGTATGGCATGTGTGCCGTGACCTGCTTGTACAGGTCAGAGGTCAGAGGACAACTTTGTGGGGTCAGTTCTCTCTTTCCATCTTTATGTGCTCTGACGATTTGAATGAGAAATGTCCCCGTGGGCTCATGTTTTTGGACACTTAGTCCCCAGATAGTGACGCTATTTGGGAAGGTTAAGTTAGGGTGAGGAATCTTGCTGGAGAAAACATGTCACTGGGGGAGGGCTTTGAAAGTGTGCATAGTCTTATCCAGTTAGCTCTCACATGCTGAGGGAGTGTGATCAGCCAGCTTCCTGTCCCCGCTGCTTGCTGTCCTGCAATCCCCACCGTTAGGAACTCTAACCTTTTAGAACCTTAAGCCAAAGTAAGCTCC
Organism: Arvicola amphibius; assembly: GCF_903992535.2. NCBI lineage: Eukaryota > Metazoa > Chordata > Mammalia > Rodentia > Cricetidae > Arvicola > Arvicola amphibius. The sequence continues at coordinate 21,652,888 of NC_052049.1, forward strand.
TTAGGTGGCTTCTGATGGTGATATTGTATCATAACATAACAACAAAATAACCTAATGCGTGTGGGCTCTAGGGGTTGGATTCTTGGCGTCAGGATTGTTAGACAATCACTTCTACTCCTGAGCCATCTTGCCAACCCCATGCTGTGCGTACTTGGTAAGCGTAACACCCCCATGCACAGGTAGCCAAGGAGGGATCTGCTGAAACATTATGGTGCTCAAGTCGATTCTTTCCTGTGCTCTCAGCTGCACATGGGGAAGTCAGCCCCTCTTGCTCTATCCAAACAGTAGCTTTTCAGACCAAGCATGCGCCACATCAGTTATCCACGTTCCTCATTAAGGGTACAGATATCTATGTGCCGTGCTTGTTAGACCCAGATGGGATTTGGTGTATCCAAAAACAGGCCTAGGTGGTTCTGAAACCTAGCCAGGCCTCTAAAGACCGCTTTAGAATTTAAGTCCGTGGGGATGAAGACATTGCTTTATTTATTGTGTTCAATAAATATTTGTTGAGAGAAAGGATGGGTCCCTGCTCTCTTAACCAGTGTTTATCTTGTGGGATTCGGAAAGACCAGAGGCAGAGGCATGTTTCTTTCCATCTTCCCCCTGGTCGTAAGACTCGTGGGAAAGGATGTGAGCAGAAGGTGTGACGGAGGGTCTTGGAGAACAGCGGGAAGGCAGGCAAACAGCAGAACTGAGAGAGAGAGAGAGAGAGAGAGAGAGAGAGAGAGAGAGAGAGAGAGAGAGAGAGAGAGAGAGAGAGAGAGAGAGAGAAAGAGAGAGAGAGAGAGCGCACCTGAGCCTGCCAGGGAGGGCCAGGAGCATCCACACTGGGGAGAAAGCCAAGTTCTTAATCACCTCCTTAAGTGAAAAAGACTTGAGGTTTCAAGTTGAGAACAAGCCTTCGGGTATTTTCACATGATTCCTTTAGACTCTGTCTCGGCACGGTCTGTGCACGCAGCCTCTCAAGGAGAATGAGGCTGACGTGGAATCCTCCACCCAGGCACCTAAAGCACACTGCTTCAGCGGAACTCAGTGGGTGGCAGATAATAGCCAATTTTGCTAATCTCAGTAATTCCGCAGATCCTTGGTGGACCTGAAAGTGTTCACTTCCCATAGCTCCTCTCCCTATAGGGCTCAGGAATGTTTGGGTTAGCCTTCTGTCCGTGAATATAAACCTAGAGCGGACTGCCTAAATCTGCTCCCTGAAGATACACCTGAGGGAATACACTTCCTCAAAGGAGAGAATGATGTCATGGCTAACAGGCTCTGATCCCCGATTGAGTAACAGGTCCCTTCTCAATCTGTTCCCTCATCTGTGTAGCTGGGGAGACTGCCACAGGACTGCAGGGCTCTGGAAAATGCTGGTGCTTTCTAGGCTTTCCATAGCATAAGGCTCCTCAGTGGGGCCCCAGGTCAAGGGGGGGAGAAGAGACTCTGCTGCTGTTGACTTTCCTTTGTGACTCTGATCCTGCTCCCTCATGTCCTGACTTCTTCTGAGCCATCCCAGCACCGCTGTGAGCAGATTAAACCTGCTGCTGAGTCCCCACAGTGCGGAGCACAGTCACACCAAACCTGGAAGGTGTCAGTCACTGTCCGCATGTGCTGTAACAAAACCCTGGGTTACTTATGAAGAAATTATTAATTGTCGCACTTTGGGAGGTTGGGAACAAGGTAAAAGTGACAGCCAGGCGCTGTGCTCTGTCGCCATAGCCTCTGGGAGAGACAAAGCCCTAACCTAGTTCCTTCCTGCCCTTTAAAGGGCACTGCCCCATTCATGAGGCCCAAGCCCTTGAGTGCTAACTTCTTAAGTCCACCCCAAGCAACACTCAGTTTCAAGATTAAGATAGGAACTGGGAAGGGACACACTGTGGCCACAAGAGAGTGTCCTTAATATGTAGGAGCCTATGCAAGGCTCCCTCCTCACAACTCTGAATTTGGGAATAAAGCAAAATATTTAACATTAAAATTACAGTATAAATATCACGTACGCAATACCCAAGGTGAAGAAAAATACCCAGGAAAACATATGGACCCTAAAGCTAAAATCACAGTCATCTAGGGGTTGGTGAGATGGGCTGGAGTGTGATTGTGCCTATAAGAGAGAGAAACCAGTCTTTACTGGAGCGACCATATATGTGGTTTGGAGGAAGCGGGCTGAACAGAGGGGATAGTTAGTATGGAATGGGAAAGAAACCTGCAGGAGGCAGGTGCCAACTGGTGTTTTCTCCTCAGCTCCTAGGGAGAAGTCTCCACCTAGTGCAAGCTGCAGAAGCGGGCCTGGGCATGGAGGAGGGGCCTTCCTAGCTCCTTGCTCTGAGGTCTGCTTGCTCTGCACCCCAGTCCTCATGGGAAAGCTTGAGCTGATTGGGTCAATGCAAATAGTCTGCTCACTTGGTAATTGTGTTTCCAATTGAAAAATCAATGGGTGAGCTTTCTTGCTGGTAACTGTCTACACAAAATAGATGGGGAGTCTTTCAGTGTCCCCGGAGAATTTGTGCTTTTAAGCCTTGGGTCCTGAACGCATGGGTGTGGCAAAGTCACCAGGTAAGCATTGGCGTGTCCTTGACCTGTTTTTAGCTTTTCGCAGGGGTGTCTTTTAGTTGTGCGTATATGTCTACATGCCTTGACAGGATGGCAAATGAATGGGGGTGGGGAGGAAAAGAAAGAAATATGGCTGCTCCTAGGTTTATTATAGATAAAGGGAGGGCATAGCCAGGGGAGAGACACCTGGGAAAGTCCAGAGTGAACATGACCGACTGACCTGTGCACGGTGGGAAGAGGGGGAGGGGAACAGAGAGGGAGAGAGCAAGGAACCAGGAGCAGCAGCCAGGAGGCCCAAAGGTACAAAAAAACAAAACAAACAAAAAAAAAAACAAAAAAAAAAAGTGGGATTATATAGGGAAGATAGGGAAGGGCAGCCCAGACCCCGGGCTACAGACAGTTAGGGCAGGGGGTGGGATATGCCAGCCAGGAGGGCCCTAAACAGGTAGGGACTGAAGGATGTTAGAACCTGGTGGCCAGCATCTGCTTTGACACAGTAAATAGGCTCCTCAGCCTTTTGTCCCAGGTTTGAAACCTAACAGTAAGCTGCAGTGGTCCAGCCTCCTTCACTGTCTTAGACCTCGGCAGGTTTATGGGAATACCCTAGGCAGAATCTTCTTGGATGGTTTTCAGCCTTGCCCCTCTGTTTATGGGCTTGCCTGCTTCATATCTTCTCTAATTGCTTCTCTTACACTCCTGCTAAAGGCCAAGAGAACACAATCCTGTCCTGGAGGCCACTGAGAGAGTCGAGGCTAGAGCACCACTCTCCTTCATAGGGTTCCTTCTGACTCCCGAGTTCATAACTGGAAGGGGTCAGATGGGGACTCTGCTGTGCACTGACTCCCCGGGACACTGACTTGCCTTGTCCTTGTCCGCGGCCTTTCCCACAGGCAGGCCTGGGAAAGCGGCCTGCTTCCCAAAGAGCTGTTCAGCCGAACCTTTCTGCTCCATGATCTTTCGAGCTTCCTCTGAGGATTCTCCCTGCACCAGGCCTTCCGGCCTGACCCTGCAAGTGAGCAGTCCGGGACAAGCAGGGGGGTGGAGAGCCAGTTTCCACAACACTAGGCCCATGCCAAGTTTCGGAGTCTGTGGGGCCTCAGTAGAAACAGGATTTCCTGTGGACCAACCCTCAAGCGAGTTCTTCTCCTCTTCTTGAAACCTTCGTTCTTTCTGCTGCTCCACGGAGCTTTTATTCTGTCGGATGTATTTCTTCTTGTCTCCCGAAAGAGCTGGGCTGGGGTTGTAGGCACATGGATGTAAAACCACCCCTGGGGCTCCCTCCTCCCTCTCTCTTGGCAGATACTCAGAGTCTGATAAAGCAATTTGGCCCATCTCCTCTGTAGCTGAAAACTTCCATGTGTTGTGTAGATGCTTCTTAACGAGCCCGGCAGCTCAGTTCCTGACTATCACTGCTCCAGCATCCTGGAGGATGCTGCAGCTGGGGGAAGAAGCGTCACTCAGCCACCTCATTCGTCAGATTAGGAAACTGAGGCTCAAAGACTTTAAATGACTTGCCTGGGGACCAGAGTTAGCTCATAGCGGAGTGCATTGCCGGCCGTTAGAAATGTGTGTGCTGTTAATTAATGGTGAGGTCAGATCCTGTGTGGTTATAGACTAAGAATTTAAATACAGCAAACAGGTGATATACCAAAAAAAATCTAAGAATAAGAAGTGTCTCAAATAGGCCTGAGGAGATGGCTTAGTGGATGAAGTGCTTACCGCACATGTGTAAGGACCATGGTTCATACCTAGAACCCATGTGAATGACAACTGGGAGTGGCAGCCAGACAGGGTGACGGGGGACCCCTGGAACAAGATGCTAGCTAGACTAGTTCTGAGATCACTTAAGAGGCTCCAGTAGAGAGTGATTGGGCAAGACTGTTAACATCAACCTCTGGCCTACACATGCCCTCTCTCTCACACACACATGCACATGTACCTGGATGCACGTATGCGCACATACACGTGAACGAGCATGCATGCGCACAGCCACCATGTGCACACACACAAACTGAAATTAAAAAAAAAATGCCTAAAACAGCCATGTGTTCAGAAGGAATTTGTAAAAGACCTTTCCTTTAAATGAAGATGTCACCACAGTGTGATAAAGAGAGCTGGTGAGTGTGTAGTGTGCGTGCTGATGGTGGGATCTCCAGTGGCCTGGTGGCATCAGGGCTGTCGGGGCCACACCACGAGGACAGGATGGTCTGATTGTAATAACGCAGAGCCACGGTGGCTGTCAACCCCGGTGTCCTCCAGGTCCCTTGCTCATTCACCAGTCACTATCTAAAGCATGGACTTGTCGCTGCAGAGCTGTGCACGTGATGTCGCGTATTTCCCCCTTGCCAGGGTTTCTGTTCTCTGAGCTCTAGAAGTAATTAATTCCAGAACTGGCCAAAGTCTGGTCTCCTAGGTAAACAGCTTTGGACAAGACTCCAAACTCGTTTTCAGAATTTGAACTCATAGCAGATATATTTTAGAAGAAGGTGGGAAATAACCCTTCCTAATCTTCATTCTGATGTTTTATTATTTATTTTTGTGTATATGGATGTTGTGCCTGCATGTGTGTCTTATGTACCATATGAGTGCAGTACCCAAGGAGAACAGAAGAGGGCGTTTTATCCCCTGGGTCTGGAATTTAGACAGCTGTGAGCCGTTTTGTCTGTACTGGGACTGAAACCTTGATCCTCTGGAAGAGCAATGTGCTAGCTAGCTACATGTCAACTTGACACAAGCTAGAGTTGTTTTGGCAGAGGGACCTTGAACCGAGAAGAGTCTCTTACCAGATTGTCCTATGAGCAAGACTGTAGAGTGTGTCATTTTCTCTGTTAGTTATTGACATGGGAGGGCCCAGTTCTTTGTGGGTGGTGCCAGCCGCGGTATCAGAAAGCAGGCTGAGCTGGTCAAGAAGAGCAAGCCAGTAACGAGCACTCTTCTGTGGCCTCTGCTTCAGTTCCACCTCCAGCTACCCGCTCTGACTTCCTTCTACCATGGACTGTGATGTAGAAGCAAAATAAGCCTTCCCCTCCCCCATCCTGCTCTTTGGTCAAGGGGCTCTATCATAGCAACAGAAACCCTAACCAGGACAAGCAGTATGTACTCTTAACCCACTGAGCCATCCCCTCTCCAACCCCGACTGCTTTCCTATACTTGCCCTGGGGAGAAAACTTTCATGAGTGCACCTGATTTTCCACTCACCCCCACTAGTTTGTTATTTAGACAGAGCCTGCATTTTAATATACATGGGGTGGGGCTCCAACCGTGAATCTCAAAATAGCCGCCAAATTATATTAATACCTTTTCATTTTATTGTTTTATATTCTTTGGGGGTGATCACACTTAGAAACGGAAGAAGCTTGGATCTGTCTTGGGGGGCATTTTCCTCATCTGTGAAATGGAATAGTGGATGAAGTAATTCCCCACTGTACCTTCAAGATCTCTGCCTTCTAGGATTTATATGGGAAGACCTCACTCATCCCTGAAGCTGTAGGTGAAAAGTCTAGCTTCTCAGAATCTTTCCCCTGCCCTCTTTTGTACCTTATGTGGCTCACTTTATGGTTGTTGTTTATTTTATGGCCTCTTTCTCCTGTGGAGCCTAGGCGCTCCATCCTTCCACACCATTTTGGGATGGAGAGTCAACCCATGAAATAAAGACTAAATCAAATTCTTTGGTCTCGGGGTCACAGCCCATCAGCCTGTCTCCATGCAGCCCTGTAAACTGATAATAACTGGGCAGACAGTAGCTTGCTCCACCAAAGCATAAGCAGGGTTGAGGATGTCTTGGTGGCCGCTTTTGTGGAAGTTTCTTATTCCATTACGTGCCTGTCTATAACATCCAAGATCACACAATAAACCAGCAGAAGAATTAAATAAACCAGCAGAAGAATTAAAATCCTCCTTATTTGATCTTCCAGGGCCCCCTGCCAAGTCCAGGCAGGAACTCAGTAGCTGCTGTTTGACAGTGAAGTACAGCTGAAGTTGAGAGACTCAGGATCATGGTCTAGGTCTGACGTGAGGGTCACTAGTGAGTGCATATGTATAGCACAATTCACTACACACACATGCACACACACCTACCTATAGAAATCAAATTATTCCAGGCTGTTATAGAGCAGTTTGAGGTATTTGAAGCATACTATTTCCTCTCGATGTCAGTAGGTGTCTCTTCTGTTTCTCTTTATGTTTCTGGTCAGTTCTGACAGACTACATCCTTCTGTTCTGGCTCGAGAGTTGCATTCATCTTCTTAAGCATCATGACAAGCTGCTTACTGTGTGTGGCTTGGGCAGCTGAAACAGCCACTTCTGATGTATAATCTCATTGTTTCAGATATACTTAGAACACTTGGCTAGTGGGGCCCAGCTGACCCCCTTCCAATAGCACTGGTTTTCACTACACTCTAGGGGTCTGCAGTATGGGCATCTTTAGCCTCTGTCCTTCTGGGTGTCCAGGATGTCTTCCAAGGCAAAGTGATGTTTCTACCCATTTGTATTATTACCTCCATATGGAATTGACAGCCTCTAGATCTTGCTGCAGAACACAAAGCAATGATATAATTTTGTTCCTATTATTGTTCCTAACTCTGCGACTCCTGTCAGCACAGAAATGGCCATCCAGGGCATGACATTTGGCGGGCTGTTCAAATATCTCACATTTCATACATAAGCTAAGCAATATCCAGTCTTCAGTCTCGATTCCCTGACACCCGGTTCCTGGGCTCTTGCCCAGTCAGTCCTACTCCTAGGTACCTATTGTTGGTTGTTTTTACTCTTTACTCTTTAAGGGGCCCCACCACCTAGCTCCCAAATAAATACACACTGAGGCTTATTATTACTTATAAATGCCCAGCCTTAGCTTGGCTTATTTCTAGCCTGCTTTCCTTAACTTAAATTACCCCCCCCCCGTCTACCTTTTGCCTCTGAGCGTTTTCTTTTTCTTCTGCATACCTTACTTCACTCTTACTCCGAGGCTGACTGTGTGGCTGTGTTTCTGGCCCCTGGTGTCCTCCTCTCCTTGTTCTTGTACTTTTTCTCCTAGATTTTTTTTCTATTTATTCTCTCTGCCTGCCAGCCCCACCTATCCTTTCTCCTGCCTTGCTATCGGCCATTCAGTTCTTTAGTAGAACAATCGGATGTTTTAAACAGGCAAAGTAACACAGCTTCACAGAGTTAAACATAAAAGAATGCAAGACATCTTTGCATCGTTAAAACAAATGTTCCACAGCGTAAACAAATGCAACACATCTTAAACTAATCTTCTACAACAGGTACCAAATTCTGTATTTTTTTTTTTTTTTTGACATTTAATCAAACTAATCATTGTGTTTAGGAGAATCCAGGCAACTTAAAAAAAAAAAAAAAACCCTGGAACTGTCATTTTCCTTTCATTTCCGCATCTCCTTCTAAAGGTCTTGGCATCAGCCACACCCAAGGATTTCTTCTTGTCTCACTGATCAGCTTTATGCTACATAGCTCTCCGTACCCACAAACGGGGCTGTGTTTCATTCAGTTGATTACATTGTTACTCCCATAAAAAAACGGGGGGGGGGGGGAGGGTGACTATCAAGTTGACAGCCACTAACTCCTGACATAAGCTATGTGGTTATTACAGGGAGCCTGTTAGTGGCCATAGGACAGGATCCCTCCGTAGGCTGGGTGCTGACCCGGGTGAGGAGTATGGACTATCAGATACAGGCAGCGCGCTGATAGAGGAGAAAGGCCAGAACTGCCCCCACCACTATTCCAGCACAGGAAAGATGTAGAGAGGTTCTGGGTGTGTTTCAGAGCACACATTCCTGAAGTTGAGCCCCACATTCCCGTGCCTTGACGAGCATAACCGTACACACGGTAGGGTTCTGTGTGCTAGAACTCTTAGCAGCTCTACTGAGAGGAGGAACTGACAGCCAGCAGCTCCGAGAGAGACGCCTCTGTCCTGAGCTAGCTATTGGTTTCATTTGCAGTGTGTAGAGTCACGGGCAATCAGGAATCTGGGCAGTCTGTAACCATTCGGCTTCTCCATTTTGTTCCAGTGGTAGACTGTTGAAACCAACCTTCTTTTTAGGCCAATCCCAAAGCTGTCTTCTCCAGAGAAACGTCTTCTTACCTTCTGAGTGAGACGATGGGCCCCATCCTTCGCTGACCCCGTGATGCAGTGTGGCCAGCAGCAGCATCTGTGCCTTCCTACCAGGGGATAGGGTCTTACCCCCTCAGAGTTCTGCGTGGAGCCTGGCACATGATCGGTCCCCTGGGGAAGGTTAATCAAATGCAATTGCCAACTGGCCTTCTCCATCAAAGAAAATTCTCACCTCCGTTCCCCATAAATATAGAAAAATGATCCCTTTCACTCGCTCCTCTGAACTTCATTTTCTCTCAGAGAAAGTCAATAAAAACCCGAGCCATCTAGGGTGGAAAACATTCTCCAGCCTTCTTGGGAAGTGACCTAACAGCGAATAATAACAAATAGGAGACGGTGTCAGTAATAAACGACCTTATTACTCGGTCCCCCAAAAGAGATTTCCAATGCCGTGTGCTTTGAGCTTCTAAAGAACCCGAGTGTCAGCTATTAATTGGTTCCAAATAAATCAAAAGCTTAGCAAACACCATCTACATAATCACACGGCTATTAAAAAGAAACGTAAGATCAAAGATCATCCATCCATGTATAAAGACTGAATGTCTTCTTTGGCCAAAGTAAGTAATGCCTTTCCCTGATTCTTACAGACATATTAAAATCATACGAATGAATCAAAGTACTTCCAGCCTACGGACCTTCACGACTTGCCTTTCTTCATCATGAAAATGAGAAAGTTAAACTAAGCCTTTTCCAAGTTCTCTTTGTCTAGACAGGGATGTCTTCAAACACAGTTACACTGTCCTGTTTAATCTGTGTGTGCCCCACCTCTGCTCGGCGCCTGTCACATCACAGGCTCAATAATTAAAACAAAAAGTTGTAAAGATCCTTTAAATTACATTTTAATGGCTTGTGATCCAAGGTGTTAGTCACAGTTCAGATGATTCCATATATAAAAATAGACCAAGTGTCATCAGCAAGATGCTCTTTAAATATTTGATTGAGGCAAACCAACCTCAAGAGTGGAAGCTTTCTCCCCCTCCCCCGCCCCCGTGTTGGTTTGCATCCATCCATCCATTCATTCAGGAAGTATTTGCTGAATATCTTTTAAGAACCAGGCCTTTAAGCCATTATAAAGTCTTTTATTGGATATGCCCGACACATGTATTACCACCTTTGGTTTCTGAACGTTTCATAAAGAATTATGAAAGGCCAGGTGTGGGCACACACTTTTAATTCCAGCACTCAGGAGGCAGAGGGAGGTGGATCTCTGTGAGCTGGAGGCCAGTCTGGTATACATAGATAGCTATAGAATAGTCAGGGCTACACAGAGAAACCCTGTCTCAAAACAAAACAAAACAAAAAAAACATGAATGAATTAAATTGGTAAGCCCAGTGGTTGCGGCACATGCTTGCATGCCTTTGATCCCAGCATTCAGAAGGCAGAGACAGGCAAGTTTGAGGCTAGCCTGGTCTACAGAACAAGTTCCAGGATAGGATCCAAAGCTACAGAGAAACCCTGTCTCAAAAAACAAAAACAGAAACGAAACAAAACAAGAACAACAACAACAAAAGAATTGTTCACCTAATCAGGCTTTGAACTTGGCACTGGGAATATACTATCAGTAAAGCAAATTTATTATCACAGTATAGAGGAATTGTAGGTAAAAGATGTTAGGGACTAGGAGCTTAACACAGTGGGAAGATGAAGGTTTAGGATACACAAGGTATTGATTTAAATCCCTTCCCGAAGCCATTCTAGAATAAATGGAATTTAGTATAGAACAAATCTATGATACTTCCTTAACAGAATCAACAGAGGTTGCTGGCAGCTAAGTTCACAAAATAAACCATCCCCAAATCCAAACCATGGCTTCTCAGCAAAGCTGGGACGGAGTTTTTCCCAGAAAATTGAGCCTGGCCGGTGCCAGGAGAAAAGGATTCTACTTTCTTTGTGGTGGTGGTGGTGGTGGTGGTGGTGGTTTTTCTGAGGCAGGGTTTCTCTCTGTAGCCCTGACTAGCCTGGAACTCACTGTGTAGACCAGGGTAGCCTCTAACTCATAGAGATCCACCTGCCTCTGCCTCCCGAGTGTTGGGATTAAAGGCGTGGGTCACCACTGCCCACCCTGGGTTCTACTTTCTAACAGGGGCATAAGTGTGGATTTGGAGCTAGAACTCCAGATGGTAATATTCCATCTTTTGTGTGGACTGAGTAGAAAAGAAGTTATCCTGCCCCTCCATGGAGTTGATCACTAGAGGGCAGAGGTGTGGAACAGGGAGAGAAGGCGGGGCTGTCTGCAGCATCTCTTTCTTCACTTAGCCATCCTGCATGGGCCTGCATTTCAGCCCTCCCCCATCAATTCCTTCCTTCCTTCCTTCCTTCCTTCTCCTTCCTTCCCCTTTTCCTTTCCTTTTTTGAGACAGCATCTTGCTGTATAACTTTAGAATTCTCTGTAGGCAAGGTAATCCTCCTGCCCCTCCCTTTTTCTTGAGTCCTGGCACTGAAATTATGTACCACTAAACCCAGCTAAATTCCATTTAAAACATAACTAGGGGCCACTGAGATAGATTCAAAGGTCCAAGCACTTGCTGCCCAAGCTCGGTGACCTGAGTTCAATCCCCAAACCCACCAGAGGCAAGAACTGACTCCCTAAAGTTGTCCTCTGACTCACACACATGCATATATGTTTGCATGAACAGAGGCACACAGGCATGCATGCAGTGTGTGCACACATGTTCCAATACTGTGCTGGCTGGTTTTGCGTGTCAGCTTGACAAGCTAGACTTATCGAAGAGGAAGGAGCCTCAGCTGAGGAAAGGCCTCCTTGAGATCCAGCTGTAAGGCATTTTCTCAATTACTGATCCATGGGGGAGGGCCCAGCAGCCCATGGTGGGTGGTGTCTCCCTGGGCTGGTTGGCTTGGACTCTAGAAAAGAGAAGGCTGAGAAAGCCACGGAAGCAAGCCAGTAAGCAGCACCCCTCTGCCACCTTTGCTTCAGTTCCTGCCTTCAGGTTCCTACCCTGTTTGAGTTCCTGTCCTGACATCCTTCAATGATGAAGAGCCATGCTGAAATGTAAGCCAAATCAACAGTTTGCTTGGTCATAGTGTTTCATCACAGCAGTAGAAACCCTAAATAAGGGGGCTGGAGAGATGGCTCAGTGGTTAAGAGCATTGCCTATTCTTCCAAAGGTCCTGAGTTCAATTCCCAGCAACCACATGGTGGTTCACACCCATCTGTAATGAGATCTGGTGCCCTCTTCAGGCATGCATGCAGACAGAATATTGTATGCATAATAAATAAATAAATATTTAAAAAAGAAAGAAACCCTAAATAAGACAAATACTAACGAATAAAATTGTAATTTTTAGCTATTTAGGCCAAGTGTCGTGGTCCACATCTATAATCCTAGCTCTTGGGAGGTAGGAGCAGGAAGCTAGCCACTTTAAGACTAACCTGAGCTACCTTGACCATCCCCCAACCTCCCCCCCCCCAAAAAAACCAATACAACAACAAAAACAAAAGAAAAGAAAAAACAAAAGCTGGAGACACAGCTCAGGGATGTAGGTTTGTCCTCGGTCCTGGGCACAATCCTCTTTACCAGAACAAGCAAAATGGCTTGGGAAGACTCTCTCTGTGTGTGTGTGTGTGTCTCAGTAAAGAAACTGCTGAGATAACCGAGTTATCACGCAGAAGGTTCTTTTATTTTTCGTTTTGTTTTCCCAAGACAGGGTTTCTCAGTGTAGCAGCCTTGGCTGTCCTGGAACTCTGTAGACCAGACTGGCCTTGAACTCAAGAGACCAGCCTGCTTTAATCTCTTTCACCTCTGAGGAGATGAAAGGCGTGTCCTGCAACACCCAGCAGGTTGCAGGTTTTTACTTGTGATGAGAGAAAGACCATCCAAAGGCACCTGGAAGAGTCCAGAGCAGAGGAAAATAGAAAGCGATTGGACGTGGCCAGGGCTAAGGAAGGCGGAGAGTGGAAGAGAATAAATAGTGGAGGCCGTGAGAAAGCCAGAGGCAGAGACTAGAGCGCAAGAGAGAGCAAGAGGGTAGCAGATAGAAGCCTGTGGTGGACAAATCAAGTGGATTATAAGGAGGACAAGTAAGTGGGGAGAAGCCAGGGCCAGATGCTAGTGTGGGCTTTGAAATGTGTAACAGGTACTTGTGATACTGAGGGAACCTACAGGCCAGCATGGACTCTGATATTCTGAGAGCCTCCACAGGTGAGTGTCAATGACTAGCTGAAGAAAAGGCTCTTTTGAGGGAGATGAAAACCCAGTTCCTCACGTTCCCGAGGAATGCTAGCTTTTCTCTAACTGCTAGAACTCCTGGCGTCCAGCTTGAGCTCATTGTGGCCTGAGACCCAACTAAAGGGAGCGGGGGGGGGGGGGGAGAGCAAAACTTTAAAGGAGAATAGTCAATGAGCTTATTGATTTTCTTTTCTTTGCAACTCAGACATTGTTAGAAGATGACACAAAGAGATTGGGTTATCTTGGGTCATTTGTCTATCTGTATCGAGTCAATTTGGGTCATGGGGTGGCTGTCAGAAGACTAGATGACCCCTAGGAGACTACTCTCTCGCCCTGATGTGTGCTGAGGCAGTAGAAGCAGTTGTCAGAGGAGAAAAAGTTATTTCAAAAAGTGGAGACATACTCACAGATGGTTTTTTTTTTTTTTTGTCTTCTTTTTTGGACGGGGTCACCAATTAGACTAGATGTAATCTTGACTTTATAGAGAACCACTTGCCTCTGTGACCTGAGTGCTGGGATTAAAGGTGTGCTCCAGCTAAAGATACTTAATCTTATTCTCAGGTGCCCGTGGACCACACAGCCTTTAATTCCATTCCCATCAAGGAGAAGTCTTCAGCCAGTCCCTCCTTTTTCTATGAACCCTCATTTCCTATGATTTTTCTGTAGCAAAGGCATTTTCAGCCACTTGACAATTATTTGAGATGACTCAGAGCAGACGTTAGACAGTTTTGCAATGCAATTTAAGAATCCCTCATCCCAAAATCTGAAACCTGAATTGGTCCAGAATCCGAAATGTTTTTAACATTGACTGGATGCACAGGTGGATCCATGCCACAAGTCTCATTTCATGTTGAAATTGTTGGAAATATTATATGAGGCTACTATCATACACGTGGGAGGCCTAGGGGAACCTTAAAAATCAGTTTTACCTTGGGGCATAGATCCTATCCCAAAATATTATGGATATGCAAATATTGCAAAATCTAAACTCTTCTGAAACCAGATACTGTCATGAAATATTATTTTAACTGGACAAATATGTGTTACATTTGTTCAAGCTGTGGATTACCTTAACTGTGTAAAGGTGTGTTACTTTTGTTTATGCTGCATTTGTATAATGATGGAAGGATGTGTGTTAAATTATGTAAAGATGTGTTTCACCTTGCCTGCCTAAGGCACCTGATTGACCAATAGCTAGGCAGAGAAAGAACAGGTGGGAGAATAAATAATAGGAGACATCTAGGCTCAAGGAGAGGAGGAGAAACTAGAGGAGGAGGAGAAAAATAAGGGAGATGCCCGGGGGCAAGAAGCCAGGCAAACCGCAGACAGACGGCAAGAAGCAGTGAAAGTAAGATTTACAAAAGGTAAAAAACCCCAAGGCAAAAACTAAAGAGAAACAGGTTAGTTTAAAGTGAAAGAGCTAGCCAGGACCATGCCTAAGCTAGGCCAAGCATTCAAAACTAGTCTTTGGGAGGTGATCTGTGGTCCAAAAACGAAAGCCTGGTATAAGAACCTTCACCTCAAGCATTTCTTGTGGGCTACTCAGCCAGTACTACGTGTCTATACTAAGTGTGGCTCTCCACCACTCCAGTGAAACACTACAGTGTATAAAATGTTGATCCTGAGAAGACAGAGACCAGGAATCGTCAGCTGCAAACACAAGAACTGTGCCCCTTCATGGCTGATATTTACCAGCTTCAAAGGCTTGCTTCTTTGAGATCAGTTATCCCGTCGGGGAATGGACTTCATGGACACCGAGGCCTATCGCAACAGCCCAATCCATTTTTATCTGTTATATATAGGCCTCCAATTAGATTCCCATCTCAGGCAAATGGCCATGATAATTTAAATTAATTTTGAGTAGCTTGAAGCTGACAGCCTTGGCATTAGAATAAATGCTTTTGTTACGGAGGTAGGAGGTAATTTATTTACATGTTGCTGGGAGCTGCCGCCTCTCCTGAATTGCCTTTCAACCAAGTCATGCAGTCTCAAAAGAGATGACAAACTTAGAAAGGGATGGATAGTGGTCTAGAATCTTCCTGAGCCTTACCTGGGGTCTTTCCATGCAGTCTCCTGGTTGGATGGATGTTTGTTGGCATATTAATGGGAGAAGTGGCATTTCACTTCCTTACTGATCAAGGAAGTTTCCTGGAGAGGGGCAGTGTTCCAGGAGATACGTGTGTGTGTGTGTGTGTGTGTGTGTGTGTGTGTGTGTGTGTATGCTCAATGTATGGGGGGAGTTACACTGGGGAGGAGTAGGGAGAAGGGGGGAGGTATTTGGTTCCTAAAACATCCCTGCATCTGACAAATATTCGTGGGCCTTTCTCGCAAGGCTAGCTGTTGTAACTCCGTTTTTTTCACCTCTTCTCCCAGGTGCGAATGAGCCCAGGCACGATGCTGCCACTGCTGAAGAAACAGCCGATTTCCATGTCTTCTGCATGAACCCTGCTGTGAAATGAACCAAGCAAGGACTTGTAGGATGCTTCCTCCCCTCCCTTGCTGAGCACTCCGGAGCCATTGTTCCAGGGTGGTTTAATTGTGTCCTGTCTTCCTCTTGCCAAGGCAAACATCCCAGTCTCCCAGGAGGCATCCCCAAGCTCGTCAGCCGGCCCGAACGTGAACATGGGCAAAGCTGACGATGGCGAGTGTGCCCAAGGGACCTGGGTCCCAATGGGGTCCCGTCTGCAGAAGCAGAACCTCTCATGATGCTGGTGTCTGGGAGTGAGCACCATGCCCATCACCCAGGACAATGCCCTGCTGCACCTGCCCCTCCTGTACGAGTGGCTGCAGAACAGCCTGCGGGAGGGAGCGGACAGCCCCGAGCAGCGGCTCTGCCAGGCGGCCATCCAGAAGCTGCAGGAGTACATCCAGCTGAACTTGGCTGTGGATGAGAGTATAGTCCCACCTGATCACAGTCCCCCAGAGATGGAGATCTGCACAGTGTACCTCACCAAGCAGCTGGGGGACACTGAAACTGTGGGGCTCAGTTTTGGGAACATCCCTGTTTTCGGCGACTATGGTGATAAGCGCCGAGGGGGCAAGAAGAGGAAAACCCACCAGGGTCCAGTGCTGGACGTGGGCTGCATCTGGGTGACAGAGCTGAGGAAGAACAGCCCAGCAGGGAAGAGTGGCAAAGTCCGGCTCCGCGATGAGATCCTCTCCCTGAACGGACAGCTGATGGTCGGAGTTGACGTCAGTGGGGCCAGGTAAGCCGGAAGATCGCCAGCCAGCGTATGGCCCACTTACATCTTAGTTCTTTTTTTTTTTTAACTTTATTTGGGGCTGAACTTATAGACTTGTGGGTCCCCTGGCAAGAGGCCAGTGGCTTTTATCCCCTACAGGAAAACAGTGAGTCCTAGGCTCCTAGTGCCTCATAACATCGCAGCAGTTACAGCAGATAACAAGGAAACTTGATTTTTCAAACCTTGCTTCCTAGAAATATCATTTATTGAGCAGCATCTACTGTAGGGGATGTTTATCATTATTATTATTATTATTATTATTATTATTATTATTATTACTCGGTAGCTCATTGAGTATTTGGTTGGTTTGTTTTATTTTCTTTTTCTTCCTTCCTTCCTTTCTTTTTTCTTTTCTGTTCATAAGAGCACCTAGACTCAAGGCATTTCTCTTTCTCCAATTGGGGTAAAAAGGAAATAAACACTAAGTGAAACTAACATAAGAAACATCCCATTGAGCTAGACGATGTTATTCAGCCCAGCATCTCACTGGCAGCAGAATCCCAAGGCTGTGGTCCAGGAATAGTTTCATCTGAGCATCACGTCATCTGCCACAGGCACAGGACTCCCAGAGACTCAAAGTACAGACGCCCATCCTGCGTACTTGTATTTTCTACCTGCCCTACAGTACAGGAAGTTCAGATGGGACAGCTGTATTGTTTCCATGGTGAATCAGCTTCCCAGAGCCATGGTCAGGCTCAGAGATAGGCTAGAGGGACTCTTAGTACTCTGAAAAGCTGTCATGGTTACAGTTCACCCCAGTGAAAATATGAAGCCTGAAATCAGCCATGGTGAAAGCTACAGGGTGGAGTCTAGGAGCAACTCCATGCCCGTGTTCAGTTGCCACCTAGTATCAATGTCCCTGGTACTCAGAGGTCCCTACACAGTACTGCCACCAGGAAAGCTCACACGAGGCTCCATGTCCAGGGTTTTTATGGGGGTTGGTCATGTGGTACTGACCTTAGTCACCTCATCTCTAGTTCCTCTAGTGGTAAACTAATACCATGTGGGCCAGAGCTCCCACATAAACCACATGGTTAGTATAAGCTCTATGGCATTGCCCTGATACAGGAGGTATTCTCCTTGCACAGGATATTCCAAGGGCTTACATGTTGCATCCCAGGGCTGGTCGGAAACCAGTTTTCCCTTGGCATGTATGTGAGTTGAATGCCTCAGACCTGAGTTCATACTCTCCTGTGCACCTGGACTCCTAGGCACCCATTCATGGCTTCATAACAACCCAGACGTTAACAGTGGAAGACAAGGAGACGGGCTTGATATTGTCAAGGCTAACTCCCTGGCCTTTTTTTTTTTTTTTTTTTTGAAGATTTAAAAGATGCACCACTTATTGAGTTAGTGCCTACTAGAGTGGGCAGCTGCCAGCCAGTACCTAACTTAGTACTTAATCACGTGTCTATATGAGAAGTTTAACCTCTACCACATTCAGCTTGCCCAAGATTACCCAAGTAAGAGACAGAACTGGGATTTGAACCCAGCTAAGTCTAGCTCCACAATTTGTGCTCCTAACCATAGTGTTATGTCTGTAGTCTTGTAGCTGGGTACATAATTTCATGGATGGTTTATGGCTGCACAAAATGCCTCCTTAGTATAACCACAAACACCAGGGGAAAAGTAAACCAACAAATCCTCCTCCTATCCAAACTAACAAGGAAACAAGACTTTTGCCTCATCTTCTAAAAGGACTTACACAGATTAGACTGGTTTTACATTATTATAAAGAAATATTTAAGGGAGATTACTTATGAATAAATGAATTTAGTTTCATAGTCCTAGAAGTTTAAGATCAGGTTTAGGCACCAGTGAAGGTCTAATGGAGGCAGTGTTGCCATACAAACATGGTCATCAACAGACATGAATCCAGAAAAAAAACAGAGGTTCCATTTTACCTTCCCAAGTCATGCTCCCAACTGACCTAAGGACTTCTCATTTGGCCTCACCCCTTAGTCCATAGCACCTATCAATATTGTCACACTGAGGACCAAGCTTCAACATATTAACCCTTGGGTGACAGATCACACACAAGCCGTAACGGAAATCTTTTGGCCAACTTAGGTATGACTGCATCTTGGGGACCAGAAGCACAAGACTCAGGCTCTTGGTACAGTTGTTTCTCAGGATCCGAGAAGGGTTGTTTCCAGGATTCCCAGTGAATACCAAAGTCCAGGAATTCTCAAGTCCTTTGTACAAATGATGCAAATGATGTAATATTTGCCTCTGAAGTATACACATCCTTCTGAATGCTATGACCTCTAGACTACTTAAAATAACTAATACAATGCAAATAGCTGTTAGCTATTATACGGTGTTGTTTGTGAAATAGTAATAGCTCAGTACAAATCCGAAGTGTCTTCCTGTTAGTACTTCAGTCCACAGTTCCTTTCGTCTTCAGATGCATGGTCTGTGTATATGGAAAGCTATTGCTGGGAGTTTAAAAGAGGTTTTGAGTGTTTTCAAGATTTTTTTTCCCCATTCATTATAACTGACACTTTCTACTTTGCTATATGGGGATTTGTCCTGAGTAGGAGCTAGTGTTCTACTGAGACCCCCATGGACCACTTCAGGTTTTGGCAGCCTCTTCATCCCAAGGTCTGTAAGCAAAGCGTTTTGGGGGCCAGTATACCAACTTCATATCTGTCTAACAATAGGAGTCATATCAAGTATAAGAAACTCTTTGGGCCATCTGGTCTACCTGTCTTGAGTTTATTTCTGAATTCCAAATTGTTTTATGTGATGGTATAAGCTGAACTGTACCCTCCCCCAATTCTTATGTTGAAGTCCTAGTCTCCAGTGCCTCAGAACACAAACTCATTCAGAAGACAACTGCACATATAGTTAAGATGAGGTCATACTGAAGTGGGGGTGGTTAATGCAATGTGATTGTTGTCCTTATCAAAAGCTAATTTGGACACAGACATTCAGGGGAAAAGACATGTCAAGATGAGTTATGTTGTAACATGCCAAAGAACTGCCAGGAGCGAAAAGAGAGAACTGAAGCAAGTTTGTCCCCAGCACCAGGGGAAACAGGCTCTGCTAACCCCTTGATCTTGTGCCTCTAGTCTTTTTTTAGAGTGGTGGTAAGATTTTAAGTTTGTTTCTTAAGCCAGTCAGTTTATGGCACTTAGTTAGAGCAGTGTTGGGGAGCTAACATGGGTGGTACTTCGACTCTCTTCATACTATGTAAAACTCTCTGATAACTTTATGTGTTTTGGAGGAGGACACTTCAAGAGTTTTATGTGTTGAGTGTGGGAGGAACAGGTGCAAAGTGTAAAAGATGAGGTCATGGTTGCTTATTTCAAAATGACACCCATAGCCATGGGTGGCTTTCACAGCCTCCTTGTATGGAACCACAAACCTCCAGGATGGAACCCAGGCCTGAAGGAGCCTCCTCTACGCTTGGTACTATCGTGATCCACAGTTTGTTTCTAGGTGCCCCAAGGAATTTTTGAGGGGTGATAGCTTCTTCCAGCTGTGAATGTCAGAGAATATCCTCGAAGAGTGGGGAGTATCAGTCACGCATGATATCCGCGCCCCCCCACCATAGCTGGTAATCCATGCGAGAACCTCTGTTTATAAGATTCATGGTCACCAATCTGGGAAAGATGGGGTTTTCTGAGCTGTTCCGTTTACTCCTGTTTGGTGCAGGAAGAAATGGGGAAGGTTTTTCGATTAGTTCCTACAAGGCATATTTTGTAGCCCTAGTCACTCAGTCTTCCACCAGCTCTCTATAAGTAAACCAGATTTGTTCCCAGGGGGCAGATCATTCCAAATTGGTAACAAAACATGGAATTAATTAAAATGGAGCCCACACACCCAAACAAAAACAAATAGACTTTTCTTAAAAGTAAAAGGGTCTACGTTTCACTTTTAAAATGTGGTTTTTTTTCCCCCAAAGGTTAACTTCAGAGATTTTTATAGGTTAATAAATGTGAACAGAGCCCCAGCGCAGAGGACACAGGCCTTCTAGGGAGTCGCTCTGGCTTCCAGAACCCTTGTGACTGTAGGTCAGTTCCCTTGGCACAGGAGGCCAACTCTGTTTTCCTAATAAGAGCTGGGTGGTGGGTGAGAGAATGTGATTTATGGACCCGTGACTGTGAAGCTGGCACAAGGATGTCACTCAGTACAGACTACCTTTAAGCACCCTGCCCATTCCCTCAGGGAACCTGAACTCACAGCACACACCACAGTGGAATAAAGGCTTTTGAGTTTGAGAAAGTCTCCAACTCTGCCACAGCTCCTCAGTCACAAGAGACAATGATAGTGATGTCACAGTGAGCCCATTTATCCACCGACAGTCCCTACCCCTCTACCGATGGGTTATATCCTATACATGCATATTCATGGCAAAAGCTAGCAAGTAGGAAGAAGTTAGTCACCACAAGTACTATTAAAATAGGACAATCATAACAAACTACTTCAATGAGTTATTTGAATATGCCTTCATTCTCAAAATATCTTACTGTGTTATACTTTTTGAGCATCTTGACCACAAATACCTAAAACTGTGTGGTGGGCTTCTGTATTATGTAGCTGCAGTGGACTGGGTGCTGGCCACTTAACCCAAAGGGACACCGACCATGCAGGCACAGGGATCATCCTTCCAGTCTCTCAGCCAGATAGCACCTGTGTGTTCCCGGAGTGTGAGCATTCTGTGGTCCCACTGGGTAAATGTGGCCCTGACAGACTCACGGTGCCGGACCACATGGCCTAGGAGCATGCCTTGTAATCAAGACTAGCTGAGAGTCAGCCCTAGTTAGAAGCAGCCTTCAGTCCCCTCTGCCTCGAAATCACGTGGGAAAATAAATTTAGGGTTGGTACAAGCTTAGACTCTGGTTACCCATGGCAACCTTGAGTTCTGTCTGGATTAAAGCAGATTTAGGCAGAGTGTCAAGAGGCTACGAGAAGGTGTTACTCGGAGAAAACGCATGCAGGAGGTAATGTAGTAGGAGACAAAGGGGGAGAACCTCCAATTATAGCTTTATAATATGGTCCCTAGAGCCACTCGGCACGGGGTCTTGTCTCCCTGCATATATACCCAGAGGCACCTAGCGCTCCATGCGAGACTATATATAGAGTAAGAGGTGGTCACCTTGCTGACCTAGAGATATTAAGGAAAGGTTAAATTATACTCAGCACACTCTCTAAGAAGCCAGAGAAGCATGTGACACACTTTAGAAAAATTTCCATTGCAGAAGGTTAAAAGGAAAACAAGTTTCGGCATTTAAAATTCAATTATCTGGAAAATTCGCCATGTGGAATAGCCCATTCTCCCGAGGATGTAGGGTGAAGAAAATGGTCCATGACCCATGCCGGCGCTGTACTTCATTCTCGGCCTGCTTTCCTTCCGTGCAAGTTCATTTCATGACTTGGTTCTGGAAGCTTTCTCGGGTTTATTCATGTCCTGCTCTCTTATACCACAGAAGAAACCGAGGCTCAGAGAAGTGCTTTCCTGAGATCGCGTATCTTCACAGGCATCAAATTTGTATCCTTTGACTCGGATTCTAGAACCTTTTCCTTCAACTGCGTAAACAATAATAACAAATGGCGTTAGGATAGTTCTCTGTGGTTTATGATCAAAGCAATAGAAACTTGTTTTCCTCATGTTTCATAAATGAGTGGGGATAACATCTAGAACCTTCCATCTCATTAGACTATAGCTTATAGTAACTTCACGACAAGTATCATTGAGGCCACTGAGGAAGAACACCCAGCTTGCTCTCTGTCTCTCAGTCCCCAGCTGCCACCCTGTCAAGGCCATGGAGAATCTGAGAGCCGTTGTCTGCCATCTTGTGGTTGAACTCAAGCACTGAGAGAGAAAGTGCTGGGGGTTGTCTGTCCCCTGAGCTGAGTGTTTCACAGCTGTGCTGCTCAGGTGGCAATTACAGCAGGCAGTCGGAGCTCTCTGTAGAATCGCACCACTGAACCGTGCTGAACCACCAGAATGCGAACAGGACACTGTGTTCTTCTAACGTTCACTCCTGACCCCCAGGTTCCCACAGAAAATGAGACACTGAGTCATGTGACCCACCCTGCTGGGCTCCTCAAGGCTGATGAGGAGGGAGTTTCTCACTTTTTTTTTTTTTAACTCCAGCCACTGAGAACCAGCGAGTCTTTTAAGGGAAGTCAGTAACTACAGTTTCTAGCACTACACCGGCTAATGGGGTGAGTGTGTCCTTAGAGATAGCTGGCAGTATTGGTACACCCTCATTCACAGCCTTTTATTGAGTGACGTTTTAGGGTCCACATTTTTTGTTTTTTGAGACCACTCATTCACTATGGAGCAGAGGCTGACCTTTGGCCTCAGACACTACTTGCCTCTCCCTCCTGAGTGCTGAGACCACAGGCGGGTACCACCACTCCAGCTTTACGTGGTGCCAGGGACAGGACCCGGGGTTTCATGCATGCATCCCCAGCGCTGGATCCACTTGCTTTTAGGAAGGAAGAGGTGGCATTAAAGAGGCACTCTCCACGATACAACACCCTATCCAGACGCGCTTTCTCTCACCCCAGCCATCGACTCCCCTGGTACCTGAGCTGGAACTGAATGCCAGCAGTCCAGCCACCAGCTCCTGCCCAGGAAGATGGAAAGCCCGGTGTCCCACTTCTCAACTGTGCTTCCCCTGGGAAGCATAAGGAGAGAAGCATCTGGCATGACTGCAGAGTTACTAGTTTGACCTTCTACCCTCTCCAGAACCTTTAGCAGGAACCTTGTCTTCTGCTTCATCTTTCATATTTGAGTATTGAACAGGTCTGAGCGTTCATGTTCTTTCACTGTTTGGTGCTAAATGTCCCCACGTGGCATTCATTTTCCCTAGAGGGTCTCTGAAATTCAAGCTCTGGTACCAGGATCACTTCCTACCCCTCCTAGAGACTTCTGAGAGGGAGGCAAGACACCGCACAGCCTTGCTCACAGAATTAGAAAGCCCAGACTCCCATCTTTATCGATGTTCACTTTGGGTAGCTTCACAGGGCAGGGGGTGGAGGCAATGAAACCTCATGTTTTAGGGACTCACCCAGCTGTGTGCCAGGTGTGGTGGCACACACCTTTAATCTCAGTATTTGGAAGGCAGAGGCAGGTGGATCTCTGAGTTTGAGGCCAGCCTGGACCACAGAGGGAGTTCCAGGGCAGTCAGGGATACACAGAGAAACCTTGTTTTGACAAAACAAAACAATTTGAGGCTGTAACCCAGTGGCAGCTCACTTGTCTGGCATGCTTAAGACTCTGGATTCAAATCTCCACCCCGCAAAAATAAATAAAACATGTCTTAAATAGTTACATGGATATCCCCATACAATTCAGCTTTGAATATGATCTTCCTCCAAAGATTTTGACTATGTGGATTTGACTTACATTACTTAAATATTTGACAGACCGTGACTACTGGTGACTTTCTGGGTGGCCCAGCCTAAGTGTTGAAATGTCCAGAGTAAAGTAACATGCGGGCTATTAGGGTTCTCCAAGATAAAGAGGGGTACACAGGCCTACAGTGATAGTCTAATCCTCCAGCTCCCCAAACAGAAAAAGGATGATCTTTTATTTACACTGTCTCCTGAACTTAAATTTAGTTTTTTTTCCCCCTTTGAGGAGGAAGGAGATGAAGGATGGGCTATTTCCATGGCTAAAGTATCTGTTGACTCGGCCCTTAGCCTGGGCATGATGCTAGACAGTGTTAAAGGAACTGGGATTTCTTAGAAAAGCTTCATGTTTCATTTAACAGGTCACCTAAGTAAACAGCTGTCCTCTGCCCACATGAGGGTCCTAAATATTGGATAAGCATTTAGAAGTTACTGGCTTTAATCCTCGTGTCCTAGATGGTTAAAATTCTTCCCAATCTTCTAAAAATTAATGCTAGTGCCATCTTGAAGCTTTAAGTGTTTTAATGGATGGGAGCTGTTGGATTTACTTTGGTTGGCTTTTCGTTTTGTTTTTTTGCAGTGTCAGGGTTGGAAGCCAGAACCGTGCACATTCCAGGCAAGGCCCCCTCACACTAATACTTCCCCAACCGCAGTCTGTTTCCTTTGTAATCATCTTTTCCTGCTTTACCCCTTACATCGATATCCTCTTCCTACAAACCTCGCACTCTCCTACCAATTTTAATGATTGTATTTTAAAATTCATCTTCATCATTTAGATTTTAATTTAACTAGCATTTCTCTGGCTGTGGGGCAACAAAATTACATCTTAACTCTTTCTAAATTTCAGTGTGATTATAAACACCATCACTTACCAGTAATCTCTTCACCTGGATGACTTTGCGAGGCTTGGTTTGTCTTGGCCGCACGTGTGTGCACAGATTTTATTTATGTCTATGTGCTTGTCCCACAGTTTCTGTGTAGTGTGTATCTTTTACTCATGCTGGTCCCCTCCACCACCCGATGGCTGAAATTTCTGTTGCTACTCTTTGAAATGATCACCTTTTGCACTTTCCAAAGGCAGCTCCTGAGTCGTGATGTTGAGTTTTCCGAGGCCATCCTGGGGCATGCTGTCATTTCCACCATTCTGCACCCTTCTAGGTCCAGTTCAAGTCCCCCTAGAGAATTTATCTCTGCCCACCCCCCACAACACATTGTAAACAACTATGCTTGACATATTGCCCCAGGAATGGTGGGGGGGGGCAGGCTTGTAAAATGTCCCAAGATTTCGTGCTCCTGTCTTGCCCATGCCTTCATTCCCCTGAGACTAAATTTGAAGAGTTTCACTCTCATGATTAGGTCATATTTCATAGCATAGGTGACTTCAAGAAAGAGAAATCTTCAAGGTGGGTCTCACCTAATCACATGAACACATTCGAAGCAGTTTACCCAGAGACAGGAGGGATAGAGAGCATTCTCCCATCTGGCCCGAGGAAGTCAAATATCTAAGTGAATAGCCAGGAATGGGACTTTAATCCTACATGTGTGAGTGACTGAATTCTGCTGACAATAATGTTGGCAGTCCTGAGCTGTAGATGACATGGTCATCAGCCCCAGGCAACATCCCATGCCAGCCTTAGATCATGCTGAGCAGGGCCTGGCTATCCTGTAACTTGATCTTTCCCTTGAGAACCTTGGTAAGGGCTGGAGAGATGGACCAGCAGTTAAGAGCGCCCAGAGAACCCAAGCTCAATTCCCTAGCACTTATAGGGAGACCCACAACCATCTGTAACTCTAGTCCCAGGGGATCCAGCGCCCTCTTCTGGCCTCTGAGGGCACAAGCATATATGCAGACAAAGCATCCTTATACATTAATATATTGTATATAACCATATACAGTATATACCGAACACATGAATGATGGGTGTTTTCCCAAAGCCATTGCCGCGCACCGCGCCCCCGTGTCTGCATTGGATGCGCTTTTACCCAGTTACCGAGCTTCGGGCAAGGGCCTGGAGGTTAAAATACACAGACACACACAGACAGAAAGACAGCGACACGGGTCATCCTTGAATTCCCCAAGAATGCCCCCTTTATTGGGCAGATTATATATAGCCACGCCCCAGCCAAACCCACCAGAAACCACTCTCCTGCCATCAGGAACTCCTGAAGGTCTCGTGCTCAGAGCAGCTGTAGGCACTCAGATCAGGGGATTACAAGAAATTCAGGATCTGGGGTCTCACTGCTCCCAAAAGCCTCTGCATGCATGGCATTTGCTACACAATAAAAGTACTATGAGGGCCACGTGCTGGTCAGTAGCAATCCCCCCTCCAGTCTCTCCACATTGCTCTCCATGTAGGAATCCCACCTCCCTAGTGATTCCATCTCCCTGGGAATGAGACGTGTTCTGGTGCTTTCTGTGCAGCAGCATCACCATCCATCCCACGGGCTACACAGGGAAGAAGGTGGTTAATGCTGACAGCCCAGCATAACAGCATCAGGAGCTTCAGCTTAGACCGTGGCTCAACCTTGTGAGGCTTTGCCTCCCACTCTTAAATGGAGATGAATGGGGAAAACACTGAGCATGCTGTCATTGCTGCCAGTGGTTCCTTCTGAAGATAAGACTGATATGGGAGGCCCGCGGGGGTTCAGTGAGGTCATGCTTGGGAGGGTCTCATGGAGGGTGGTGTGTGAGCACCTCTAGAAACAGTAGGTCATGGGTAGCAGTAGAAAAACACTCTTGGAAGCACCTGTCCTTCCTGCATGCACTTCTGGGTTTTCTAATTTGTTTTGTCCGGCAGGACTCTGGTTCTTTCTCCCTCCACCCCCAGCCACCGTTCCAACCTCCACCTATTGGCTACAACCCGCTCCCCAGGATAGATAAGCTGAGTCCCTCCTGGAGACTTGATTGGCATCCAGATTAAGTCCTGGGAGTTTGGAGTTGAACCCGCGAGGCCAGGCTGCGCAGTGGCATAAACAGACTGGAAGGTCTCATTTTAGATGCCTGGAATGGCGTCCTAGAAGCAGCTGGAGTGAGGGAGTGAGTCATCCACCAGTCACAGGACAGAGGAAGCCAACTCCTTTAGAGGGACCCATGAGGGGCAAACAGGGCTGAGAGGGTTCCCAGGAAGACACGGGCAGACCCCAGTTCCCACCATGCCCAGCTGGACTCTGTTCTGTGACATTTCCGTGTCCTCAATAAAAAAAAAAAAAGTTTTGCAAACAGATAAGCCCCTGTCAGAGACTGCTGTGGAATCAGGGCTGGTTCTCATCCACCCAGGGACACCATGTCCAAGCGCTGATTCCGTATACACACAAAAGAAAATTAAATTGCTTTTTCTTTGGACTTTTTCCAGATTCTGTCAGCGCAGTTAAATTCCCAGTGGCCTCTGGAGGGCACTATTTAATTAAGTTTAATTTCGTGGTAGCGAGCAGGGCCCCCAACTAAATGTGGTAAGAAACTTGGGTTTGTCCTGATGCTGCCTACTGTTTGGTGAGACCCTGCGATACCATGTGCTGGCCAGTTTCTGAGGCTCTATGGCTGCTGTAGCTTAAACAATGGCCATCCCTCTGCCGTCTGGCACTTGTAGATTGCTTTCTAGAACGAGATTGCTCTTGTTTCTGCAGGCGTGTTTTTGACAGGTGCTGAACTAAATGAAAGCTTTTCCTTCCTTTTCGTTTCAATGAATGGAGAGACACGGAGGTTATAGCTTGTGAAAGGGACCAGTTCAAATTCAGCTGGCCTTCAATTACTTGGTGGAGAGAGGACATAGTTTGTTATGTTTTCTGGGCATGTATTCCTTTTTAATTAGAAGAAAGGATGAATGGAGCATAGTATAACCAGAAGGGAGAAGTGTTGAGAAACTATTCAGTTCAGTTATTTTATCCCCCATAAATGCCCGGCGAAGGGGAGTGATTCCTACCTTATGTCTTAATCCCCCAGGGTGTTGTGTTGGTTTCCAACTGGGCTGATTCCTGAGAAATGGCAGCCAGAACAAAGGGGGGCGGTGCTTTTTCTGTCTGCTCACTGCCACCAAAGCAGGAAGGAAAGAAGTGAGGGTCCCCTGCTGTCTTAATTGACAGTTCTTCACTAATCCTGAAATAACCAGCTCTCTCCTTCCCTCCCTCTCTCAAACCTCCCCTTCCTCTCAGATTCTCTCTCCTTTTCTTCCCTTTTATAATATATTTGAGTAAAAAACTGCCATTTGATGCAAGGTTTGCTCACCAGCAAGCCTCTGGGGTCCTCCTGTCTCTGACTCCCCATCACCAGGATTACAGGCGCATGCTGCCACGCCCAGCTTTTGACATGGATTCTAGGGACCAAACTTAGATCCTCACACTTGTATAACAAGCATTTTACTGACTGCGTCATCTCCTCCTCTGCTAGACAGTCTGTTAATCTTTATATTTTTCATCCATGCAAAGATGCTTATTTGAATCTACACATTAGACATTACTGGTGTTCCTGATATACAGAGCTTTTGATTTCCTGGAATATGCCTTGGAAAACCACCTTTTAGACATAATAGTGATGAGTAATATGAAGGAATTTTAAGAGTAAATTTGTTTTTTACACTAGCTTTATTGAGTATATTTTACTTCCTATAAAATATTTCCTTTATGATGTATGTTTACATTAATATGAGTGTTGCATGTCTAAATTTAGGACATTTTCTTATTTCCCCAGAGAAACTGTATACCCATCACCAGGCATCCCAGCTCCTCATCCTCATTTGGGTCCCTGGAAACCATCAATCTACTGTTTATCCCATTACATCTGCAGACTGTTCTGGGTGTGCTTGGTATAGGGTCTGCCATGGCATGCCTTTCCCTTGCTTTGGTGCTTTCTGTGTTCATCTACTCCAAGGTGTGCTTCTGAACTCCTCCACCTTCATGTTTCAACAGTTCTGCGGGTGATAAGAGAGTATTTGTCCGCTCATCCATCAGTTGATGGCAGCTTGGATATTTGGGTCATTCTCATTTTTTTTCACTTTTTTATTTCAGCATACACGTCACAGGGTACATGTAGTCAGGAGATAGCTTCTCTCAGCTTTCTGGAGTTGGTTCCCTCTTTGACTGTGGTTCCAGCGATGCTCAAGGCTGTCTGGCTTGGCAGTAGCACCCTTCCAAGCAGATCCGCCTCAATGGCTATGGTATTCGCGTCATAGACAACAGAGCTGCAGATAGGAACATACAGGGTTTTCCTGCACAGACCTAGGCTTTCAGGTCCTCCTGTACATAGGATACATAGGATTGAAACTGGCAGTTCCAGAGGGGTCACTTTTTAAAGAGCAGCTGAACAGCTTTGCAGAATCACTGCATGGCTTTACAATGCCACCAACAACGTATAAGTACTCTCATGCCCCACACTCCTGCATGAACTTTTTATCAGGTCTCTCTCTCTCTCTCTCTCTCTCTCTCTCTCTCTCTCTCTCTCTCTCTCTCTCTCTCTCTCTCTGTCTGTCTCTCAAGATGGGTAATGTCTTAAGGCACGATCCCGCTGATGTAGCACAGGCTAGCCTTGAACTCAGGGTCCTCCCATGTCAGGGCAGTGTCCTGCCACCCTCGGCTTATTAGTGACTCTGGCTATCCCAGCCACAGTGGAGTACTACCCCACTCTGGTTCTGATCCCAGGGATGCTGAACATGAGCTGAGCTTTGGGTCCTCCAGGCTGTTGTGTCTTTGGAGAAATGGCGAGACAAATGTAAATGTTGCCCACTTTGAAAATCAGGTTAGTTACCTTGATTTTTTTTTTTTTGTTGCTAAGTTGTAAGAATTCTATCAGATGTATAATTTATGATTTCTTTTAATCTCAGGTAACTGCGTATTTTAAGCAGTTGCCATTGATTGGATTCAACAGTCACCAAGGGACAAGGGTATCCCATTGATTTATTTGTGGTTGAGGGCAGTAGGAATCAGAGGCCCCACCCTCATTCCTGTAAGTCACAAACCCATAGGACCAGAAGCCTAAGGAGGAGAGCAAGGTCTAAACCCTCTCTGACAGTTCGTAGCGCCTACTGGACATAGCGTGTTGCTTCAGGAATGAAGCTTTCCCAGAAGATGTCGTGCAGAGGCCTGAGACCAGAATGGCCCTGCACCCAAGCTGGAAACACAATTGCTTCTTCCATCATATGGGCTCTGGGGGTCAAACTCAGTGGCAAGCGACTTTACCTCCTGAGCCATCTCATCAACCTGGGATGATGATGTTCTTGCAATCGAGTCAGAAGGATGATCCCTGAAGGAGCTGCTTTCAGAGAGCTGCCAGGCAGGTGGAACATCAGGGTAACATTTCCCTGGGCTGGGTGGGCCTGGGGCCCGCATGCCTTGGCGTGCCTTGTTGGATGTCAGCGACCACCCTAGACTTTTGGCTGATTTCAGGTGTTCTCAAACAGAAAGTTGATTTCCAGTGTTCTTGTTGCCTTTCTGAGTTGGGGTTGGGGGGAGGTGGGGGGATTATTTTAGAGGCCTTGATCTTACCATTGTAGAAACATGTTCTGAGTGACTGGTGCGTGCGCGCGCACACACACACACACACACACACACACACACACTGCATAGAGTCCTTCCCTATGGCCCTTATTACCTGTCACCCACAAGCACCGCAGGGACTCAGTCTCCAGACTAAGGGAGCCTTTCCATAGAGCCTCCCTATGGCCCCATGACTCTAATCACTGCAGGGAAGCACCATGGTAGCTGTTCTCTCTTGTCTCGGGCCAACGTGGATTTTCTTCTCGCGTGTCTCTTTGATTTTACTTGCTCAATTTCCCACAAAACCATGCTCTTAAAACATTTAGTGCAATGGCTTCTTTCTTTTTAATTTTTTTTAAATTTTAAAGAAGTTTGTCGTTTTGTGTGTTAGTGACAGGATCTTTCTATGTAGTCTTAGCTGTCCTGGAACTCACTATGTAGACCAGATTGGCAACAAACTAATTCAAAGTTCTTTCATGTGTAAAACCATACAGATTTGTCATGGATATCTAGCTTAACACACACTTGCACACACGTGTGCGCACACACACACACCATCTATAAACACAGTGAGAAGATGACCATCTGTAAGCTAACAGGAGGGGCCTTGAAGAAGCACACAATGTTACAATGCTACACAATGTTAGCAACAAACTCAGAGATCTGCCTGCCTCTGCCCTCCCAGCGCTGGCGGTAAAGACATCACACCTGCCCTTGAAGTATTTTTTTCACCCTTTTGGGGCACTCATAGGTCTTTGTGAGTCCTCTCCTAGAGGATTTCTGTTGGCCATTCTCTTGTTAAACCCGGCCATGGAGCACCGGCCATAGTCCACTGCCAGGATGAAGTCAGAGGGCTTGTCCTGCCTGAGGCATCAGCACAGTGCCCAAATGTCCTATACTGTTCTGAGGGCTGTGGGTTGAAGCACTGGCCTCCTGTGGAGACCTCATTGCTTTCCTGATGTGCCTTCTCAGAGACTCAGCCCTGGCTGGCCTCGCCCAGCTGTGTGGGTTCATCCTGAAGTCGCATCTCCTGAGGAACTCTCCCAGGGGAAGAGGCCTCCCTTGGTGCTTTATGAGGTGTGGCAGCCGTCCCTCCCTGTGCTCTTCCTGGTCGCAGCTCATTAACCAGTAGGAAAGAGATGTTCTAGGGAGGAAGACACTAGAGAGAGGAGCCATGGTGACAGGGACAGTCCAGTGTGACTGCCTGGGAAGCGAAGAGGGGTCAAAGCGGTTGAGTTTAAGGGTATGAAGAACAACCAAAGGGTGGGAAAAGCTGAAGGTGGAACGGAAAGTGTGGCCAAAGAAAAGGTGTTCAAAATAATTAATAGAAATGAGTAAAAAAATCTTTTAAAAATAGTTTTAATTTTTACTGAAAATAGATTTCTTTCACACCATATATTCTGGTCATCGTTGCCCCTGTTTCTTAAAGGACTATTTCTTTACAATAGGAGGCAAGATTAGAATCTGATTCAAAATACTGTGCATGCATTTTTTTTCTACATTTCAGTTTTTATTCGTTTGCGTTTTATACTCTCTGTAATTTATTGGCATTAGGAAAGCAAATGTGCTGGTTCTTCAGGAAATGAATGTAGACTTAAACTGTGTGATCTAGCAGTTATAAGCTTATTCCCTAAAGAAATGAGCAGAGGATTGAATGCATAGTTGTACACCCATGTTTATAGAATTAGTCACAATTATCAAAAGGTAGAAAACATCTAAATACCTATGGGTGGATATGTAATCAAAATATGTATAGACATGCCATCATGGCTTCACTGTGAGATGTCCATCACAGGCCCATGTCTACAGACATGCCACTTATGCTTTGAATAGGAAATGTCCATCACAGGCCCGTGTGTACAGACATGCCATTATAGTTTGAATATGAGATCACCATCACAGTGTTGAGCTGCTAACACTGTCTTGAGAGACTGTAGAACCTTCTCAACATAGATAGGAACTCACTGGTGGATGTGGGCCATTAAGGGCAGACCTTGAGGATGTCGTCCAGCCTGTTCCCAGCCCCACTTCCTGATCCACTAAGCGGTGAGAGACCTGGCTGCACACACTCACTACCGCAGACAGTACCAACCCAACCAAAGCCAACCACCATGGTTTTGCAGTCATGGCGGACTATGTCTTCCAAACTGAGAGCCCAAACAAATCCTTCCTCTCTTAAATTGCTACTTTAGGTGTTTTGCCATAGCAAAGATTACTGGTGCATTTAAAACATGTTAGTTTGCTAGGGTTCCTGAATATCACAGAATGGGCAACTTTTGAAACAGAAATCAAATTTTCCTTACTTCTGCAGACTGAGTCTAAATGCCAGCTGTAACACTGTGTGTTTCTTCAAGGCCCCTCCTGTTAGCTTATAGATGGCCATCTTCTCACTGTGTTTATACATGGTGTGTATGTGAGTGTATGTGTGTGTGTGTGTGTGCGTGTGCGTGTGCACACATGTGTATGCATGTATGTGTTAAGCTAGACATCCATGACAAATACTGTATGATTTTACATATGAAAGAACTTTGAATCATCAAATCGTAGAGACAGAGGTTATCATGGAGAGTGGGGATGAGCTATGCTGGAGTTTACCGTCTCACAATGGCATAGTGGAAACGTTCTACAGATGGCCATATGATGGGTGCACAGCAGTGGGGATGCAGTTATCGTCACTGAATCACAAACTTTTGAGTGACATATTTACTGAGAGGTGCCTTTTACCCTAATTTCAGCATGTAGGGTATAGAGCCAGGTTTAGCAGTTCATCCCTGTGACTCCAGGACTCCAGAGGCTGAGATAAGAAGATTGTCAGGCGTTCGGGGCTAGCCTGGGCTACATAGTTAAAACCTCTATTTCAAAACAGAAATAGAAGCCTGATTGTGTGAGGACAGGTCAGAGGTCATAAGTAACCAAAGCCTCTAGGAACTGTATGTATCACTAGCCCCCTACCTCACCCCACATCTCAGCTGCATCCTCAACACCTGTAGGCAGGTCTGGTTAATCCAAGGGTGCGGTGGTGTTGACCTTATAGCTAACCATCAGCCACTATCTGTTTGATGTCCTTGAAAGTTTATATTTTAGCCGCCCAGAGCGTGCCTCACTAAGGAGGTGAGGGGACATCTAGGGACAGTTATGGGAGCCATCTCCTCATGCCTCACTTTCAGGAGCTTGTATTTAACTTTTTATCAATGAGGCTAGAGAAACAAGACCTGCATAGTCTTGGGTTGGGCTACCATCTTTAACTAGCACACACCTAACAGATAAAGAAAACTTAAAGCCAGGTTTAGGGCTGCACACCTTTAATCCCAGCACTCACGGGCAGGGGATCTCTGTGAGTTCAAAGCCCTCCTGGTCTACATAACACGTTCTGGGGTAGCCAAGGGAACACAGGGAGACCCCACTTCAAGAAACAGCAGAAGAGGAAGGCAACAAGTGTATATTGAATTTAAAAGAGTTCCTTCTAAAATTGGAAGTATGTTAGCCTTCTGTTACTATAATAAACATCTTAAAAGGCCAACTCTAATAAATAAGTTACATTGTTGGGTTCATAGCTTGAGACTTCATTCCATGTTAAGTTGGCCCCATTGCTTTGGGCCTATAATGGTACACCTCTGGAGGAGCCAGTATCGGAGAAAAACCACTCACCTCATGACTGAGAAATGGGAGGGAGGAAGGGGGGTGCAGGGGAAAGAAAGAAAGCTTTCTGTAAGCCCTACCTCCTGAAGTTTAACAGTGGTGCCACGAGAGAGACCAAGACACATGGGCCTGAGGGGACGTTTCAGATCCCAAATGTTCTTGGGCATAGGTTGTGCACCCCTGCCACAGTCCCACAATCTCATAACACAATGAGAACCAGGTCCACTGAACTTTTCCTCATCTCCCCAGTGTGGAGTAGTGAGTATGATTTGTTTTAATAATCAGACAGGTGGCGGGTAAGGTGTGGTGCATGCCTGCCGCCTCGGAAGTTGGGAAGTAGAGACAGGAAGACCTGGAGTTCAAGCTTCACTGTTACTTGTAGAAACTCGATTTACAGGGGGCTGGAGAGATGGCTCAGAGGTTAAGAGCATTGCCTGCTCTTCCAGAGGTCCTGAGTTCAATTCCCAGCAACCACATGGTGGCTCACAACCACCTGTAATGAGGCCTGTCACCCTCTTCTGGCGTATAGGCATACATGGAGGCAGAATGCTGTATACATAATAAATAAATAAATCTTAAAAAAAAAAGAATCAATTTACAGAAGGCTGCCTAGTATGGTGAAGACTTTTAAAAACAAATCATATCTCTAAAATGCTCAGGGAAGAGGAAGGAGGCTCTACTGGACTTGTTTCCCATGCATAATATGGATTAGTGTTGAATTTTGAAACAGGATGCTGCGCCTGAGGCCCTCCGCCCAGAATCCAGACACACTGTGCTGGTGTGTGTTCTTAAGAGTGAACTGGTCCAGCACACACTTGCTGGTGAGACTGCAGCCCAGCAGGTGACCAAGCTCCCAGTAGGTTCTAGAAGGCTGATGTCAAAGCCAGAAGGAGCACCCAGAGCTCCAGACCCCGCCCAGGGCCTTATTGCCACAGGACAATGAGCTCACACCTGCCAGCGTGTATGGCTTTTGCATTTTTGAAAGGTCACAGAAAACTTGAGGCAGAAACCATGCGTGGCCCAGAGAGCCATCAATGTCTTTTTATAGGAAGGTTTGACAACCCCTGTCCTGCAAATGTTAGCCTTGCGGCTTTCACAGCTTTGCTCTGGATACCCTGAGAGCCCTTAACAGCAAGGAACCCAGATGTGAAGCTGGAGGCTAAGGACGGTCTGCTTTGGACAGATTTTAACCAAGCTAGAGTGTGTGTTTTGGAAGTCCCAGGGTTAGCACAGCTGCTGGAGGAACTTTGGTGGTGTCTGGGCTGTGTGAAGAAAGTGGCAGTCATCTTTTCTGCTCAGATGGTCCTTCTAAGACACAGGGCACTAGTGTCTGATGACTCAGTTTTGTGATATGGGGCTGTAGCTATCTGAGCCCCTTCCATGTCTTCTCCTGTGCACTCCTGGTCGAGGGCCAAGACGAGGCATGGAGTTCCTGGGGCAGCAGCTGGGCCTGTGGCTTCTCTGTCCTCCTGGCTCCTTAAGTTATTCTGAGGTTCTGGAAGCGTGGTGGTATTCAGTGCTACATGAAGAACATTAGCTACACCTGAAATCTGCACAATTAGTGGGACTGGAGGCTAAGGCAGGGAGCTGGGCTCCTGGCCTTCCCTGGGATTCCAGCTTGTCTTTACACAGGCTGGATACTCCTGGCCCACCTCCATTTGACTTTTATTTCCTTCCAGTTGCCTGGCTCACTGACCTTAGAAGCCTAATGTTGACCATTTACCTACTTCTCACAATTGTGGGAGGATCCCTGTCACAAGTTCCTTGCCACGCGTTATTCCCAGGGGTTCTGCTTCTCTCATCACACCCAACGGACCAAAACGAAACAAACAAAACCCTTCAACAGAGACAGAGGTACGCCTAGGGAAAGTGGGATGAAGTACTGAGAGAGAAAAGAGAATGAGACTACATGGAGGTGTACCCAGTAATCCCAGCGCTTCTAAGGGGAGGCAGGGGGATCAGGAGTTCAAGGTCACTGTGAGCTAGACGGGCTCCCCAGAATGCTCTGTGTAAGCACGCAGCCAGCCTCAGCTCTGGAATCAGAGTCCAGAAGGCTTTAAAAATTAACTTCTATTTTTTAACTCTGAAAACCAAGGGCCAGTGAGATGACTCAGTGGGTGAAAATGCTTGACACTAAGCCTGACGACCTGATTTGATTCGCCTTCCATGTTAGGAGGAGGGAACCAGCTTCCACAAGGTGTCCTCTGACCTCCACACACGTTGTAGCACACGCGCGTGCGCACGCGCACACACACACACACACAATACAGAAATGTAAGTTTTTAAAAACCCAACAAAAAGTTCAAAGGACCAAACATTCCCACAAATGTGCTGATGAATATTCTACAACTTGTCTAGAGGCATTGTTCTCTAAAAATCAATTAAATAGAGCAAAGGCAAAGGAGCATAGTTGTGTCTATGTCCTGCACAAGCTGGGGTTCTCAGCAGTGGGTTTTCATGGACATAGTACTCCAGCATCAATGCCCAATCGACCAAAAGACCCCTGTCACCTTTCTGTCCTAACCCAGTGAGGACATCTTCCTCACAGAGAGGCCAGCCGGGATGAAGGCGAGGCTGTGAACACCTGGAGGCCTTGCTCATTTGAGCTTCCATCACCCACCGTGTCTTCATCTTAGCAGTGTGGGAAAGTGGGAATGGACACCTTGGGAGCCAGGGTGTCTTCCTTGGGGATGTCTCACCAAACACCTGTCTCCAGCCACCCCAGGTCACTTCACCTTAGGGGATCCCTGAGTGTTCTCAGCAGAAAGAGTTTGGAGCCCCTGCTCTGGGGACAGGACCTTGTTTACTTCCTCCAGTGTTTATTGCCAGCTGCAGAGAAACAGGAAAGAGTCATCACATTTGAGTTCCTTCCCTTTGCTTTCAATTCCCCAACAGAGGTCATCTTTGAAGACTGGCTCTGTTTACAACGCTTTTGGAGTCTTTCTTTATCATTGCCACGGCCTAGAAGAAGACTCAAGGGTTAGATGTTTGCTGTTGGGTGCTTTCATTATTTTGACCTTAACAATGGCAGAGAAGAGAGACGTTGGCTTTTGGGTTATACATAATTGTGCAAAGGGAAATGTGTT